>NC_137791.1:119064778-119578692 GCF_963383645.1 Muscardinus avellanarius | reverse complement strand
GTCCCTAGATAGGTTACAATAGGTTATGAGATTAGTCCCACTTTAGAGATGAGGATGCTGAAGCCCAGGAGCTCAGTTATCCTTCAGCACAGGGTAGTAAGCAGCAGAGCCAGGCTGCTATCTGCAGATGTCAGTTCCAACTCCTTGGTGGTGAGCAACAGTAACTGATGCTCTGAGAGGTGGCACTGGAAGGATACAGGCAGGAGGACAGAAGCCTAGATGTAACCCAGGGTCAGCAAGTCAAGTCTAGACCGTGGGGACAGGACCCCAGGTGTTGGGGACCACTCGGCAGGACCGAGGTGGCACCCAGGCTTGTTGCCAGCGTGGACTCAAGATGGCGCCTGGGCTTGCAGCCAAGTCACGAGGCTCACGAGGCTGGCGGTGCCCTGAGCCTGCGCAGTGAGCCCTATCAGGCGCCTTACGGATAATTAGTGACGCAACGCCTCGTGCTACCACCTGCCCGCCCAGGAGAAGGTTAAAAAGCGCGCATGCCCTAGCGGGGGGAAGGAGAAGGAGCTAAGAGGGTTGGTGGACAGGAAGAGCAGTTCCTTGGCGGACTGCTCCGGGCTCCAAGCTGGGACGGACATGTTCACAAAGCCACCACTGTGACCGGTGTGTGCTGCAGCAGAGACGTAGAGTGCCACGGAGGAGGGTTGGTGGAGTGATGAGGGAGAGGATAGAAGACTGATGTTGTTTTTACCTGAGAGGGCGTTGAGAGAGCATTAAAGAGGAATGGTAACTGTACAAGAACCTGGGGTAATAAAACTGCTTGAGGAAGATCGTGTAAGAGTCGTCACTGCGCACGACACCCAGGTTTGCCCAAAGGATGCTGATGGGATGCAATGGACCCTGTCATCTCAGTCTTTATCTCTGTTTCAGGTCTAGCTGGCCTAGAGCAAGTGAAGTGCCATGCTTTGCCCAGGAGAGGACGGAGCATCTGTCTACAGTTCTCACTGCACACAGGCTGTATCCAATGGTAACCCTCTCCAAGATCAAGTGCTCTTAGAAAAAGAAATGCATAGCCAGGCGTGGTGGCGCACGCTTGTAATCCCCGCGGTTGGGAGGCAGAGACAGGAGGATCGCGCAGGTTCGAAGCCAGCCGTGCGCGCTGGCTTAGGAGACCCTGTTTCCAAATAAAAATGTAAAAAAAAAATAGGTCTGGGAGTGTAGCCCGGAGGTAGAAGGGCTTCCAGGAACCCCAGTACCACCAAAAAAAAAAAAAGAAAGAAAGAAAAAGAAATGCATGCTGGGAACTGGGAAACAGCAAACGCTTCTCTGGGAGGGAGCTGTTCTCCTGGGTTTATTTCTCGCTCTTGCTAAGGTTCCCCTTCTTGTGGTTCGTCAATAATGGTTGAAAAGAAATGGTGGTCATTTCATCCTAATCCCCTTACTTGAATTAATCTCTGAGTCTCTATGGAACACACATGTTGAGAAATAGGCGCTGCAGGAACACTTCGGCTCAGACTTCCCAGCTGCGGTCGGTCCACACGAACCACCTGAAGGAGGGAAGAAGCCTCACGCCAAGGAGACTGCATAATCAGTGAGATGTGAATGGAGCAGATGTGCTACAAAATGCCCAGTTTCTGGCATGTATATTAGGTATCATGAAATACTTTTATTATCCACTCAAAAGTAGATTTCTTTAGGACTGCATTTCAACAGCATGTTGAAACAGAGCTCATAACTCATTTGTTCATGATGCTGGCACATGCCCACACTTAGATCCACACGGGCAGCCTTGTGGGCATCATCTTACAAACTCAAACTCACAGTTTTCTCCACATAGAAGCTTTTTTTTTGCAGTACCAGGGATGGAACTCAGGGGCATTGTACCTCCAAGCTACACCCCCAGCCCTATTTTCTTAGTCTTTTTATTTTAGAAACAGGGTATTACTGAGTTGCAAAGGGTCTTGCTAAGTGGCTGAGGCTGTCAGCAAACTGCAATCCTCTGGTCTCTGCCTCCCGAATGCTGGGATTACACGTGTGTGCCACCACGCCCAACTATCATTGACCAGCTTTTATCTACCCATTTCCTGTTACCTGCAATAAAGCAAGTCATAATTGCTTTAAGGATGATCATAATAACTGAATAACTATCTAGACACACTACATTACTATTTGGATGGGTTTAGAGCCAGATAATTGCTGCCAAGAGAGGAAGGCAGCTGGGTGTCCAGGAGTGACCTGCCATACAATTGCCGATTTTTCTTGGAGGATGGGACCAGGCTAGCTCTCCTTAATTGCTGCAATAACCTGCTATTGATCCAGAAGGGCTTCATCAGATGATAGTAAACACACACACAGCTGAAGGGTCCATGTTCAGGAATCATTTGGAAACTTCCCAGCTGAAGACTTGTGCTTTTTTTTTTTTTTTTTTTTGGTGGTACTGGGGTTCCTGGAAACCCTTTTACCTCCGGGCTATGCTCCCCAGACCTATTTTTATACTTTTTGTATGTGGAAACAGGGTCTCTTAAGCCAGCACGTCTAACTTCGAACCTGTGTGATCCTCCTGCCTCTGCCTCTCAAGCGCGGGGATTACAAGTGTGCGCCACCAAGAGGCATTTCCTCCCCTGGTACTACAGTCTGGATCTTAAATGTCCCCCAAAGGCCCATGTGTTGGATCCCCCAAAGGTGGACTGGGAGGTGGAGGAACCTTCAAGAGGTGGAGCCTAGTAGAAGGTCTTCAGGGCAATGGGAGAATGTCCTTGGAGGGGACAGTGACCCAGCCCCCTCCTCATGGGGCCTGGCCATGACGTGCATGGCTTTGCTCCACCACGCACTACCTCCATGTTGTGCTGACTTGACTCACTGTAGTCCCAGAAACAACAAGGCCAAATGACCATGGACTGAAAGCTCCAAAACTGTGAGCCAAAACAAACCTCTTATCTTTATAAGTTGATCATCTCAGGTATTTGTTATAGTATCAGAAAGCTGACTAACTCTACTTACTACTCTGCTACTTTCCTCCTTCCTTACCTTCTGTACCCCTCCAGTAACATCCCCGTCCATCCAACAAGCAGCTCCAGTAAAAAAGCAATCAACAATTCCTTCACCAACTCAAATAAGCTATTCCCTCCTTCCACACACCTCTGCTTGGCTCTGTCCACAGCCCCTGGCCATGCCATAATGACAGCCTCTTCTGCTTCCCTCACCTGTCTAGCCCAGGTCCTAGTCATTGAAACACTTAAACCAGGTCCCACCACCTTAATAAAATGTCTCTAGTCAGTAAGAGCCCCTCAGTATCGAGTGGGACCTGCCTCTCTGATTTGACCATCCACTTCCACCGCTGTGTTCCTGTTAGACCCACCTGCCACTCTTCCTCGCCTCTCTCTTCTCCTATCCTGTCCTGGACTGAGCTCCCCATGGAGGAAGCCTTCTGCTATCCTCCAGGAAGAAGAAGAGCTGGCTTCTGAGGATGCACGGCATTCTGGGTACACATCAATTACAGCATATGAAAGCACATGTGTGCGTACACACACACACACACACACACACACACACACACTCACTCACAGGCTGTGCCACAGCACCTGCTCACCTGCCTGCTTGCCTACCTGCAGCCTCCACAGTGGCCAGGGCCCATTGCATCCACTGTTGCATCTCCAGAGCTGAGCACAGATCCTTGCTTGTGGTGTGTGCTCAGTGTATTTCACAGACCTACAGCAGCTCCCACTAAGTTGAATATATACATACATATATAGACTCAAGACATAGAGATACATTTGTACATTTTTATAACATAGCCTTAAATTTAGTATTATGCCTAAATCTCTGTTAGAATGGTCCCGAAGAGCTCATAAATTGCTGTTTAGAGTTGATGTAATTGAGACATGAGGGTTGTAATTCTAGTGGTTGGTAAATCCATTGTACTGGATGTATCTGGGTGGTGGCCTGGGTTGGTAGGGTGTGGTTGGAGGTGGATCCCTGGGGTGTGGCCTTGGGGATGATATGGTCCCTCCTCCCCTCCTTCTGGCCTCTCACATGAGATCAATGACCTAGGTTCGTTCGTTCTCTCTCTCTCTCTCTCTCTCTCTCTCTCTCTCTCTCTCTCCCACACACACTTCCCATCACCATGCCCCAAGATCTGCTGTCCTCAGCCTCACATGGACTGAACCCCAAACCCTCAAGGAAAACTGTGAGCAAATAAATATTCCTTCCTCTAAGTTACATGGTCATGTCTTTGGATTATAGCCATGAGGATGCTGACTAAGACAATCTCTAAATCCAACTCTAATATGTTTAGGGTAGGAGCTCATGATATATGGAAAGGGTGAAAGATATTTGCTACAGATTTGTCCAAATTTCCTTTGTATTTTTTCTTAGATGGGAGATTTAATCGAGAGGCTTTCCACCTACCAGCTGCACATCCAGCCCTTTCTTATTTTTTTAAATTAGGTCTCCCTAAGTTGCTGAGAGCCTAAGTTAATGAGGCTGGCCTCAAGCCTGCAACTCTCCTGTCTGAGCCTTCCAAGTACTGGGACCACAGGAGTGTACCACCACAACCAGCTAAAACTTCCTTTGTATTTTATCTCGTTTTTATCACAGCAAAATAGCACTTCCCTACCATCACATGGGTATATAGCCCATTCCCTACCTTTATTCTTAGCCTCCCTTCATATTAACCAGCCCTCAGAAATGGTTAGAACCATCCCTTGGAGACACATGTGTGCTTAACCTCAGCAGATTGGAGTCTGGGGGAGGCGGGGTCTATAGAGTAAAAAGACACGCAGGGCCACCCATGCTCAGAGGCTCTTTGCTGAATCCCTCTGGCCTGCGACGATCCCAGCCCCCAAGGTTAACTCCCTCGAGCCTTGGGGAGAGCTTTTCTGCCCACATCTGCACCCCATCCTCCAATTTCTCGACTCTCTAAGCATTGCCACTGCTTCCTCTAAATTTGTGTTGGGCTCCGTAATTTGAAGATAACATTTCAGCAATCTCAAGTTGGTCGCTTAACAATTCTGCTGCCATTCTCTAAGATGACTTTTTTTTTATGATCTATCTTTCTCAAACTCACCATCACATTTCCCCCTCTTCGGCATTACTTTCGACAGGCAAACTTTGATTATTCGAATGCCCCAGGGGCTGTGCTGAAACCCAAGTCAAGTGAGATTTCAGGTAATTGGAAGAGTTTATAATGTGAGCCACAGTAGCTGGGGGGTATGCGAGACTCACTGACAGTCTTGGTTAACTCGAGTTTGGAATAAGGCAGGTTTGCCTGAATATCTATTTCAATCCTTCCACGTTTCTCATTTCTCTTTCCCCTCTTTCTCATCTTGTCAACCTCTACACTCTCCAGCAAGTGTGCCCTGTTCTTCTCAGGCCTATGAATGATGAGGAGGAAGCGCAAGGGGAAAAAAATTGGCTCTTCTTCTATTGGCCATTAATGGGTCAGGAAATCCCCCTTTCCCTTGCTGAAGATAGCATACATTTTTTAAGACATCCCTGCGTACCTACAGTGAAGTTGCTCCGTCTCCCGTGCCAGGCTGCTCCAACCCTGCCTCTGGTCAAGATGCCAACGGTTGGGCACATGGTTCTGGTTTGATGCTGGATCATGATTTCAGGATGGAAGTGCTAAAACACCCCTGCAGCTGCAGGGGCCTGGGATACACTGGGTATAGGGACAGCCCTGCGTCACCCACCCTCACATTCTCCCATCACACATTATAACACAAATCAGTGGGATGGCATGATACACGCACTGGTAACCTCCTTAGAGGACAGTCATTCAGTTCAGTAGCATAGGGCTGCTCTTGTGCACAGGAGAGTAGCAAAAAACCAGCAAAGCCTGCACATCATTTTGAGCAGACTGACTTTAAAAGCTGTGAAATTCTTAGGGTTCATTTCCTCTTGTCTGGAAAAGAAACCAAAAGAAGAGCCTAAAACTCCTACTGTTGACCAGTTTCCACGTCCCTTGCATATGTGATGGTTTCTAACTTCTCAGATCTGCTCCCAAACATGTCAAGGTGGAGGGGACGTGTGGTAGTGCTTTGCTTTATAGAGGAGGCACCAGGAGGCTAAGGGGTGCTGTGTTCAGGACCAGAGTGCCTGCCCTTGGACCAGAGAGAATTCAGGAGATGCAGAGGGGAAGGCATCATTAATAGATGCAAAGTGGCACCTGGAACTTAGGGAGACATGATGGATTTCATGTGGTCCACCAAGGGGACCACAAAGCTACTGCCCACTCTGTTTCAGTTTTCTTATCTATAAATGATGATATGAATAACTAGCATCATGTTGGTTATAACCAGCATCCGTGCCCATTAGTGCCCGCAGAGGATTCAGTGCTTCCCACACATCAATCATTAATCCTCATCAGCATCCCCAAAAGGAGAGATCACTACCCCCTTTACAAATAAAGAAATGAACAGTCTATAAGTGATTAAAAATAAAAACAATGACCACAATGAAATTAAAGCAATAAATAAAATAACAATAAAATAAAAATAATAAAATTTTAATAAAAAAATAAAAATTAAAATTAAATTTTAATTAAAAAAATAAAATTTTGCAGCTTCTAAGAGGCAAAGGCAGGATTTGAATCCAGGCCTATCCTTTCTCCTACAGTGAGTGTGGTCTCACCCACAGGAAGGTTGTTAGGATTCCATAAAACAATGCACCTCAAAGAACCACTCCATAAACTCTAAAGACACAAGTCTTATCAACACTGAAGAATTGTATCTCTACGCCTAGGTTTATCTTACTCTCTGAAGAATACTATCCCCTAAGCACTGGAGATGGAGCGGCAAAGAGGCAGAGCATATTTGGGAACAGCCCTGCTCCCACCCCTGATACTCCATCCAGGTGCAGATCCTCAAATACGAGGAGGTTTTCCTCCCAGTCTGTCCCAAGCAGCAGGCATCTGCAGACTGAAGGTCTTGAAATCAACCGTGCGCATCCATCGCCACTTTAATTATCCATGTAAGTAGACCTCTTACCGCCATCTGCCAAGATTTCAACCAATCACAATCATTAGTGGTTCTCTCTGGGTGAGAACCTCAGAGACACTGCTGAAGGGCCACTCAGGGCCCAAGCTTTTGCCTACAGGATGAAGGAAACCCCAGCCAAAGCCTGGGGCTGGGAGCTGCTTTCACCTTACTCTATACCCTGCTCATATCTTTTCTGAGTGCTGCTAATCGGCTCCTGCGTTTCATCTTCCTTCTGCTTATTTTCTTTTTCCCATCTCCAGGCATTACTGATTGGAAAGAAAATATTCCTCAACAAGAACTGTGAGTTTAGGACCCAGTCTGGAGCAAAAGGTCAGATGAAGATATATTCTAGGACAGAGGAGGTGATTCAGACACTGGAGTTTTCAGAAGACGGGCTAAATTGTAACCACTTGTTGACCTGGGTCTGTATTTTGGGCTCATAACTGTGAAAATGGGTTCCCTGGGGTGACCTGTGTTTATTATGTCTAAGTCCTCACTGGCTACAGATCACCAGTGGGCTGAGAGCCAATACTGGGCACAACTGTACTTGCTTTCCTTGACAGATATTTGTCTACTACCACCACCACCTCTGTTGTTACCATTAATCAGAATAGTATGTAAATAATAATAAGATGGATTGTGGGCTTTAGTTGTTGGCATGCAAAGCCATAAGACCTGACATTCAACAAAAACATTCCTACATGAAATACACATGTCACTCATGCAGGTGATGTCAAAGTTTGGGCATCTCTTTCTCAGTAAAGAAATCCAGTGCTAATCAGGATCATCATAAACAGTAGTATCATAATGGGTGGTTCAAATATGATCGAGGTGACCATTCCTAAAGGTGATGTAATGCGGAGGCAGAGAGACCCTGAAGGATGTGAAAACAGTAGAAATCCTAAGTAATCCTGGGGGTCAGTCTTCCTGGATCTCCATCCTGCCCTGACACTTCTAGTTGAATGCTCTTCTTTTACCTGTAACACAGGGATCACGATAAGAACAACTTCACAGCACTTGTGAGGGGACTAAATGAGATCCTGAGAACCAGGAATATCAGTAACTGGTATGTGGCCACCAGTAACTTAAGAGACCATCACCACCCCCACCATCCATTGTCATGAATACCATAAGTGCTGGTTTCTGTTCACATTGTGTGGCACAAGACTAAAGCAGTTGAAGCTCATCCTCAAGAAAGACCCACCCAAGCCTGATCCCAGACCCCAGACATGAGCACGGAGGCATCAGCCAAAATGTCAATGGCAGGTCGGGTACCATTCTTTACATGAGCTCACTCAACCCACACAATGAGGCCCTAGAGATATACTCTGATGGTCCTATACACATCCATGGTAGTGCACAATAAGACAGAAGCAGAAAGATCCTACAAGATGGAGACATTTACTTAAAGGGAGTACTCTCTCCTTCAGGCCTTCTTCCTCCCTGTAACAGACTGATCCACAAAATAGAAAGTCTCATTCTTGGAATGGTGGAGGCCAGAGAAATGGGAGGTGCCCAGGCTCTGAAAGTGAGCCAGCAGAGCCGCCCCAAACTGCACTTGAGAGAAGAAGACAGTTCTAACTTACTTAAGCAACTATTATTTCTGGTATTACCATACACGTATACTTAGGAGTATCCCTACGCCCAAGCAACTGATATTAAGGAGCTCTGGCACTTTGTATCGTAATGTAAGATATGTAATCCAGTCCCTCATAGAGTTCTGAGTTGCCACTGACAAGTAACATGGATTGCCAAGACACAAAAGTGTGTTCGCACTGTTTTGGAGAATTAAAAAGAAGTTTTAAATGAAAGAATATTTTTCCTTCTGATACCATAATTCAAAATACATACTTCCTAAAAATGCACTACTTCAATGTACCAGCTGGTTGGTCCATTTGTTCATTTATTCATTCATTCACTCACTCACTAAGGCTCTGATATAGGGAGAAAAATAAAGGCTTCAGGACCAGAGAGCCCGGTTCAGATCCTAGCTCCTGCCTTCCTTGTACACTCCCTTCTGTTTGATCATCTCTTGGCTGTACTGAGCACAGCACTGACGATAAGTTTAGCCAGCTCCCGAGGAGTAAAGGAAAGTGCTCAGCACAAACTCAGCACGTGGGAAAACGCTCAATGGAGAGTTCCTTTTCTCTTTCAAACAATTTTAAATCTCATATTTAAAATGCTTTTGTGCAGTACCTGGCAGACCACAAGTGGAAATTTAAGAGAGCTTTACTACCATTAGTGACACTAGTAAGTGTGGTATGGCTAAACATCTTCATCCAAAATGCTTAGGATGAAAAGCATCTTGGATTTGAGCATTTTTCAGATTTTAAGATAGATAGTTTTTAAGCATGTATACGTGCGAGATATCTTGGAGATGAGACCCCAGTCCAGCTAAATTCATTTATGTTTCGCATAGACCTTATACATACAATAGTTTTAATAATTTGGGGCATGCAACAAATTTTATATAGTTTAAACCATCAGAAAGCATGACTTGTGCTATCATCCTGGCACTCAAAAAGTTTAGTTTTGAATGCCATGTCCCTAAATGAAGGTATCCCTGCCGATCCCATTAACACGTACAGGAGTGGGTTTCCAGAGGGAAATACACCAAATACTGTGTACATGTATGTTTGTATCACTTTGAACCTCACTGTGAGGTCTAGTTACAATGCACCAATAACAGTATATATTTTTTAAAGTTTGGTGTTTTCGAGCATTTAAGATTTTCAGATTGGGGTGCTCACTCTGTGTTAACAGTCATAGTGATGGCTGCAGTAATACTGGTAGGAAAATCATCAAAAGCCAAACAGAGAGAAGAAGAGGGGAGGGGTCCCGATGGACGTGGTCAACGTCTACACCATCGAGGCGTGGCTGCTCGGCGGTGGGCAGGGTGTTTCTGGGAGACAGGTAGAGTTTGTCTCCTTGTCAGTGGTTTCATGAATGATTCCAGCAGTCACAGCCACCGTTTCCCCTGCTCGCCAATGCCATCTCAAAAGAACTTCTCTCAAACCCAGGCATTTAAACTGTTCAATGAGTTTCCCTCCTCTTTTAAAAATGAAATTTTAGAAAGAAGCTGGGAAATGGGGTGTACTAGCATGCCTGCTCCTCTAAACATCTTCCCAGGGGGGCTAGGAAGTCAGGTGCCTTTTCAAATACACCCGGAAGGGGGTGGGTTGTGAGAGCGCTCAGCACAACACAGGTGTATTCCAAGAAGCTAAGTGAGCGACCAGGGTGCAAACCAACCCTGAAAACACACACATGCAGGGACGTCTCAAAGTTCCTGACCTGGCAGCCTGTTCCTAAGCCCCAAATATCAGACACCTGAGCTTCAGACAGTAGGAAAAGACCCCATAAATTTTCCTAAGACATAGGCATGCAGTCCAACAAATGTGTCTTTTGCCAATATCTCGAAATCCTACATTGCTATTATCTCTGATAATGACAATGATAATGGTGGTAATGAGAGACATGAAAATAATTTGATACTTATTGATGAGAAGGAAACAGAACACAATAAAAAAAAAAACAGCCCACAGTAACAGAAATCAGAATAATAGTTACCTCTGGGGCAGGGAACACACTGACTGAGAAAGGCACACAGAGCTCTCTGGGAAGCTGGGAATGTTATAAACCTTGATCTGGGTGGTGGTCACACAGCCCCCAACACACGTACAAATGGGCTGAGCTGTCCACTTAAAATGTGTGTGTGCACTCTCTATATGTTAGCCTCCACAAAAATGAAATAATAAAATAGCATACTATAAACTCATTTTTAGAAATAATGGCATGAAAAATAGGAGATTATACTAGTAGTCAGCTCTGGGTAGTGAAATTATAGTTTTTTTTTTTTTTTTCTTCTTGGTACTGAGGATTGAGCCCATGGGAATTCTGTCTCTAAGTTACACCCCCAGCTGTTATTTATTTATTTATTTATTTATTTATTTATTTATTTGTGGTACTGGGGATTGAACTGAGGGACATTCTACCCCCAAGCTATACCCCCAGCCCTATTTTATTCTTTTTACTTTGAAACAGGATCTTACTAAGTTGCAGAGGGCCTCACTAAGTTGCTGAAGCTAACCTCAAACTGGAGATCTAACTCTCTCAGCTTTCCAAGCACTGAGATTATGAGTGTGCACCACCACACCTGGAAAATTATAGACTTTTCTCCACTTAAACATATCTATATTTTCTAAATTTGGTTGTGTAGTGAATTTACATTGCTCAGTATTTAAAGGTTAAAATCTAACATCCAAGATATTTATCACCTCTGGATATCACCCTCAGTCATTCACTTTTAACCTTCCCTCATTCACAAATTCAGTCCATCAGGGCAGGTACCCCAGAACTGCCTAAGGGAGCTCTCCATGGTAGGGGTGAGGCTCTCTCACTCCCTGGGAGATGCTGCTCTAATAGGGTGGGGTCACCTGCTGCACCTGTCTTCAGCCTACAGCACCAGGGATGTGCTCTGACCATCCCGTTCAGGGAAAATCACATCCACAGGGCTCCAGAGCTGGCCACTGTGCTGCTCCTAGCCCCTACTGAAGTCTGAGCAGGAATCTAGAACCCGACCCCAAAAGTCTCCCTTTTTAGCTCAAATTATTGGGTTTAGATCTAAGTTGGCTGGAAGCAGATATGAGGAGAGATGTTTTCTGGAAGGCAAGAGCTGTCAACTCTTATCTGGAAATGGGCGTGCAGAGGACCTAAACCCAGACTCCCAGCACAAACCCCTGGTTTAGTGAAGAATCATGAAACTTGAAGGTAAAATCAAGCTCTCCACCCTCAATTCTTGCTGAGTGACCATAAACTAGGGCTCTGAATTTCTAAGTGTTCCACAACACTCCGATTTTCCATTTCTTCATCTATGAAATGAAGACTCTACCACCTACTCAGCTGAAGCACTGAGGCGGTTATAAAGGGGGTGTAGAAGAAGGTGAGAACATCCTCTTGGGGTGTGCACCCCAACTTTTGGCAGAGTGCCTGGGACATAGTAAATCCTCTTAAATGTCAGCTGAAGAAAGACAAATATAAGGAATTGCCTGTAGTTTTATTTTTCATGAAGCAAAGAGGGCCAAGGGGACCAAAAAAATTAGACAGCTTCTTTGCATAAAAGTCAAACTACGGCTGGCAAATCACTTCTGGAGGAAGCCTCAGTGCTACCCTGAGCTGAGTTAAAGTGCATTCTACATCCAGACACACTGTAATACCCGTCATGTCCCACTGTAGAAAGCAGCTCTTTATAACCAAATGATTTCCCACCCACAGCCTCCACCTGACTTTCTCAAGCAGTATATCTGATACAATAAAATTCCAGTTTGGAAGGAAGGAAAAAAGCCGAGGAGGAAAGGACTGCGTTATAGTAAATTTGCAAATCCCGCAGGGTTTATTACAAGGTGATTTGACTTACTACCTTGAAAAGATCACAATCTATATTTTGAATCTCAGAGGCCCTGGAGGATAAAAATGGATATGAGGGGACTTGGGGGCAAGCAATAGATGAGAACTGTTGTTCAGACAAAAAGAAAATGAATGTCCTTGTTTTAATTTGGTAGTTTTTCAATTCGGGCGTTAACTAAGTTTTTCAACTCAAGTGCTGGGTTTGTCATCTCTTTTAGATTTGTTCACTCCATGCAGGACCTTGTGCTGGGCACAGAGGGAGATGAAGGAATAAATCGCCTGCTCCTGCTCTGGCGCTGGCAGCCACCGACACAGACGGCCGTGATCCCAACAGAAGGCGGCCACAAGACACGTGGCCAGAGACATGCGGCTAGCCGATGCCACGGGGTCACAGGAGGGGAGGGGGCTTTTAGCTGGGGACAAGGCTGTCGTGCCTGAGCCTTGAAAGAGAAGAAAGTAAGAGTATGAGGACAAGAGTTCCAGGCAGAGGGCACAGCGTGAGTAAAGGCTAGGGACGTGCAAAGCCAGGCTTCAGACTGAGGACCTCAAAAGGCTCCATTTACCAGGAGCGCAGGCTGCAAGGAAAGAGAAACACAAAGCACGGCGGGAAAGTCTGCTTTGGATGAAGGTAAGAAACTGGCCTTACTGCCGACAGGGACCAGGCCAATTGGACCTCTGGACAGTCTTTGAACAAGGAAGAGTCATGGTCAGAGTTTTGCTTGAAGGCATTCATGGATGAGATGGGAAGGTGACCTGGGGATGTGAGAGGCCCAACGGCTGATAAAGAGATGTCTACAAGGATCCCGGAGGCAGGTACCACTTGTTCTTTGTGAGCACGTAATATGTCTTCCTAAACCCTGAAAATGGCTTAATCCGAAGCTGATTAAAAAACCCAGCAAAGAAGAAAACAGGGTGATCAGCAGATGGTCTGAGAACCAAAGCAGGGTCCACTGGGGAAGGGCAGAACAGCATGGACAATAAGAGATGCAAAGTTGGAAGAAGAGTAAGAGGTTCTCAGGGATCCTGGGGAACAGATGCTGCCTGCGTGTCTGGAGCAGGTTGCAGGCACACTTGCAAGGTCTGGGGAGGCTGCTGGAGAGAAAAGGCCACAGTTGACCCAGGCAGCACTCACCAGGTGGGAGCGAATTAAAAAGCAAATTGGAACCAGCTAAGAAAAGGGAGTCCCATCCCTGCCACCTCCAATTTTGCCTTGCTGGTGGGGTCTGCAGATGGCAGAGCAAGCAGGCACGTCAATCCGTGCCTCATCAATATAAATTTTTAGTGGCATCATGCTGACAGCTGGCCTCTGACACATCACCTCCCCCCTGCAGAGGCATCTCTGAAGCCCCAGGGAAGGCTTTCCTAAAGCCAGACAAAGGCAGGAGTGCCATGGAAGGGTTGGACGTCCAAATACACTCTACATATATCCTCTCTTTTTTTATTCTCTTCACTGAGAGACACAAGGCAGGTAGTATTATCCACATTGTATAAAGTCCAGAAGAAATGAGGTCTTCAAGAAGTCGGGAATTTTGCCCAAGACAGGTAGCTTCCTAGTGGGAGAATGTGACGAGTTATGGAACCTACTGCATCCTGAGGCTGGCCAGCACCGGGGGCATGTGCCAGGACCATTTGTACAAGGAAGGATGGAAGAGAGACTCAAGTGGGTCAGCGGGACAGAGGAACAGTTGCAGATGTATTCCTGTGTGCTCCACAGCCCTCTTTCCTGGCCAGCCCCTCAGACACATGGAGCAGATCAGCTACCTTCCCAACGCACCCAGGCCGTTTCTGCTCCAAGGATACGATCTCTCACTGGTCAGACACCTCCAGAATGAAGGTCTCATGGAGCCCAGCATCTTCTCTACCACTCACATGACATTTGAAGTCTGCCTAATGAACCACACCCGATGCTCCACTGTGTGTCCTCCCCTTACACAAAACAGATGACCTGGCAGTTCCCCCAACAGGTCCCGTACTTTGCGACTTCTGCCTATAACACCCTTTCTTCATATTGCCACTTGCTGAAATCCTGCCCAACCTTCCTGGCCCAGGTTCCATCTCTATCCAGAACCCTTTTCCATTCCCTAATCCAAATTCACCTTCCCTTATTCTGCAGAGCCTTTATCATAATACATGCCCTAGCATTATGGTCTGAACCCACTTCTTTGGTATGTGTGTGTATGTGTGGTACTGGGGGTAGAACCCAGAGGCTTTTCTACCTCCGGGCTACACTCCCAGACCTATTTTTTATGTTTTTTATTTGGAAACAGGGTCTTACTAAGTTGCTGAGAGCCTCACTCGGTAGCTGAGGCTGGCTTCGAACCCGCGCAATCCTCCTGTCTCAGTCTCCCAAGAGCTGAGATTACAAGCGTGCGCCACCACGCCCAGCTATCTGAACCCACTTCTGTCACCACTGGACTGCAAACTCCCCCAGGACAAGCGTGGTGCAGACAGTTACACCTGTGTGTGTTCATTATGTATCTGGTCCATTGAAGGCTGACCTTCTTCCTGGACCACACCTGTCCATCCATATCACTATGCAGTCACTCACTTCTCCATATCAACCAGCCCATCAGGATCAACAATGGTGGCTCCAAACTGACATCACTGACCCCCACCTTTGTGGCTGCCATGCACCAATCTACAGGTGGGTAAGCACATCCCTGAATCACTTTTCATAAATAAAGATGGGAAACCAAGTAGAGGCTCTGCAGATGGGCAGAACAGGTTTGTTTAGGGTGCCATATCAGTGCCTCAGGTCTGCTCCTCTTGACCCACAGCAGAAAATCTCAGCATCCCATAATTCCTTTCTCCTGACCCTTCACAGGTGCCCACAGCCTCTTCTTAGAGGAGCTCACTAACTGGCACAGGAGGTGATGGCCACACACAGAGAAGGCTCCTTCCTTCCTCAAGCAGCAGACAAGTGCTAAACATGTAGCATTTAAAGGCGACCAATATAAAGCAGCAGATGAAAAGCTCGCTTCAAACTTGGGGGTCAGGACAATTTCAGAGGGATGTGTGCTTCCTATCTGCTATAAAAGGCTGGTAAAGGCAGTGGCCAGGAAGGAAGGGAAGACTTGCTGAGCAAGGTCAGGGTATGAGGATGAGGTGGGAGCCAGAATGCATGAGGAATCCTGAAACGGGGGAGCAAAGGGCCAGAAGGCTAGAAAGATGCATCCAGACCAGGTAAGTGGGGAGCCACTGATGGTTTCTGAGTAAGAGAACCTCTTGAGAAATGGTTTATTTTGTTGTTCTATTTTGGTAAGGTGGCTTAACTGACAAGCCACACAAACTGGCTTCAAGAGAATTTGCGCAAAATTAGGATGTTTGTTGCAATAAAATAGCTGAAGAGCATGGAAATAGGGTAGGTGAAATGAGGTGAAATGAAAATGGGACACTTCAAAATAAAAATCAAGCAAAGGCTTATGTTCCCTGGGATCCCCGTTCCCCTGGCTCCAGTTTTTCCAAAGCTCCAGGGAGAGAAACAGACTGTCAACTAAGCAGAGCTCTTGGTCACGAGGCACCCAAAGCCCCAGTTTAGTGTGATTGGTGGAAAACCAGGCAGTGGGTACCAAGCGTCATCTACTCCGGTCATTTTCATTCAGGGAATAGCCAAAGTCCTCTTCTGATCTTTAGCCAATCCATTTTATTCAATGTGAAACTTGCTAAATTAATTTTTTTAACATAATAAGAGTAGAAATTGTCAAATTTAGAAGCACATATGCGAATCTCCCTGCGCAGGAGAGAACATGAATCCCATTAGTTAAAATTAGAAGTTGTGCTCACTTTCCCCCGCATGCTAATTTTAATAAACTTACTCTGAAATTAGCCTGCCACTATGAAGATAGCTGCTCATCAAAGATGTTCCCAGTAAGCACTCAGCTCGCTTTGCAAAACTTCAAGTACTTCCAGAAAACTCGGAACAATATAGCTGTCTAAACAGGACATGTTCTCTTCTCAACAGATGCATTTACCCCCAACTTTCTGCACTCCCCAGGATCACCACTCTTGGCCACCCATCAGGGGCCATCTTGGACTCTCTCTGCTCCATCCTCCCCATCCAGCTGCTATAAAGTCCTGTGGGGACATCCCTTAAAGTGCTTCCCATAGTTGCCTCTTTTTCTCTATGCCCACTGGTGCCATATCCCTCAATTCCTCAAACTTTCACACATTCATGTATTCTACATTTACTCAGTGCCTACAATGGACAAGATACAGTGCTAAGTGCTAAGGTTACAAACTGATAATAAATGGTACCTAACCGCAAGGACAGAAAGATCGTTGAGTCCAGTGTGGAAAAAGACAAGTCAAAGGCCAGACAGGCCACCAGACAATAAGTGGTATGACTTAGGTGCAGTGAGGGTAATTGAGAATATTGCTGGTGGCAGAAAAGATTAGATTACTGGCAGCTCATCCCAACCTGTCTCTCCCTGACTCCTGGCAGACTCACCAAATTTGTTGTTATGTCCCCACTGTCTGGCACAGTGCCCTGTAGATAACAGAAGCACCAGGACTACTGAGTTCAGTGGAAACAAATCTATCCCAAGAACTTTCTTCAACTTGCAAGGAAAGCATTTGGTGCCTCTCTGTGAACAGCCACATTGGGGCACACCCTACTGTCTGGCTTTTGAAGTCATTCATCATTTCATCCACCCTGGCTATCCAACTCCAATTTCTGCCATACCTCAACCCAGCAGTTTCCATCCTTATCTGGAATACTTCCTCAAAGGCCAACCACCAGCTCAGGGCTCATGTCTGCTTCTGGTCACTATCTTCTCTGTCCTCTTTATCCAAAGGGAAGAGACCCATTTCCAGGCCTACTTCTTCTAAGAAGTTTTCCCCACTGTTTCAAGTCTCACTAAGTGTATATGTGTATATATGAACATTGATATTACAGATATTTTACTTATGTACATATATGCATATGTATTCACACATGTGTATATGCATATCCATGTCTAAGATCTATTATTATTGTACTGTGTGTTTTCATTCAATGTTTAGTGTTGGCTAATAAAATAAATATTTTAAAATAGTAACTTCTGGGCATGGAGACATGCACCTGTAATCCCAGAAATTGGGAGGCTGAGACAGGAGGATCACAGGTTCAAGGATAGCCTCAGCAAATAGTGAGACCTTAATCAACCTAGCGAGACCCTGTCTCAAAATAAAAATAAAATTGGGCTGGGGGTATAGCTCAGAGGTAGAATGCCCTTGGGTTCAATCCCCAGTACCACACACATAAAATTAACTGATAGCCTATCTCCCCACCTTGCCTCCACTGAGACCCCTGTTTTGCCCTGAATACATGTCATCCTTTTTAAGAAGCTAGACATTCTGCCTTCATATCCCCAGGAAGGGAAAACCCAGGAGAGCACGGGTAACAGGTGGCTGCCCTTTTAGTTTTGAAAGTCTAGTCTTTGAGGTAGAGAGCCTCCTCGGTGGTTCCCAAAAGATTAGAAAAGATATCCCAAGTTGAGGTGAGGGAAGAATCAGAGTGCAAAGGAGGCTGAGTTCCCCGTCCATAAGAACAGCCAAGCTTGGCCTAATCCACCTAGGGAGGGAAAGGAAGTAAGGACTCAGAGGAGTCTGGTTTATTTTGATGGAAAGCTGATGAGTTGAAGAATTTAGAGGCAAGGGAGAGCTCTCTGCAGTAGTGGCTTACTGCCTCGAATACCCATGTCCCCACTTTTTAAAAAATTAGGTTAACCGAAGTATAATTTATATAGCAAAAATTTCGGCCTTTTTAAGTGTACAGTTCTTTAACAAATATAAACACGTATCTAGCCATCGCTACAATCAAGACCTAGGCTATGAGCCAGACATGGTGGCATGTATCTACAATCTCAGTACTTGGGAGCTGAGACAAGAGGATCAGAGGTTTGAGGCCAGCCTCAGCAACTTAGTGAGACCCTCTTTCAAAACATATGACAGATACCATTAATTTATCAACACAAAATAGCCACTCATGACAAATACCAAAAAAAAAAATCTGTTGTATACTGCACCATGAGACTTATACCCTCAAAATGAAGTTATTTGATTGTATACTATTTGATGGAAGAGACTGAGCTTTGGGCTTGAGGGGGAAAGAGTGTATCTAAGCAGAATCACGCAGTCAGTACAGTGAGTGTCTGGCGTCCTTCACTTAGCAAATGTCCTCAAGTCACCCTCACTCTTGCATGGCTAGGCAGTCTATTCCATCTACACCCCAAGCAGATTCCATTACACAGGTGACCAATTGACCCACTCCCCAGGTGATGGGCATTGGGGCCATTTCCAGTTTTCAGAGATTGATGATTCAAACTGCTATAAAGGTTCACACCCAAGTTTTTGTGTGAACACGTGTCTTTATTTATTTCTCTTCCTCCTACCTAGGAGTAGCATTACTGGGTGGTTCTGTTTAAATACATGTTTGACTTTGCAGGGAACTAAAAGGCTGTCCTCAGAAGTGACTGCCATTTTCTCTTCACTCCGGCAACACGTGAGGCTTCCAGGACTGCACTGCACCCTCGTCAGCACTCCTTTATCCTTTGTTGTTTTTCCATCCTAGTAGCTGTGGTTTCGGTTTACATTTCCCTAATGACCGATGGGGTTGCACGTCTGGGTGCCGGCTCATGTGCTCACCTGAGCCTCTTCTTCAGTCTACTTAACTCTTTCACCCATCTTAAAAATTAGACAGTTTATTTTCTTATTATTGAGTTGTGAGAGTTCTCTATTCTGGATACAAGTTATGTATTCCGTACATACTTTATGTGACTTGTCTTTTCTTTTTCTTTTTCTTTTTTTTTTTTTTTTTTGGTGGTGGTACTGGGTTCCTGGGAGCCCTTCTACCTCCAGGCTACATTCACAGACCTATTTTATATTTTTGAAACAGGGTCTCTTACGCCAGTGCGGCTGGCTTCGAATCTGCGTGATCCTCCCGACTCCGCCTCCCAAGCACAGGGATTACAAGTGTGCGCCACCACGCCTGGCGTCTTTTCATTTTTTTAACAGAGACTTTCAAAGACAAGTAATTTTTAATTTCAATAGAGGTTTTTGTTTGTTTGTTTGTTTTTTGTTTTTGGTGGTACTGGGGATGGAACCCTTCTCAGGCTACACTCCCAGGCCTATTTTATGTGTTTTTATTTGGAAACAGGGTCTCTTAAGCCATCTGAGGCTGACTTTGAACCTGTGTGATCCTCCAGTCTCCTGTCCCTGCCTCCCAAGTGCGGGGATTACAAGCATACGCCACCACGCCCAGCTAATTTCAATAGAGTTTAATTTATCCATTTCTTTCTCTGACAAGTTGTGCTTTCTGTGTCCTGTTTGCCCTTCTTGCTTTTTTTTTTTTTTTTTTTTTTTTTTTTAGCAAAACCCTCTCAAATATAAGTTGGATGCATCCTTTCTGCAGGGTACATTTCCCACCTCCTTTATAGCGAGAGGTGGTCAAGTGACTATGCTCAGACCAATGGGATGGGTGCAGCAGTGGTATATACCGCCCTCCTGTCACACCTAAGGAAAAAGAAAAAGATCCTTGTCCTGAACATCCCCCTCTTTCTCTTTCCCCCTTCACATGTGCTGGGACACAAAGGTGGCAGCAACCTAATTTTTTTTTAAATTAGGTTGTTTATTTTATTGTTACTATTGAGTTGTGGAAGTTCTTTAGATATCTGGGACACAAGATACATAGAAGAGGACCATACAGGAAGAGGACCAACCTCTAGTTGTGGTGGAACAACTAATAGAAGAAATACAATCTCTGAAACCACTCAGAGGCAGGGCTTCTCTCCCACAGAACCACCACACCCTAGCATGAAAGAGACATCAATGTATGTCTTATTTTAAACCATTATATTTTAGAGTTAAGTATCTTGGATGTTACCCAAACAAATACATGTGTCCTCCTTAGGAAGTAAAACATAATCCCCAGTTTCTTGGACCCAGCCTGATATTGTGTGGTGTATCTATACAGACATTGTACGATAATTTCCCAAAGTTTCTGACAGCCCCAGAATGACTCAGGTTAGAAGAATATCAGCCCTGAAGTAATGAAAGGGCAGTAGAACAAACCTAAAAAAATTACTAATTCTATCTCCAACCTTAGCAAGAGAGCAAAGTTCCTGCTGCAGAGCAGTGATGAGCAGTACCTCAATTTATCCATTCAACCGAGAGGTGCGGACTTGGTACATCCAGCTCAAGGGCCAGAGTGGGTTACGGATAGAACAAGGGAGGACACAAAGTGACCAAGGACCAGGTACTAGTATGAAACAAGGACAGTGTGCCTAAGTGAAAATCACCCAGACCAGATGTGTGCACCTGCCATGACCCGTGCCTGTAACTTAGTACATAAGTCTCTAGAGCAAACATATTAGTGCAAGGAGAGGCCGAGGGATGGCTTCAACCCACACCGTGTCTTCATCACTCTTACAAAGGAAACTTGCAAGCCAAATTAAGGTCTCACAGCAAAACAAAGATGTCTGCATTTGTGTTCACCAGAATTTGCTTAGGCTGACTGTGCCCACATTCACCTCCTCTGCACAGAGTTAAGGACTGACAACGTTGCTTTGTTTGATCCCCACAATTACAGCACCCATGATACAGGTCTTTTTTCTATTTAAAGGTGATAAAAACAAGGCTTAGAGAAGTAGCTGGGTGCCTGGTTCTCTCAACATCCATCCCCTTTCTCCAGGGAAATGGACCTTGTTATACTTGGGCATCTACTCTACCCTTACTCACAGTCCATGGAGGTTAGACAGGGCTCCACACACAACTCCAGGCCCAAGACGATCAGATCGCCACACCCCTGAGAGATTACTTGCAGGAGAGGTGACTGATCTACAGGGCCTTGAACATAGTATCCTAGGGTCTTATGGAATCTGCTAGAAAAGGGCCTTATCTTCCCTTCTGGGCTTGAACAGGAGAGGACAGGAGGCTGAGCTGAAAGCCCAGAAGCAAGAGACACAAAGATGGAGAGAAACCATCCACTTGAATGCTGAATCCAGCCATACCCCAGACTAGCTCATCAAGAATGTATGAGTCACATTCCCTGGAGGAGCTTTCTAGGGCTACCATAAAAAAAATTGCCACAAACTGGTTGATGTAAAGCAACATAAATGAATACTCTGATGGTCCCAGAAGTTATAAGTCCAAAATCAGGGTGTCAGTAGAGTCCGGTTCCCCAACGTAACTCTAAGGAGGCTCAATCCTCGTCTCTTCCTAGCTTCTGGTGTCGTCGGTAGTCTGGCTTTCCTTGACTTGCAGCTGATACTCCAACCTCTGCTTCTGCTTCAGCCACCACAGGGCCATCATCCCTCTGTGTCTTTACATCCTCTCTATGCTTCTGTGTCCAAATTTTCCTCCTTTTCTAAGGACACTAGTCATTGGAGTACATTTCCTCCCCCACGTGCTAATAGGACTTCATCCTAACTCGATGACATCTCTAAAGACCCTACTTACAAATAAGGTCACCCTCACAGGTGTGGGTGGCTTAGAACTTGAAGATGTCTTTGTAGGGAGCACAATTCAATCCAAAATAACAGCTAATACGTTTTCTCTGAACGTAACCACTTTGGCTTGCAGTTTTAAAGAGGCCAAGCCAAGACTGGCCCTCTTAGTATCTTCAATCTAAGTCAGTGACTGAAACCTAAAGTTGGGTCTTACCCTGCATTCTACGGCTGCTCAGCGTCTCTACCAAGGCAGGGGTTCACCCAGCCCTCTTTCCCAAGGCTGAGGCCCGAGGTTAACTGTCTTCTCTCTGCCTTGCGGACACTGCACACCACATGCTCAAGGAAAACGAGATTGATTGCTCTCTATAATTTTAAACTAACCAGAATTCAAATAGTGAAATTGAATTTAGACATAGTCCATCATAGGCTGGTAGGCTGACAGATGACCAGGATTTTTATCTTGGAAATATAAAGTTATTGATTGCCTGCATGGCTGCATTAGCTATTTCTCCAATTTGGAAAGCTCACCTCAGGGGGCGAAAATAAGAACATTTACCCCCCTCCCAAGACATTTAATTTCCCAAACAGAACCCCAGCTATACCTCTTCCACACGCATGGCCGTGTTTACTTCGGGGCCTGAAAGGGAGGCTGTAATTTCAGCTTGTTATTCTAAAAATGTGAAAATAAAACTGATCTCTGTAGGATCATTTTAAATGAAAATTGCTTCCTAGAGGCAGGCTGGAGAAGTAAAGTGACTGAAAGGGAGTGCAGGGCTCTGGGCAGGAAGGTCAATGGAGTGCGGATCCAGGTGAGTGATGGGATCCAGGACTTGTGTAAAAGTGGATGAGACCCTGTCAAAAACCCAGTGGGCCTGGGTCAGATGTGCAGTAGTCTTCCACAGTTCCTTCCTCGGGGTAACACCTCCAGCTGCTGACCACACTCTTCCTTTAATCTTACATGGCAGGGTAGCAGACCCAGTGCAAACCTGTGGGCTCCACCAGCCAGATGACAGGCAGCAGACCCCACCTGGGTGGCTGAGCTTGTGAGGAAGGCAGATGGGGTGACACCTAAACACTTTTCAGCATTTATTTCCTACGGCTGTTGTCCCAAATCCCCACAAAGTGGGGAGCTTATTCTCCCACATTTATGAAGACCAAAAGTCCAAAATCCAAGTATCAGCTGGGCTAGTTTCTTCCAGAGATTCAGAGAGAGAATCTGCCTCATCCCTCTGTAGCTCCTGGGTGGCTTGGAGTTTCTCCCACACACGTCTCCCTGTGTCTCTGTGTCTCACGTCCTTTTCTCCTTTCTCTTATAAGAACACCAGCCATTAGAGTGAGGGGCTGGCCTAAATTCAGGATGGTATCATTGCAGGATCCCTAACTCATATCTGCAAAGACCCCGTTTCCAAAGAAAGTTACCTGCACAGAAATTGGGGGTTAAGACATTGGTGTTTATGGGGAATTGGGAGACACTATGGTAAATTTGAAAAGACGCACTCTCATAAGCACCAAAGAGGACTCTGGTGTAGGTGATCCATGGGGTACACTCTGAGAAAGCTAACCCAGTTGCTGGGGATTCGAAGATGAGCCTGCCCTGAGGAACCTGCCATCTAACAGACAGGTAGGATTTATTTATGCAACAATAGAGAGGAACCAATGACTAAAATAAAAAGCAGAGCCCGGAGATGCCAAGCAGGCTCCAGAGTCAGACAGACCATGGTTCAAATCCTGCCTCCTCCACTTCCCAGCTGTGAGCACTGGAGCAAGTCCTTGGCTTGCCTGAGCCACAGTTATTTTATCTGCATAAGAAATAGTTCCTACCTTTGTCATTGTAAGGATGAGGCTCAGACAGAGAAGGAAAATGCTTAGCTGTCAGATGCTTAACATGAAGGACACACTCAAGAAACGGCCATTGGTTACTACTAAGGCGGAAGGCAGGTTGAATCCACTTTTACCTTCCCCTGGAGCCTAGCTGTGTGCTATCTACCTTCTAAGTCCTTAACGAATGTCTATAGACAGCAAGATGGCATTCCTCTAGAGCCTCAGTTGGAAGGAGCAGGACAGCTCCTAGAGGACCCATTTCCAGACTTACACAACAAGTACCTATTGATCAGCCACTGAGAGCGGAGCTCAGTGTGCAGACACTGGAGTAAAGAGCCAAATAAAACACAGAGCCCAGGGGGAGGCCAGTCATTAGCGCGAGGTGCGGGTCAGCCCACCACGGAGAGGTGCACCCAAGGACAGCTCATGCAATCCAGCACTGATTACATCCATCCATAAGTATGCTCTTACTGTTTGTTATGAGTATACATTAAGCTCCGGGTGTTCCTTGAGTGTAAGAAGGGTTGTTTTGTCTTATTGACTACTGCATTCTAAGTACCTAACAAGGTCCCCAACTCCTAATGGCATTTGATACATATTTGTTGGAGTAGTAAGCATTCTACTGCTATTTCGGAGCCCAGCACTGGACTTCTTTGGAGAACCACCTATAGAATCCTTAAGTAATAAGTGTGTGATGGGCCCAGAGACAGGGTCCCCAGAAGGTCTGTCCCTTTACATAAAGCCTGAGAGTTGAAGGAGATGAAGATGTCTGCCATATGGTGGAACCTAATACTGTACATGGAGAGAGGGTTTTGGGTTTTTTGTTTTTGTTTTTGTTTTGTTTGCCG
Source organism: Muscardinus avellanarius (assembly GCF_963383645.1). Taxonomy (NCBI): domain Eukaryota; kingdom Metazoa; phylum Chordata; class Mammalia; order Rodentia; family Gliridae; genus Muscardinus; species Muscardinus avellanarius. The sequence goes on along the minus strand of NC_137791.1, from coordinate 119,554,269 downwards.
TACTCAGGATGGAACCCAGGGGCATTCTACCTCCCAGCTATACCCCCAGCCCTATTTTTTGGTTATTTATTTATTTATTTATTTATTTATTTATTTATTTTTGTTCTTTATTTTGAAACAGGGTCTCACTGAGTTGTAAAGGGCCTCACTAAGTAGCTGAGGCTGTCCGCGAAGCACCATCTCCCTGTCTCAGCCTCCCAAATGCTGGGATTACATGTGTGCACCACCACCCCAGCTTGGGAGAGCTTCTGACCGCTAGACCACTAGTAAGCAAACTAAACTAGGGCAGACGCTATCACATCTCATACTTCTTTAGAAATGTGCTCCCCTGCGCACGCTGGACAGTAGTGGCTAGGTAACACCTGGATCTGCCAGCCCAAAGAGCCTAAGCAGGGCAAGTCTCCTGGGAGATGGCAACACCAGCATCCCTCTCAGCCTCAGAAGCCAGCAGCTCCTTCTCCCAGGCCAACATTCTAGGGTGGACTGAAGAGGAAATAAACATGAGTCTGAAAGCAGATGCCTGAGGTATGTTTACACTAGATGGCTTAGGAGGCTGGGGGGGGGGGGGTGCTTCCATAAACCCCATCACTCCGTACGGGCTCCTTCCTTGGGTAAAAGCTCACCACCTTACACATGGTAGGCCCTCAGTAAACACGTGTGGATTGGATGGATGCGTGAGTGGAGGAACCGCTGTGAGGGCCCGCAGCACCTAGCTGCACCTGGCTCAGGTGTGACCTGGCTCAGGTGTGGCCCCAGGGCCCGGATTTCCCCCAGGGCCCCACCCTTCCGCCTAGGCACGAGCCGTCCAATCGCCAGCCTCCAAAACAGCGGTGACCAGGCAGGCAGGTGGGGCCAGCTCCCTTCGCCTCCCGGATCCCAGGCTGCTCTCTCCAATCCAAGGCCAAAGCCTGCCCGGGGAGGCCCCTCCCCAGCGGCTGGCACCTGATGGCGCGGAAGCCGGCGGCGCCCGCGTAGACCAGCGAGTGCACCGCGGCTGGGCCCGCGTGGACCCGGCTGGGATCGGGCTGCTGGGGGCCCGGGGCCCAGGCCTGGGGGGCGCCGCGGCCTCACCTCGCTCACCAGCCCCTGCCAGTCGCTCTCGGTGCGGTCGCCGTTCATGGCCTCCTCCTCCTCCACCGTGCAAGGGCCGGCTTCATGGACGCCTTCCTCTTTCTCCTCCTCTTCCTCCTCCTCCACCTCCTCCTCCCGCCGCGCCGCCACCGGGCCCCGCGCGGCCCCGAGAGGGCCCTGCACCTCCGATCCGCCGCGCCGCCGCCTCCTGCGGCCGCCCGCGCCGTTGGCTCCACGTCAGCCTCGGCGGGAGGAAGGGGAGGAGGAGCCGCGGGGCCCCGGGAGCACCGCCGCCCAGCCGCAGCCCGGACCCTAGCCAAGGGCGCCGCGACACCGGCCCGCGGAGAGGTCCCGACCCACCATCCCCGCCCTCCGCCCCGGGAGGGGGCTTGGCGGACAATCCCATGTCCCCCCGAAAAAGCCAGTCCCCCAATGCGGCCTTCCCCTGACCATCTGGAAGGTCAGGTCCAACCGGACAGGGGCTCTCTTCCTTCGCTGATGGAGCTGTGGAACAATCTTGGCCCAGAGTGGGTGCTGTCCAAAGATCTGCTGAGCGAGCAAGTGAATGAACCACGTTATCCTACCACGTTATCCTATACTTCACAGCGTTTCTAAAGCTACTAACATTTGCTTTCTATTTATGTATGGACGTATTATTTTTGCAGTGCTGGGGATGGAACCCAGAGCCTCATACGTGCTGGGCAAGTGCTCTACCACTGAGCTACACCCCCAGTTCTGCTTCTTTTATTTTTAAGTATCAGCTATCATAAAAAGAAAGCAAGTGTAAAAACCAAAAATAAAGCATTATTGCATTCTAAATAGGGCCACCAGCTCCAAAAGTGGGGTTTGGCATGAGTCAAAAGAGGCCTTAAAGCCATTGGCATAAAACAGACTTTCTCCTAAGAGGAGAGGCTGGGACAGAATCACAGCGGTGGATATTAGTCACCATGGGTGCCTGCATCAACTGGGCCCCTGGTGGATCACCACCCATAGTCAGCTTTGCATACTTCTTGAACACGGCCTGTGTAGGTGAGCAGGGAGGTGGAGAAGTTGTGAACCCATTTCACAGGTGTGGAATCCTCACAGCCAGCACTAATTTAGAATCTGTTTAGCCCTGTTGGTCCTGTGTCAACCTTGGGAGATGGATGGCATCCCCATTTATGAGATGAGGAAACTGAGTCCTAAAGAAGTAGAGGTACCAAGACTCTACTAAGCCTTTTAGCCCCAGCATCTTGGAAACTGAAAATAAATGATCACATCTGAGAGCTGGACATAATGAGTTCTATGCTGTTTTTTGGCATGGTAGAATGTTTGCAAGATGGTGGCAATAATTCCCTTTCCTTGCCTCTGCCTCGTCTGTAACTTTGAGAATAGGCTCAGTTCTGTGACTTGCTTTAGCCAAGGCAATATTTGCAGATGTGCTGCAAAAACAGGTTTGTAAAGCACCTGAGAGGCAGGGCTTATTCTTGCTTATTGCTCTTGGGAACCTGTGATCATCATCATGGAAACAGGCCCAAAATAGCTTGTTGGATGCCAGGACTTCCAGGCAATAGCCATCCAAGCACCAGACATGTGACTGGGGCCACTGACACCCAGCTGAGCCCTGTGCCTGGGGGAGGTTAGCAGAGACCAGCAGAAGAACCACCCAGAGGAGCCTTGCCCAAGTGGATGGCGCAAAGAAACATGTGCTCAATACATAGTTGCTTAAGCCTCTGAGGTTTGGGGGGTTTGTTGTGTATGCACAGATAACTGACATGGGTGGTGGTCCTACCCATGATGGATGGTTTGAGCTCTTCTTCATAGCCCTTAAAAAAGCAACTGAGCTGGGCGTGGTGGTGCATGCTTGTGGTCCCCGTGCTTGGGAGGCTGAGACAGGAGGATCGCACAGGTTCGAAGCCAGCCTCAGCTACCTTAGTGAGGCTCTCAGCAACTTAAGTGAGACCCTGTTTCCAAATAAAGTATAAAAAATAGGTCCGGGAGTATAGCCCGGAGGTAGAAAGCCCCTGGGTTCCACCCCCAGTATCACACACACACACACACACACACACACACACACACACACACACAAGCAACTGTACCTGTTAGGTACAATGGGCTACAATGGGCTCTTGCAGGTCAGGAGCTCTGAGGAGGAACCAGCTTATTAATCAACACATTCATTTTGTGTCTCGTGTATTCAAATACAGTACTTATTCTGGGGAAAATCGAAAACATTTGCAGCCCATGGTTCCTGGAGGGTTTACAAACTAAATCTTTAGAAAACAAAAAGAGAAAAAAAGGGGGGGGAGGTAGCATGGAGATAAATCTTCTCATCTTCTGACCATTTGGGGCCACCTGATTCATTCTTTTTAATCCAAGAAGAGGGAAAGCTCATCCTTGGAACAGCCAAGGTTAGTGAACACAGTGCTCAGCACTTGTTCCTAACAGCCTGTCTCTGGCCTAAAAAAGCAAGGTCCTGTCTGTCAATGTATTGCCCTCTGGCAAACCATCTGGTTACACCTGTGGATACAGAAGACTGTAGAGAAAACGGGCAGAGCATGTTCCATCTGCCTTCTTCCCTGGCCTCCTCTCTCTGTGGACCTTCTGGTGGGAAGGCCCCTTCCCGTTACTGCGTTCAGCGGAGACTTCCAGGACTGCTGCGCTTTCAAAGCCATCACTAGTCTTTCAGGCAACAAGACAGACGGTGAGCTCTCAGATCCAAGGAATCGGAATATCACAGTAATACCTGCATATCCATGAATGCAGCAGTACAAGTCACAATAGCCAAATTACGGAACCAACCTAGGTATCCATCAACCGATGAACAGATTACAAAATTATGGGCTATACACAAGTGGAATTCTACTCAGCAATAAAGAAGAACGAAATTATGTGATTTGCAGGAAAATGGATGGGCCTGGAGAACATTATGCTAAGTGAGATTAGCCTGTCACAGAAAGTGAAGGGTCTTGTGTTTTCCCTCGTATGCGGAAGCTAGGGCGTAATCAGAATGCCAGAGGACTTCAGATAACACCCAGAAGACTGGAGGAGAAACTCCAGTGTGGCCAGGGAGGAGGTCTAGGGGAAAGGTGGGGGAGAGGGAATCAATGAAGGAATCACTTCCATTGACATATGCACATATGTGAGAATACCAATGTCAATCCCAATATCCTGTATGGGAAGGTGGACAGAAAGGGAGCCGGGGTAAGCCCGCCCAGTGCTGTGTGCTTGTATGCCACGATCTCTATGAACTGCATTATGATGGGAGACTATAGCATAGTGCCCCAATTAAAGTATAAAAAAGAGAGACCATGTTTCATTTTATTAAAAAATCTCTCTTTGTGACTCCATTTCTTTTTCTTTTTTTTTTTTTTTTTTTTTTTGGTGGTACTTTTCCAAGCTACACTCCCAGACCTATTTTTTATTTTTTACTTGGAACCTGCATGATCCTCCTGTCTCCGCCTCCCAAGCACGTGGATTGCAAGCATACACCACCACGCCCGGCATGACTCCATTTCTTTATTTGCTTTGTTTTTCTGCAATAATCCAGATACTTATTAAAGTACTTGGAAATCAAATTGGGGAAAAAAAAATCAAAGAAGGCCAGGCCTCAACCCTACCCAGCATTCAGAGAAACTCTCTGTCAAAACAGCATCTCCCGTTGCCTGGGTTTTCCTTGGAGGTTTCATGCCTCAAGTACCCGCTGGAACCGGCTCAGCTTCTGAGATGTGATGAAATCACAGACCAAGGCAGTGTAGCTGCGAGCGATTCTTTTTTATCTCTTTTCATTTATGCAGCCTGACATTGAGTAATAATAATAATTAAATCCAGTTTAAGCTTTCAGCCACCTATACCAGAAGGCCTCTAGATACCTCGGCGGCAGCAGCCCAGGTTGACAAAAACGAAGCTAATTACATTGTGGTTAACTGTTCTCAAAGAAAAATAAAACCATGCACCCACTATCTCTACTTCTGATAAAAGCAGTATGTTAGATGTCTCCAATATGACTCGTGTGCATGGGGCCGATTTAAAACCTGGTCTCGATCTTAAGTTTGCCACCCTAGTACAGAGTATTGAAACACTGGCTTTAGTCTCTGTCTTCACCTCCCTTTAGCTTACTGAAAAATCATCTCCCAGGACCCAATTATCCATTTATTTATTCATAGCTGTGGGGCAATTTTTATTAATTTACTTATATGCACCTATAGTGTTAGAAGAAAGGGCTTCATTGCTTTCAAGTGGTGCTCCTTGTTTTTAAAAGTTTGAGAGGGGATTAGATGTAGAAACCCCAAAATAGCTTAATCTAAGAGATTGAGTCAGTGCCTACCAGTGTAAACAAACAAACCAACCTCTGGAGAGATTGGAAAGGAAAGGACATTGTGAACAACGCAGTGTTAGGAACTAAGCCTCTCTGGACGGCCCTCTGCTGTCTCGCAAGATCACTCTCGAGGACTCCGACAGCCCCAGACACGGGGGAAGCCCCAGGGATTGAATGGGACTTCTCCACACAGGATCTGCAGTCTGGATTCTGTCTGCCCAAGGAAAAATGTCAGAGGTCTGTCTCATTACAGGAAACTAAGCAAACGTCCAGCAGAAATTTCAACTCTGCTTTTTCTGAACTGTATAGTTGGGGAGATACTCATGGTCACCTCTTTTCCCTGTTGCTTTTCTCCTGCTGGAATTCAGAAACCATTCTAGGAAGAAATTGATTTGTAATGGCTGTGATTTATAAAGGTGGGGGGGGAGAGGGAGAGGGAGAGGGGAGAGGGAGAATTGGCTTTATATGAGCCAACGCCCCCAATTTTTTGCTCTTCTCAAGATAAGTCCATTTTGGCAGGTCCTGCTCGGAGCCTCCATGACCTGGTTGTAGAATGACTTCCTTCGCTTTGGGTTTTAGCCAGTATCAGGGGACTACAGGTCCTGGTGTGCACTGCAGCCCAGCCTCTTGCAGAGCCGGGAGACCTGAGGTCCACTGGGCCACTGGCCTCAATTCTATAAAAGATAAGCCTCCCTTTCTTCCTCTACCTAGGGACATTCTTCAGAGACTTCATCCATCATTCCTCTGCCCATGGCCAGCAGCCAGACACCAAAAGGGCAGAGGGGGGATTCTGGCCTGGTTCCTGATTCCGAGCATCCTCTACTTTGGTCAGCCTCCTGGACATCCTGGTCGTCTGCTAAACCCTCGCAGCCCAAAGCAAACGATCACCTGCCCGCCACGCCCTCTGGTCCTGCTGGCTGCCAATCAGCCAGGCAGTGGCAGGTAGAAGGAAGTTCCACTCCCTGCCAACCTGCGAGAGGTGCTCAAAATGACTGAGTGAGGCTGATGACTGCCAGGCCCCAGCAATTGTCCTCCAGAAGAGGCTCAGGCTTGGGTGTGATTGGCTTGGGCATTGCCAGAGGCAACAGGTGGGGGAGGATGGAGGAGGCAAGGTCCTCCTGGGGCCTCTGGAAAGGTCCAGAGAAGGTCCAGAGAAAGGTCCAGAAGAGGAGATGGTCCTGGAAGGAGGAGAGGAGGAAGGGAGAGATGATGGGCTGGCCAGGCAAGGCCTGGGAGAGAGGCTGAAAAAGACCACAGGAGAAGAGAGAAAAGACCTTGGGCTCCAAGAAGGGTGGGAGAAATCGAACTCGGGGTTTGTGGGGGAGCTGCAGAGGGACCTGGCCCAGGAAAGGAGTTAAATAGAGAAAAAGGGAAAGTCACTCCATGCTCAGATTATTCAAATTTGTTGTACTTATTGATAATGCATCGCATCTCTTCTGCGTGGGGGGATATGATTCAGCACAAATTTGATGTAAATTTATGGAAATGTTAATGCAGAGAGGCTTCGGGCCCCAAGCGGCTGGCGGGTTGGCTGTGTGGCCCTCAGTGAGCGGAGGTGACTGCTCTCTAAACTTGGGGAGCTGAAAATAGAAACGTGTGACTTGGGGCCACTGGCCTCTCCTGCAGGCCAGGAGAGGGACTGACCCTGTCACTCTGAAAACTTGTGGGGGGAGAAAAGAAAAAAGAAAAAATGCTGATGATGGGCCAAATTTGGATCACCTACATTGTCCTCCTGTCTAATTTTTGTCTTAGGGTCGGGGCCAGTTTTTGCCCAGCGGATATAGTCAGGCTTATTAACAAGAGAAAGGGAGGAAAAAAGAAAGAGAAGTAACGCCATCTGGAACCTACTGTGTGCACCAAATTAGCTAGCAAAGTGACAGATATGTTTTTCCTTTGGCGCTATGGAAGAATAATGGAGCTTGGGAAAGAAAAAGAAGGCAATTTGATGGAGGGGTGAAAGGTGGTGCTCCGTACAAATGGCTGGGGCTGGTAGCATATTTATTGTCCATTAGGCTGTCCTTCAGAACACAGGATGTTGATTTCCAGCCTCGCCCCCATACCAGGTCATGGCATTTGTCTATTGATGTTCCTCCCCTGGTCCAACCTGTGAACAAACAGCCCTGAAGCTTTCACAGTTAGGGTACCACCTCTGTGCCTAGCCTTGCTTTGCAGCTTGCAACTGCCTTGAAACAAGACAGTCAGGACTCCAAGATACAAAGCCAGCCCAAAGGATGCTATTGTACCTTCACTCCTATTAAAGAAAAATATTACCAGCACTGCTTCCTGACTGTTGCCGAGACTATGATTTTTCTTTCAATGACCAGATGGTCTGGGACTGAATCTGGGACCTCAAGATGCTCAGCTGAGTTGGTCTGGGGGTAGACCAAAAGAAGTGGTCTGAAGCCCAACGCCATAGTTTGTGGGTGGGTTTAGGCAACTGTTTCTGAGGGGAGTGATCTGATCACTTTTATCAAATCTGTGGGGCAAAAACTGTCAATTCTTGGTGACACCGATTATAGTACTTTGACCTCCTTAGGTGAAATAACATTTTCTTTCTCTAGTAGAAACTCAAAGTGGTAAGTAAATATGATTTCTAAGTAGAGAGCATCAACCAGGGTGTTTTCCATCTTATATTCCCTTTGATTGTAGCAATGGCTTCCCGTTAGAGAGAGGTGCATGTATGCCCCTTCTGTGTCCTCCTATGACACAATGGTTGCCATTTTTTAAACCCATTAGTTCCCATGAGGTGGAAAAAACAATCTTCGGGTGATAGTCTTGGCAGGGTCTCATTTAACATACAGGACATTTATTCACTCAACAAGCATTTTTGAGCTTGTCTTACATGCTAAATTAGGCTGTGGCACCAAGACCCTGTCCCTCACCCTCAAGAACCATAGTCCCAAGCAGCTTATGGCTGGAGGAACATTCTAGAAATGGCCCCTGCAGAGAAGCTGGGGCACCTTAGCCTCCCCTCATCTCTACAATGGGCAGAATGAACCAGATGACCTTGAAGGCCTAAATTGGCTGGGACTCTATAACAAATAGTGAGTGAGGGTGCTGTTATTGTCTTCCAGGAAAGACTGCAGAGATCTTGGAGATCCAGGTCCCTTATTGTGAAAGAAAAGAAACAGATGCCCAGAGTGATAACTCAGTGTGCCCAAGGTCACAGAGCATGCTAAGGAAAGAGCTGTCACTAGAGCCTGGGACTTATTCCCACGTGCTGCCTCCTTCACAGCGCTTAGAAGTTGAGCAGAAATGAAGTTCGTGAAGAGCAGAATTCTGGTCATCTGTTCCTATGCCACAAGCCATCTCAAACCCAGTGGCTTAAGCATCCATCCATCCCATCTCCTGTGGTTTTATGGTTAACGGGGCTTAGCTGGATGGTTCTCATGTGGCGTACCCTTGGGTGGGTATCAGATAGAGTCTGGGGCTGTGGATATTTGAAGGTTTGAGTGGACTGGACGTCCAGATGGCTTGTTCCCACAGCTGGCAGCCACTGGTGTGGTCGGCTGGGAGTTTGATGAGGTTGTCAACTGGAGAGCCTTTGCGTGTCTCTCCATTTTGGGCTTTCCCTGGAAGCTTCCCAAGAGCTAGTGTTTCAAGGGAGCAGAAGTGGAAGCCCCCAGTCCTCTTAAGGCTGGTCCTAGAACTGTCATACGTTCACTTCTACCACAAGCTGTGGGTCTAAGGGGCCACCAGCAGATCAGTCCTGATTCCAGAGGGTGGAGAGCTAGATCTCACCTCTAAATTGAGATGGGTGGAACTATGTGTGAACAGGGAGGAAGGATTCAGTGGTGCCCGTATTTCAACACAAATTACTATAAGCAGTGATCCTTGTCTTTGCCACAAATTACCCTTTTGTATTCTGTTCGGAAAAAGGAATACTGGGCAAGAATTAACCAAGCTTGACATTTTTTAGCTTAATGGAAACAAAATCAATTGGATGTAGGCCTCTCTTTACACACACATTTCACGAGTCACCCAAGGCAAACTTTGGCACGGGAGAATCCCTAAAAAAATTATCCCAAGAAGAAAGTTAAGGACATCTACTGTGGATGAGAAGATAGAATCATCAATGACAGGTCCTGAAACAACAGAAGACCCTCAGCATCCCCTCATCAGGAGAAGAAGGGATTGGAAAAGAGTTCTGTCCTGGGTATGACTCAACATACAGAACCCCTGTTCTGTCAAATTCCTTGAGGACAGAGATTGTGCCATAATCATCTCTTTACTCCTGGTGCCTTGGATGGTACCAGGCACATAGTACGTGCTTAATAAATGTTTGTTGAGTTCCTTTTAAATGCTATTCTTCTCAATAACAATAGAAACTACATTTAATGAGCACATGCCATATGCCAGGCACTTCCTGAGCACTTGTATGTTCCCTCATTGAGTCTTCACAAAACTAGGTCATTATCCACAATTATCCCAGGCCTGATAGCCAGCAGGTAAAAGCCAGGAAGGCCTTCCTAATTGCTAGAATATTAAAGTACTTCCATACAGCTTAGTAAATATCAGTTGCTTCATGCCCTCGAGTGAACCCTATACTTTTATACTTCTCCCCCAGTGAGCACCCCAGCCCAGGAGGGACCCAAGCAGGCAGCGCTGGGAGCCTCCATTATGACCAAGAGCCCTCTATGGCTCCCCACAATGACCTCCATGCCTGTGTGTCTCTCTGCCCTGAGTTGACAGGGCACTGAAAAACCATGGTGCAGGTGGTACTGGTCCTGACCAGCTGTCTGAGGATGGCACAGGTCTTCAAGAACTAGTGAGCTTGCACTTCTTCACCTGTGACCGCTGACAGGAAGGGAGACCTCTGCCATGCGCTTCAGGGGCTGTTGAATATTTGGCGTCCTGATTATCTGCATATGAGAAAAGAGGAAGGTGAGAATTTTAAAGAGTTTTTAAATGGCTTGATCAAAATCTCATGACTCATAAGGGGTGAATCCAGAACTAAACTAACTCTAAAATTCACACACTCACCAACCTGTTAAGCTAATGTATTAGTCTGGGAGGGCTGCTGTGACCAAGGACTACAGAGTGGGCAGTCTAAACAGCAAAACTGGATTATCTCTCAGTTCTGGAGCTAGAAGTTTGAAGTCACAGTGTGGATGGGATCAGTTTTCTGTAAGGGTGGTGAGTGATGGTGCCGTTCCAGCCTCTCTCATGGCTCGTAGTTGCCCATCTTCTCCTTGTGTCTCTTCACGTCTCTTTCTTTCTATGCATGTCTGTTCCATTGTCCAACTTTCCCCTTTATATAAGGATACCAGCTGTATTGGATAAGAGATCCACCCTTCTCTGACATAACCTCATCTTTACTAACTACATCTGCAATGACCTATTGCCAAATAAGTTTCATTCGGAGGTCCTAGAGGTGAGGACTCCACATAGGAATTGGGGAGGGAGCACAACCCAACCCATTTCAGCTACTTTATTTTCAGTCAACTGGCCACCTATATAAATCATCTCTAGAGAGCCGGCATTGTGTGTAGGTCTTCCAGATCCCAGTGAATGCTCAAGCAGTTCCCATGCTGACTTCCTGGCTTCAGTCAGAAGCGACTTGAATCTGTAATGACTGGGGAGTATTTGTCTTTCCTCATGTTATCCATACCCAATTTTGACATCTAGTCGAAAGCTGAGAGATGGGGCATTTTGGACTCATTTTTATTCTTTTTCATGCTTCTTTGAGTCCTGGAACTCGCTTTTTTTTCTACAATCAGTGGCTGGCCCACGAGTCAGCTCCTTCCCTTTGGCAGTTCAGGGAACTCTGCAGCTTGGCAGGGCCTGAACTGCTGCTCACATCTGACGAATCCCTTCTAAGACCCAAGGAACTACTTCAAAGGCTGTCCCCACAGTGAGCTGGAGCAAGGCACTGCCACTGGAACGTGCCTCGCACGGGGGCTCCGGCTACATCTCAACTATGAGATGGTTATCAGGGTTTCTTGCCTACTCCTTTGAAACACACAGTAACCTTGGTCGCAGATGCAGTGTCCTCAGACTTGAAAACTCATTGGACCAAAAATGTCTACAACTTATTTTTTCCCCTTAGATTTTCTTTTTTTATTGATTTTCCATTTTTAGCACAAGATTGATCACCAGCAAAATACCAATTTACATACAGATTCTGCTAAACTCAGCATCCTATATACTTGGGACTTTTTCATCCATAAACCAATTTTTTAAAGAGAGAGATTCCATTATCAGATGTGTCCCTGATGACACTCACGATGGTCTATAGGGAACAAACCCAGGAGGACCACCACCTGGCAGGGTGAGCGCAGCTGATTTGTGAGATTAATAGGTAGGGAGCCAAGGTCTCAGGTTGATGTCTATAGGGGCAGGCTAATATTTTGATTAATTCTATGGCTATAAGCATAACGTGCAAACCTTGGTCAGCTTTCTTACAAGTTCTTTCAACAGCAATCAGCAAATACTTTTTGAGTACGTACGGTGTCCTGGGTCCTGGGATAGGGATGTCATTTAGGTACTGGGGATGGAGAAGGACATGAGGACATAGGCCCTGTCCTCGTGATGGCCACAGTACAGAGGGGAAGTAAATATGGGAAAATTGTGCACATTCTTATTTAACTACCAAAGTGATAAGTGTATGAAAGACACAGAGAGTTAAGTGTCACTGAAAGCAAAATATGAAGGATGTGTAAGAGTTAGTTAGGTAAGAAGATGGGCTGGGAAAGTGCACCACCAGGGCAGAGAGAAAAGCACGAGAATCAAAGACCTTTATGAAGACTAGCATAACCAGAGAAGACAGAGCAGCTGAGAGAGTCACGGATTGGACTGGAGCAGGGACCGGAGCCTGAGCCATGTTAAGAAAGTCAGAACTTATCACACAAACACCAGGGGCCTTGGAAAGGTGTGTTAGGATTAAAGCTAAATTTCAGTAACAGAAACCAAATATATAATGGTATGACCGAGAAGAAATTTAATTTCTCCTCCACAGGATGGGCCAGCAGAGAACCTGTTCTCCAAGGCCACGTAGCTCCCTAGCTAGGTCCTGAGATTCTTTCTCATGTGCAAGCTAGAAGTGGAGGTCCTGGCCCAAGTGTGCACCAGCTTGTGGAAGGGAAAACGCCAGGCAATATCCTCTAAAGTAAGAGGAAAGGTGCGCATGTTCCTTCCACTCCTACTCCATGGATCCAAGCTTAGTTCTGCAGCCTTACACCACTACAAAGGAGCCCTAGGATGTCCTCTCTAGCTAGATAGCCACGGGCCCAGGAAGAAGAAAAGAAAAACACATCTAGATCTAGGACAGCGTCAGTCAGAGCCAAAGGGCTTTAAGTCCTAAAGGGATAAGATCAGTCATCCAGTCTTCGTAGCTGAAGGAGGATCTTGGAAGTCACTTAGACCAAACTCTCCATCTTAAGAGTGAGAAGACAGAAGTAGGTCCAGAGGGCTCCAGCTGCTATTGCTGCATAACTAACTGTCTCGAGTTTCATGGAATAAAACATCTCGTTATGTTCATGTCACTGTGTTTGAGAATTCAGGAAGGGCACAGTAGGGTCAGCACTCTGGGCTCCATGATGTGTGGCACTGTAGGTGGGTACCCCTCAAGGCTACAGACTGGCACCACTGGAAGGCTCCTTCTTTCCCATGCCTGGGGGCACTCTAAGACTCCTAGGACTGTCTTTTTATGTAGCTTTTCTTCCTCACAGCAGAGCAGCCTCAGCAGAGGGAGTTTCTTACACAGCACCACTGAGTTGCAAGAATGATGATTCTAGGAAAAATAGCAGAAACTATGTCGCCTTATATGATCTGTCCTTGGAAGACATTCAACGTCATTTCAACCACATTTCGAGGGGTGCAGTTATGAGTGAGTCAAAATCTTGTCTAGTCTCTTCTTGATGAGAGGAATGTCAAGGTTACATTTCAGAGGAGCTTATGAGATGAGAGAAATTATTGCATTCATCTTTGGAAAACACAATCTAACTGGGTGTGGTTGCACATTCTTGTAATCCCAGAACTTGGGAGACTGAGATGGAAATATTGTAGGTTTGGAGCCAGCCTCAGCTACTTAGTGAGGCTCTCTGTGACTTAGCGAAACTCTGTTTCAAAATAAAGAATAAAATATAGGGCAGAGGGTATTGCATGGAGGTAGGCAAAAATGACCCTGGGCTAGATTCCCAGTACTGAAAAAAAAAAAATAAAACAGTCTGCCACAGAGGCCACACCAACTGGCCACAATACCCATCACACATGTGAAATAAATCACTTCTTGCCCAAGACACCCAAAGTTTTATCTCAGTATTGCATCAATTTTGAGTCCAGAATTCATCATCTACATCTTGTCCAAATATTGAGGAAGCTGCACAGGTATACTTTTGGTCAATATCCATAAGTATTATTCCTCTTGATCTTTAGATATATAAACTAAAATGAGAAATTATCTTTCCCCCACACCAGCAACATACACCAGTAGACAAGCATTGTATGAATGCTACTGGTATGTCTATTCAAGAACAAGGAAAAGACAAGGAAGGCTGTCACAGCCTCTTGTTCATAGCAATTAGAAAATCTGGGCATAGTTCTGGACTTGGGCTTGTTCTCTGGGCATTTATTTGCAGCCCTTGATTCTGCCCTTTGAGTTATTTTTATTTTCAATAAAGTGGAACTCATACACACACTTTACTAAACTGTTCAATCTGTTTCGTGTCCTTCAAGGATTGGGGGTCAAAAGGCCTCTTTTCACTTACTTTTTGTCTCAGTCAAAGGTGATATAATTCCTTTAAAAAATACTGTGTGTATTTACTGTGTATCAATACGTGATCAACTCTACAAATCTCTCTGAGATAGGTTTTTCTCTGTTTTTCCCCTTTGTGGCCATCACACGGCAATGCCCTCAAGATTCCTCAGAGTCTTACTATGCAATGAAGAAGATCTACAAGGAACACATTAAGATCTCTAGAACCGTTATCTTCTTAGATGATTCTCTAAGGTAGCACCTTAGATCCTTCTAGATTCAAACAAGGGATCAGCAGCTGCATATTGAATTTATATTCTCCAAGAACCTACTTCTTAACTTGTGACCCATTTCTGAATCATCAAAAAGACTAGACTGGATCCAGGCGTGGTGGCGCACGCTTGTAATCCCCACACTTGGGAGGCGGAGACAGGAGGATCGCACTGGTTCAAAGTCAACAATGCTGGCTTAAGAGACCCTGTTTCCAAATTTAAAAAACAGTATAAAATAGGTCTGGGAGTGTAGCCCAGAGGTGGAAGGCTTTCCAGAAACTCCAGTACCATCAAAATAAATAAATAAATAAATGACTAGATTGGGACCTGTTTTTGTTGTTGTTGTTGTTGTTGTTGTTTGTTTGTTTGTTTTTGTGTGTGTGTGTGTTTTTTTATGGTACTGGAGATGAAATCCAGGGCATTCTACCTCTAAGCTACATCCCCAGCCCCATATTTTTATTATTTATTTTGAAACAATGTCTTACTAAGTTTCAGGAGGCCTCACTATGTAGCTGAGGCTGCCCATAAACTGCAATCCTCCTGTCTCAGCCTCTCAAATGCTGGGATTACAAGCATGCACCTCCACGCCCGGCTCTACTGGGACCTTTCTGTTCCCTCCCAATTACACTTTAAAATTTCAGAATTTGCTTCACTCCTTTCTTGCTCCATTAGAGGCAACTAAGTCAGGCAACACCCTCAAGATTCTTATCTGGAAATTAAGTTTAATAGCTATATTTTCTTATACAGTAGGAAGCAGTTTTGTTGAACTTTCTTACTCTGAGTAACAAAGATCTCCCTTTTCTTGGTTTCTTATCGTATTTTCTACAGTTTTTTTTTTTAATTTTAACAATCTTCTTGAGGTCCTCCCAGCTTTCCTTAAATGTCATCACAAGGAACTTCTAGAACCCACCTGTCTCTCTGAGTCCCAAACTTAATGTGCCTGCCTTACTTTTTTTTGTTATAGCTCCCACTTTGAGGTCCCAGATTTCTGTTTCAAATTTTCTATTCCTTTGGCTGCTGGTTCTATTTCTATTGATTCAAAACGTAATGCCACAAAAATAACCATTTTTACTATAGTCACAGAGTATGTGGTTCAGTAATTCTGGAAAGGTACAGCAAGGAAAGCTTGTCTCCAACTTGTCTGGAGACTCCATCTGAAGTCCCAGATGAAAATACAAGAAGGTTGGAAGTGGTTTCATGACTGGAAGTGTTGGTCATCTGGATGCTTCTTCAGTCAAATGTCTGGCACTGGGGCAGGGAGAACCTGAGTACTCACACGAAACCACCTTGTGCTGCTTAGCTTCCTCACAACATGGCTGCCACGGGGTTGTCAAGCTTCTTGTGTGGATGCTCTTAGTCAACAAGGCAGAAGCTCTGCAGCCCTGGAGACTCAGCCTCAGAAGTCATGCCCGGTCACTTCTGCCATATCCCATTGGTTACAAGGAAGTCACAAAACCATTTGGAGTCCAGAGGAGGAGGGCACACGGGCTCTTCCTCTTGCAGGAGGAGTGTCCAGTTCACATGGTGAAAGGGGTCCATGGAATGTGAAGGTTTTGAGGCCATCTTTGGAAAATAGACTCTGCCACATGCAGGAAGGTCATTACTGACGAAGCAGAACTGAAACTTAGTTGTGTTTATGCCCAGCCGCTGTTCTTTCGCTGTCCCACGCTGATGAGTCAATAGCATCATCTGCATGAATGAAGGACCTTATGTTATTAAAAAGAAAAGTTGAAACATAAGGCAAGAAGCCAAATTTGGTCTCAATTGAACATTCTCTGTATTACAAATGCAGCATAAATATATGTTTTCCATAGCTCTTGCAGAGCAAACAGCTGCATTTATTTGCGTCCAAAAACATGGAAAAGTTCCAAACTATAAGCAAAAAGGAAGGAACTCTAGAAAACTATTCAAACTTCTCTAAGTGTAAATCTTCATAAAAATAGTTGTAAGGTTGATTAAAGCAGGTGCTGAAACCTTCTCCTAGCCTGAAGTGTTCTGCTAACGAACAGCCCCTTCCTCTGTATAATGATGTCACCTTCTGGAATTACTTAGATATTTTGCTAAACAGGCAAATGCCTATTAAATATCTTTATGGTAACTTGATCCACTACTGCTCTTCCCCATCTCCAACATATACCAGTTCAAGCTTGGGCTCATGCCCTTTCCAAAGGCACATGTACACGTACACATGTATACACAAACTTTCCTGTACCACCCTAGAGTCCTTTAAAATTCCTTAGAGTCTTTATGTAAAAGACATATGCATATTTCTGCAAGCCAGGTCAGGGCACCCTTACCTGTGCACATTCATGAAACCTATTCTTCGTATGTGAATTTCTTCCTTTTGCCCCATGATATAGTCAAAAAGAAGGATGAGACCAAAGAACCTTTGTAAAACTGTTCACCTCTTTCCCTCCTCTATCATATTCTATCTCTGGTCTGGGAATCTGAAAATGTGAGGCATAGCATTGTTCCTTATGATTTAGGGTTAACAGGAGAGCTCTTTGAGAGGATTCTATTACGTCTTTATGTCTTTGCACATAAACTAGCCCTTCTCTGAAAACTCAGTTCAAATTTGATTTGCAGTTGAAATTCCTTACATCGTGGTAAGCATTTTATGGAACAAAAAAGGGAGGAAACACTATTCGGGGTTTCCTGTGTGCAAAGCAACATGTAGGTGCTTTTCTAGAGATGTATACATAGGATGGTGATGGCACGAGATTAAGACTTACATGTGTGTAGACAGGACAGGTGCCCGGGAAGGTAGAGGTGGTAAAGAGGAAAACAGGGGACAGGAGAGGTGGACCCAAGCTGGTGTCTGAGGAGGCCTAGGAATTCCAACAGGGTAGATGGCTCAGAGTTTCATTTCTCTTGCTTTCTCCATGAATGCCAACTCCTGCCATGGCCAGTGTGTGAACCTGACCGCGAGTGGGTGGCCAGGGACCCCCATCTCAGTTCCTGCTATTCTTCTTGCTTTCTCTGTTCTAAGCACCAAGCTGCCTCCCACCCCAGAGCCTCTGCTCGGAATGCTTTTCTAGAACTCTAGGAGAAGATAATTCTGCTATTTTCAGATGTCAAGTTTGTGGTGATTTGTCGCAGCAACTTGGGAAACAGATATGGATATTGTCATGGTTTCCACAAGGCAGAGGGGCCTCCCAGTCATGCCCAAAAGGGCCTCAAAGCTGAAATGAGTCCAGAAGGGAAGGAAGACAAAGACAAGGGGAGTTGAGTGAACTCTGTCCACAAGCTGAGCAGTGCATATCCCTTTCTTCAGTAGCATTTATGGCGAACTGAAACGATCCTGTGCACTTCCTCGGCTTCATCTAGCAGGTGGCTACAGTGTCCTGCACTTGGCCAGTCTGTTTGCCTAATTTATTTCTTTACTTCCTTATTTGTCCGCCTATTTTAAATGAAGAATCATACCTGTATTAGTGCAACACTCTGGCACTTAGCCACCAGTGTTCTTGTGAGAGGCCAAGCACGGGGAAGTCCAGTCTTGACAACAATGCTTTTCATCCCTAATGGTCTAGTAAAGGTGTCTGGTCCCATCCAGACCTGGCCTCATGACTTCTGTGTTTCCTAAACTGATTGCCAAGGGAACCCACTCTGCCAGTTCTCCAACTGTTCCTAATCCGAGATGCTTTCTCTCTGCCGGAGACCAGCCCACAGCAGCTCATGAATGGTGGTCTAAAAAATTCTTCTCAGAGTGAGACAGGAAGAGTTCTGGGAGACTGGGAAATTTTACAAAACCTCTTCACCCTCCTAATCATTAGCACCACCACCATTTCCATAATCATCTTTATAATTATTTAAAGTGGAAAGGGAGCAGTGTACCTGCCTAATGAAGAAGACTAGGTGGAAAAAATAGAAACTGTGTTGATAGGTGATTGAATAGCCTCACGCAGAAATGCACACAGTCTGTGATTAGGGAGAGTTTGAGGATTGGACCTCAACACATTTCTCCAACATGGACTCTTTTATTCTCTTTTTACACATTCTGCTGCATCAGAGAAAACCCCTGACCTGCTATCCCAATGCCTTTGCTTAAGTTTGGCCTAGAGCGCCCCTTTATGAGCTTCCATAAAGACTTTATGAACTTCCATAAAGACTTATCTCTTGGTGCTCTTGTCTTTTGCTACTTTATATCTATAATATACAGTCATGAGCTTCCAAAAAACATGCCTGTTAATGATGTTCCACATATATGATGGTGGAACCACAGGATTATAATGGAGATGGAGAATCCCCATCGCCTAGTGATGTTGTAGCTGTAGTCATATTACAACACAGCACCTGTGTTTGAGACGATGCTTGTATAAACAAACCCACTGAGCCAGTTGTGTAATACTTAATAACGAACATCCATATTACTGAACTATATATTTCATATGCTATTCTTTGTCATTATTTTAGAGCATATTGTTACTTCTAAAAATAATCTTACTCTAAAACAATCAATATGCTCTTGTGCTGTTGGCAGTAGCCTTATACATTTTGTCTTTTTTTTCTTTTTGAGTACTAGAGATTGAACCCAGGGGCAATATATCTCTGTGCTACACTCTCAACCCTTTTTTATTTTTTATTTTGAAACAAGTAGTCTTGCTAAGTTACTGAGGCTATCTCTAAACCTATGATCCTCCTGTCTCAACCTCCCGAGTATGGGAATTACAGGTGTGCACCACCACGATGGGCTTCCTGCATCTTCCTTATCACAACTTCCTCCTTTGTGCCTGATTTAATCTCATGTTGTTTCACTTAGCATGATCTTAGGAGCAATCAGCTATGTCATATGTACATATCCTATAGCCTGGGCACATTCTAGGCTATTCCATCCAGAACTGTGTAAATACACTCTCTGGCTCACCTAATGATGCAGTTCTCAGAACAGTCCTTGTCATTAAGAGATGGAGAACTGTATAGATGCACATATTTTCTCCTTCTAGGTTTTGAACTTGAGATGCTGACATGCTCCTCTGTGTCCCAGACTCCAACCACTAAGCATGTGCTTTTCACAGAGTAACTGCTCAATAAATGTCTACTAGAAGAATAAGAAACTAGAAGTTTGGTGTCATTCTTTCAGTAGACCTAGTTTGAGAAGAAAGGTGTTTGAATAGTACTAGGCATGCCAGAGCTTCTGTTAATCCTCAAACGCTTTGCCTCTTCTTCCTATATACATAGCCAAGTGATATTTACCTGCCTATTTTTTGGAAAAAGGAAACCCTCTAACTGTTTGTTTTCCTTTGGCTAGAGCCCAGTTATGTACAATTCTCCATTTTCTTTTCCCTTTAGCTAACTTGATGGTTGCGCATGGTGGCCCTGAACATTGCATCTGGAGTTAAAAAAAAAAAAAAAGACATAAACTAGGAAGAGCCTGAGTCCTGGAATCATCCATTCTGTCGATCACAACATAATTTGGGGATTTTGTGTAAGAAATAAATGTCTACCGTGTTTTAGTCATTAACACAGTTTGGGGTTTATGTATTATAACTGCTAGGATTACCTTAACCTATTTAACAGGGTTTAATATTGCTAGAAAAAATGATAAAACTATGATTCTTGGTTTTCTCAGGAAACTTTGGGCACTTTTAAATTTTAATTTGTTATAGAAGGCTTTTAGACCATTCTCATTTCCAGGGACACTTTCACTTGGCAAAGCCCCCATTCAAAGAGGAGATGCACGAAAGGTTTTGGTTGTCCTGTTTAGAACCAGTCATGCTTAGACATTATTCCAGTTCTAATAACAAACACAGAAGATTCCTGCAACTCTAAACAGAGAGAGTATATGGAGATGGGTTAGTAATCACGATATAAAATTTCTGTGTGAACAATCATAAAATCCAACTCTTCTTGGTATTGACTCACAAAACAACTCCTGGTGTTCTGTGCTATTGGGGAAAAAGAAGGATCCCTGGCTCAAGCACATACCACCGCAAACTATGAAAGCCTCCTGCTCTTCAAAAGCCTCTCACTGGTAGCACCTTCTCTGTGTAACTGTGCTACATGTAAGAGTGGTTTCCTGCTTTCTTATAGAAAATGTCGAAATATTTTAATCTAGAATTTATGATATTCCACTATCTGACCTCTACTCTTTTTTTTAATCAAACATTTGTTCACTACCACCACCATGAATGTATGTATATATATATATATATATATATATATATATATATATATATGCCAAACAAGAGAAGGAGGGAGGGGGAGGGAATGGGGTGGGAACTGGGGAAGGGCTAAATGAATGCCGTGTGCATGTGTGCCTTACCAACTTGTACTCCATTAAGATGTATGATTACAATGCACCAATAAAAATTAAAAAATATATGTGTATGATGTTTACAATATATGTAATGTGCTATATATGTAACCTTAGTTGAAACAGGTAAGGATATACCAGAGTGATAAATTAAGTCTGAATTCCCAGTGATTTAGCAAAAGAGGTTCATATTTTGCTGATGCTATGTGTTCACTGTGCAATTATGTGTGTTTGGAGGGGGAAGTGCCTGCTCCGCCCCTATGCTCAGGTACCCCAGGCTGATGGCTTTGCCACCACCCGAAGCTACAGGAGGACAGAGGAGGACTCGAATAAGCCCAGCACTTCCACACACATCCCATTGGACAGACTAGTCATGTGACCCTGTCTAATTATTAGGAGTAGGGACGTAAGTGAAATGTGCTATTTAATAAGCAATATCTTTATCACTCATACATCTTCCAGGACACCTTGCTGGTTCCTTCTAGCTGCAGTGTCGCTGGTCTCTGAATTCTGACTGCATTGCATGTCTATTTTCTACATCACATGGAGATTATAGCTATACATATATGTATCCAGAGTTCTAATCCATATGACACAGAAATCACCTACTCCATGCTGTTACTCCTGCTTACGGTTTTTAACTCACTGAAATCCTCATAATAATTCTTTGAGGGCTCTTCTCTTCTGTTGTGTCCAACCTAAAGACGAGGAACTGAGGCATGGCGAGGCTCAGTGGTCTAAGAAGATTCTACCATTGTCGGTTTAGTTCCATGGCACGTGCTCTGAACCACTACACTACATTGTGGGTACCACTATTAAGCCCCTTATTAGCAAAGAGTAAAATATAAAATTGGTTCATTTCTTTGTTTCTTATAATGCCAAGTACAGTTTCAGGTACTTAGCGGGTTTTCTGAAAGACATTGTACCTCATTAGTGCCTTCGCAATTGAAGATTTTTAACAGATCTGATCTTTTAGTAATTTTCCTTCTGGCATTGCCAGATTGCTCTTGGAAGCCCGGGAATGATTTTAGGAGATGCCACTACTTTCCCTTTAAAAGCTACAGGTGAAGCCGGGCGTGGTGGCGCATGCTTGTAATCCCAGCAGCATTCGGGAGGCTGAGATGGGAGGATCGCGGTTCTCAGATAGCCTCAGCTACTACTTAGTGAGGCTCTTTGCAACTCAGTGAGACCCCTGTTTCAAAATAAAGAACACAAAACAGGGCTGGGGATGTAGTTGGGAGGTAGAATACTCCTGGGTTCCATCTCCAGTACCAAAAACAACAACAACAAAAAAGCTACAGGTCTTTACAGAAGATAGGATAGGGTCTTTTGGAGACATCTAGGGGACAGCCAGACAGAAGAGAGAAGTAAAGGTAAGATACTCAGGAAAGACCTGAACCACTTTATTTATATTGTGTTTGATTTTGTGCTTAAGAGACTGTTAAATTAAAGTAGGGAAGTGTGGCTGCAAAGTCTATTTGGTCTTCTTTTGAGTCTCCAAACTCCGTAAATAAAAGCCAGATCCCCAGAGAGAACTTTCCTTTGTTTAAATGTGGATTCTTGGTAAGCTGTAATCCCCTTCCACCGGCGGTGAGCCTTCTGCAGACTAAATTTAGAGAAATTAAATTACAACGCAGCACTGTGGCTCCCAAAAATGAAACGTATCAGGCAGAATACCTGAAAGCACCAGGGGAAATGTTACTCCGACGGAAGTGCCAGGGGCCTGGTGATCAATCTCACACATCTGCAATCAGAAAGGCAAAGGTCCCGTTCATTTAGAGAGAAAATGGGGCTGCACGAGCCAATTTAGAACCATTGGAGCAATGATCAGGGAGAGGAGCCTCGTTCTAATTATGCCTCTGTGTTCCAGCCAGGCATGAAAGAAATCACAGTCAACCTATTTCAGGGAAAGGCATTCCCAGAGTGCAGCATCCAGTGTCTTATGCGTGGTGAGGGCCCATGAGTCAGGGAGGAAAACTACTGGAAAATAATCTTCTTCGATGACTAACAAACAGGGAGCTGTTTTTGTGTAGTCCTGATGGAAAAATTGGTGGGATCTCAGGAATTAATAAGGAACTGGCAGCCCCTGCTTGGATGTTCTGTCCTAAAAGTGGGCACTTCTATGTACTTAAATGGGAGGGGCTGGGTGGCACTGGAAATCTATACTGGGGACAAAGAAGACTAAGTGGTACTTTGTCATCAACCTGCCCACAGGATTGCTCCAAGCTACACAGGGAATGGTAATCATGCCCAAGTCATCTTAAAATGCACTGTAGCTCTTGAACCAAAGTATTTTCTGGATTTGTTTTGTTTAGTTCCTCATAGCCCAGTAGAGATCTCTGACTTAAAAGAAAATCTGGGCCTGGGGTTGCAACTCTGGTAGAACACATGCTTGGCATGCATGAGGCTTTGGGCGCAATCCCTAGCACCCTAAAATAAAATCAGTGTTGTTTTAGAAAAGTCAGGTATAACTGAATTTTGAGATTCAAACAAAAATGTTTTGAGTGTGTGTGTGTGTGTGTGTGTGTGTGTGTGTGTGTGTAAAAGTAAAGCTTATGTATCAGTTAGAATTCTTGGCATATTAACTTCTTCAACAAATATTTACTGATTTCTAAAATTGATCAGGTGTTGTTCTAAGCATTGAGAGTTGTATGGTGACCCAAACAAAGTCCTTTTCTTCATTCAGCTTATATTCTAGAGGAAGAAATCAATAACAACCAGCAAATAAAGTAATACTTGTGTGATTGCTTATTGAGATGCTTGCTATGAAGAAATATAAACCGAGCTGTGCATGGTGGTGCACTCTTGTAATCCCAGCATTCCGGAGGCTAAGCCAGGAGGATCGCAGTTCGCAGACAGCCTCAGCTACTTAGTGAGGCCCTTTGCAACTTAGTGAGATCCTGTTCCAAAATAAAGAATAAAATATAGGGCTGGGGGTTTAGCTCAGAGGTAGAATGCCCCTGGGTTTTATACCCAGTACCACAAAAAAATATATATGTATGTATGTATGTGTGCACGTATGTATGTATACCGAATGAGATGTCAGAGGATGTTTCAGTTATCTATTACCTAACAAAATATCCCAAGATAAAATGGCATTAAAAAGTGACATCATTTTTCTTGATTCTATGGGTTAGAAATTTGAGGAGAGCTCAGCCGGATGGTTCTTCTGCTCCAGGAGGCATCAGCTGGGATATCACTTGACCTCATCCAGCCCACACTGGGGTAGACTGAAAGATGTAAGAAGTCATTCGTGTGTCTGCTGACTCAGAACTCTCCCCTGTGTCCTCTGCCTCTGTGGTGTCTCACCATTTGGCAGTCCAGCTCAGCCTTCTTTTCAGCACAGTAGCTAGCCTCTCCAGAGAAAATAAGAGTGCAAGCTGCCAGTCCTGGAATAGGCACACCACCATCTCTTGCATTCTAGCAGTCAAAGCAGACCAGAAGACCAGCCTAGACTCAGGATAGGGTGGTCTTTGTTTTACCACGGACAGAATTGATTGCAGCCATTGTTGGGAAACTATCTGCTACAGAGTGAGTACGATAGATATTGTGGTCTTAGGAAATGATATTTGAACAGGGACCTAAATGAACTGAGCCATGGCAAAGATGGAAAGGGATGTTTCCCATTTTAGACAGGGTGAACCATGGGGACAGAGGCCTGGAGATGGGATTCATTTAGTGTTGAGGATCAGTAATATGGCCAAAGAGCTCAAAGATACTGGGAATGAGGATAAAGAAGAAAAGCAGTAAGCCTGGCACATGCCCGTAATCCCAGTACTTGGGAGGCTCTGAAAGAAGGATCATCATTGGAGGCCATCCTCAATGACTTAGTGAGGTTCTCAGCAATTTAGTGAGACTTTGTTTTGAAATTAAAAAATAAAATAGGGTTGGGGGTGTAGCTCAGAGGTAAACTTTCCCTGAATTCAACCCCAGTACAAAACAAGAGGAAGAGAAGGAGAAAGAGAATGAAAGGGAAGAGGAACAGTATGTCAAGTACGCAGCTGATGGACACAGATGTTGTCAGATGATCAGAAGCCTGAAAGGTCTTGGTTAGTCCTTCATATTTTAATCCAAATGTGATGAGATGCTCTCTTAGGGGATAAACATGAAGTGGTTTATGTATCAGAAGGAACACACCAAAGGCTGTGTGGAGAATGGACCAGGGAAGAGAAAGAACACAAGTGGAGGGAGGCAGATGAAATAGGAGGCTCCTTCCATCATCGTAGTGAGAGATGATGGTGGCTTAGACTAGCATGATAGAAAGGGAAGTGCAAGATTTGCCGGATTCTGGATCTTGAATTTTGGAGTTAAAGCTGCCAAGACTGTAGGACAGATTGGCTATAGACATGAGAGAAAATATATAATTAAAGATGATTTTGAGATTTTGAAGCTACACAACTGCATTAACCATTTAATGGGATGGAAAATACCTATGAGAAGCATATTTGGTGTAAGAAGTAGAGAAAATTAAGAGTTACATGTTAGATGTTTTAAGTTCAAAGAGACTACCCTAAATTAAAATAGAATTTTCAATTTAATTATTCTCTGTGATATGAATGTTGGTGACCCTCCAAAATCCATTTGCTAAAACCTACCCCTCAATATGCAGGCATTAAGAGGTTAAGAAAGCCTTTGAGAGATGATTAGACCACGAGGGTGGAGCCATCACAAATGGGCTCATGCCCTTAAGAACGAGATTTGAGGGGCATGGTTACCTCTTCCACCAAGTGAAGACCAGAGCAAAATGCCATCTATGAACCAGATGGCAAGTCCTCACCAGCTGCTAGGCCTTGATCTTGGACTTCTACCTCTAGAAATGTGAGCAATACATTTATGTTGTTTATAAGCTACCTGGTTTATGGTATTTTGATATAGTGGCTCAAATGAATGAAGACACAGTGGATATATGTGCCTAAATTTTAGGAGAGAGGGAGAACTGAATTTATCAATTTATGCAATGTATGGCTGGTATTTAAAACCATAAGACTGAATGGGAACCTGGGCTTTCAGTTGTTAGAGGTCAGGAAGAATAGTGACCAGCAAAAAAGACAAGAAAGAGGTAGCCATTGAAGAAGGAGAAACAGAAAAGAGAGCGGTGTACAGTAGGCCAAGGAAAGAAGATGTGCCAAAAAAGAGGCAAAGCTCTCCTGAGTTGTTGGTATTGGCCAAGTAAGATGAGATTTGTTCTTTAGCTTTAGCCAGCAAGAAGGATGGCATACTAGGAAAGACAAACTCGTGGGGAAGTAGGGGCAGGTCATACAGACAACTCTTTCAAAGACTTCCCCAAAGAGAGCAAGATAGACATAGGTCAGTCATTAGGTGATGTGGAGAAAGGAGGGCTTAAGCTTAATTTAGGTTTCTTAAATAGTTGAGTAATATTAGAGCAAGTTTTGACACTGAAAGGAATGTATATCACTGACAAGGAGAAAATTATATTGAAGGAGAGGACAGAGAATGCAGAAACCAAATCTTTGAGTAGATAAGAGCAGGTTAGATCTTATGCCCAACAGAAAGGCACGGTCTTAGAATAAGAGAGTGGAAAGATACAGATGTAAATGGCTTGGTCCACACATGAGAAAGTTCTTCTCTAGCTGTTTTGATTTCTCAGTGAAAGGAAAAGCAGAGTCATCAACGAAGAGGTGAAATGAGATGGTCCCTTGCTTAGGAAATGAGGTAGGATCCTAAATCCACACGAAGTATTTGGATAGAAATTAGTACATTTAAAGTAAAATATGTTTGTCTATTTTTTTTCTAGCAACACATATCTGCTAAAGTTCACATATAGAGTAAATGGATAATTGGGTTATTCAAGAATTTGGGGATTTTTTTTTCCAGGTAAGTAAAAAGAAAGGAGTTAGATGTGTTTGTTCAAATTACCTATTTTTAAAAGCTTATTTCAACACACACTTACATAGTGGCTCCTAAGGGTCAAACTGCTGCCTAAGTACTTTGCAATGAATCCACTTCATCTTATGCCAACATTATGATATAGCTACTATTAATTTCCCTGATTTGCTAGACAATAAGACTGAGTCACAAAAGGGCTAAATAATTTGTTTACAAGCACACAGCTAGTGAGCGCTAGAGCCTGGGTTTGCAGCTTGGCTCAGTTCCCCTGATGACCACCCTGAACTTCCTCTAGGGGGTTTGCATTAGAGAACAGTTATAGGAATGGACCTTTTCAAACAAGGTGGGTAAGGAGGGGAGCAGAGACACAGAGAAAAATGACTTAGTGTCATTTTTGGCACTAAAATGACTAAGTGTCATTTTTGGCATTTTGACATGGCAGTGTGTCTGGGGAGCTGGTGGAACTGAAGATTTTCTTTGGAGTTAGTATAATAAAAGGAATGAGCTCTCCCTAATATGCAGAAGCTAGGGAGAAAATGGGCCATAGGAGAAATTCTAGATGCAGAAGGAGAAACTATAGATAAGAAAATAAGGCGACCTAATGGAGGGGGGATGGAAGGAGGGAAGAGAGAAATTTCCTAATGTACATGATGTACATTCATAAACATATCAAAGTCAATCAGTAAGCCCAACATGAGAAAAAGGGAGGGGGAGGGAATGGGGTGGGAGTTGGGGAAGGGCTAAATGAGCAATGTGTGCATGTATGCTTCTACCATCTCGTACCCCATTAAGATGTATGACTACAATGCAGCAATAAAAAATAAGAAAAAAGAAATTAGATGAAAAAATGGGAGGAGGCTGACACTGAAATTGAGATTTTGAAGGGGGTGGAGTCCTGGATAATGTCAGTGTCTAGACTGGGGTTCTGAGAATGGGCGACTGAGATGGGGTCAGTGGAAACACAACTGGCAGACAAGAACTGAGAGAACACAGAGTTGGCTGGGCTGCCTGCACAGTACTGAGGCCTCTGAGAATAGCAGAGAGGAAAAAATGAGCCAAGCCAGATGCAGGCTCCTCACAGGAGGCGGTGTGTCTGGGACACTGGTGGGCAGTCGTGGTGGAAAAGTAGAGGGATCCTTCCAGGTTTGCTGGGGTGGGATGGGAGGTGGTGTGGAACCAGAAAGGAGAACACCTCTGAGTCCTCTCCAGAAAACCACAGAGCTCACAGGAACTCGGGTCAGGGAAAGCTGGGCTGTAGCTAGTGAGGAGGCAGGAGATACAGGACCACTGCTGCTCCTCCAAGCAGGAGAGTTCCATGCTGGAAGGCCTGGGTACTGGGAAGGCTTGGCAGCTCAGTCACAGTAAGATAGGTTACTCTGTGGAAGCACGTCAGGGAGGACTGACCCAGGAGGCCAGCACTCTGGTGGTGCCTGCAGTGTTGAGATCAATCTCCTGGGGCTTCTAGGGGAGGGAGACAAGCACTTGTCATCATAGGCTGCTGATGGGGCCAAAAATTATTTTTAAGGTGATTTTTGATGCAGGGGGGTATGGTTTTGAGGCCAAGGGGAGAAGTCCTACCATAACCGATAGAAGCTGGCATTGGCCTGCACTAAGCAGAGGTGACTTTGTTGGAAGGATGTCAAGAGAGCCACATAAGTGGCAAACATCTCTAGAACCTGGCTGGGAAACAGGTGGGGATGAATGGAGCTCAGGGAGGTTGCACAGGACCTACTGCAATATTAGTTTTGTAGCAGGAGCTACAAATGAGCAAGCTGGTTATGGCAAACATCCTCCAACCATTTATTCATGTGTTGAAATGCTTGCTCAATCAGAAGTTTTATCAGGAGAGAACAGGCTTTGCTGCAATGACACATTTTTACCCACATCTCAGTGGCTCCACCAGCAAATATTTCCTTCTTGCTCCTTTGTAAGGAAGCAGGAAACTCTGCTCCACATAGTGACTCAGGGATTCAGGCGATAAAGGTTGTACCAGTTGTTCTGTCTCAGTAGATGGGCTTCCAAGCTTGCTGTAGGAGAAGAGAGATGTCAAAGACTCACACACTGGCCCTTAAGTGCTCCAGCCTGGAAGTGACATGCATCCCTCCTGCTCACACCTATTGGCTAAAATTAGTCACATGACTCCTCCCTAATTATAAGGGGCCAGATGGAATTCAGTGAAGAGTCAATAGCTCTGTCACAGGCTGATCTGAAGCAAGAAGAGGGGAATTGTGATACATCTGAGTGTTCAGACACCAAATTCAGACTCTCCTAAATATTACATTGCCTCCTCAAAAAGTAAACCTGCATGTATGTGTTGGGGATTCCTTAATATTTCTCTATGCACTTTCCTCTTCCTCTCCAAAAACACTTGGCACAGTATTGTAGCACAGAGTATCTGCTTGAAATTTCTTCTTGGCTAATGGGTTGATTGATATGCGGTATAAAGTTTAATCAGAGAGAAATAGCCATAATTCACCTGGACCGGGGTCTCCACGTAGCAGGAATTTAATTTATCCAAAGCTGAGGGTGATTCCACATCACCCATCAGTTGCCAGCATCACAGAGAAATAACAGAGGCCACCAATCGGGAGAAACCTGAGTCTGGAAATCTTAAAAAGAGAAGGCAATTTATTTTTCCTTTTGTTATTAATATGAGCTTTAATTTCCCTGGAGGAAAGAAACAGCGTTAGGCACTAAAAGCACAGTATAACGATACCAAATCCCTTGCCAAGGTGGAAGGAGCATCCCTGGATGCAAGCTAATGCTGAGAGCTATTTTATGATGACTTCTGTTGCTGCCACGTGTGATCTGAGTGGCTGATGGCAGTGATGACGGTGATGATGGCTATTTTGGGTGAGGATAAGCACAAGGCAGCTTGTGGCCATTGGCAAAGCCTCAGAGGTCAAGTGCAGATCCATTCTGGTATCAGGGTTCTGCCCCAACAAACACCTTCCCTCTCCCGGCAAACCCTCCTTTCTCCTTCAGATGACACCTTTCCGTATGTTTGCTGTGAGAACTGGATGCTGAAGTTGGGAGATGTACAGGCAGCCCCTTCCAGAACCCTGATTCTTACACTTCAGGAAAAGTTCCCTGCGGATCTTGTGGTTTGCTGGGCTCCACTCCCAAACTCAGCTGGTCTAGGATGGGACCTAACATCTGCACACCTGGATTGCATTTGGGATATATATTGAGATGAGTAGCATTCCCCTCCCCCAAATCCATACCCACCCGGAGCCTCAGAATGTGTAACCTTATTTGAATACAGGGTCTCTGCAGATGTAATTAGTAAAGACAAGGTCACCTGGGGTTAGGGTGGACCTTAAATCCAAGATGACTGATATCTTTAGGTGAAAAGGGGAGGAGGCCACAGACACAGGGACACCCAGGAAGGATGCCATGGTGGGGGTAGAGATGGAGTGATGGACCCACAAGCCAAGGAACCTTGGAGATGGCTGGTGAGCACTGAAGCTGGTAAGAGGCAAGGAGTAGTTCTCACCTGGGGCCTTCAGAGGGGCCCTGCCCTGCCCACACTGGACTTCAGACTTCTGTTTCCTGATGTGTTGTTTTAAGCCTCTCTGACAATTTGTCACAGCAGCCCTAGGAAACAGCTGCTCAAGGGGCACTGATACTGTTGGTCTAGGAACCACAACTTGAGAACCATTGTTTCAGGGCAAAAGGCCAAGTACCTTTCTACAGGAAAAAAAAAAAAAAATGAAGAATTCAGATGATCGATACTTTTTGGGGAAAGGAAAGTGCTAACATGGCCACTCGGCTTGGTTGGTTTGTTTCCTATTGGGTTCTAGAGTAAACATGTGTTGTTTGAGTGTTTGATAGGCTGGGCATTCGCCCCTAAGCATCCTCGGTGGCTTCTGTTCCAGGATACTTCAGTCTGAAGTTGGCCCTCTTTCCCCTGACCTGAGACACAGATGGACATGTGTCCCATGGTTGGCCAATCACACTCTCTCCTCTGGGACTTTGCATCATGAACAAGAAATGCTGACACGACACACACACATATGGCACATACTCTTCGCAGGGCTGGAACCACACACCAGAGTTAGGTAGGTGCTATGGTCTGGTTGTCTGGCCTGCCTATTCTGGGGCCAATTTCCTAGCTTCCCGGAAATTCCACAACTCTCCAATAACCTTCCTACAAATCCCCTTTTGTTAAATTAGAGAGTCAGTTTCTGTTGCTCGCAACCAAAGAACCTAAACTAACACCGGGTACCTGCCATCTTGGCTGGGATTAAGAGGAACGAGAGCTTAACTTTTCACTTTGAGCTACCTATCATTCAAACATGGCAGTCTTTCAATTCAAACAGCTTTTCAGTTTTTCCATGTGTGTGTGTGTGTGTGTGTGTGTGTGTGTGTGTGTGTGCATGTGTGCCCACACGTGTGTATGTGGTACTGTGGACTGAACCCAGGGCATTCTACTGGTTAGTTATGTCCCAGCCCTATTTTATCCTTTTTCTTATTTTGAAACAGAGTGTCACTACATTGATGAGGACTTTGCTAAATTGCTGAGGTTGGCCTGGAACCTGGGATTGTCTCAGCCTCCCAAGAACTGGGATTACAGGAGTGAGCCACCAAGCCCAGCTCCTAATTGTTAAGAGTAATGCAAAAGCTGTGACAAAGGAAAAGGTAATTGCTAAATCTTTTAAAATCTCCTTCCTTGACTTTTTGTTACTTAAAATGTCATTGAACAGCCTGTGTGAAGGTAAAGTGTGGGTTAACTTCAGGGTGGTCCTTTAAGGAGGGGAGGTATATATTAGATAGAAGTCTAAGGAGACCGTAGATCTGGTGAACACCCGGCCATTTTATTCCAGGAAGCATTAGGAGCTTCATATCTGCCAGTCTGTTGGACAATTTATTATTATTATATTTTTTGTGGTGCTAGGCACTGAATCCAGGAGCCTTCTGCCTCTGAGCTACATACACAGCCCTATTTTATTTTTATTTTGAAACACGGTCTCACTAACTTGCTGAGGCTGGCCTTGAACCTGTGATCCTCCTGTCTTAGCCTCCCAAGTACTGGGATTATAGGTGAGCACCACTGTGCCCTGCCTTGAAAAGTTAATATTAACACTAGCTTTATTATTAGCCTGAAGATTTCCCTCAATTCATGTTGACTCCATCATTTATTTATTTTTTATGGCACTGGAGATTGAACCCAGGGACATTCTCCCTCCGAATTATACCCCAAGCCCTGTTCCTTTTTTTTTAACTTTTCGTTTTGAAACAGAGTCTCTCTAGGTTGCTGAGTCTTGCTATTGGCTGAGGCTCTCCTCAAACCTGAGATTCTACTGTCTCGACATCTCAAGTACAAGGGTTATGAGCATGCGCCACCACACCCAACTTTGATGTTGAGTCTAAGTGCACTACACAGTTCATGTTGGAGTGTAGGTATTTGTGGGTACTCATAGCTTTTGCTCTCTGAACTGTGAATTAGTTCCTCTTTGTGATGTCCTCAGCCTCTGCTACCTAAGCCATGTGGTACTCTTTTTAAAGATGGCTTCCCTGGCTTTCCCCTCTGCCCTGGAAATCAAGTTCCTCTTCAGGACAATGAAAAATATTTTTTGAAACTATTGGATAAGTTAGGGCAATTCCCCCCCCCTTTTTTATTTTTTTATTTATTTTTATTTATTTTTTAATAATTTTTTATTGAACATAAATAGTTTACATTTAAACTATATTTGGTGCCCTCTCCCCCCTGCCCTCAGTTTCCCTTCCCCCCTCCCACCAATGGTTGTCCAGGTTAACCATGTCATATTTATAATTTTACACATATTCAGATGTAGACCCTCATTAATCAAGATAAGCCTTCCTCCTCTCCTATCTTTCCATTCAAACTTTGCTGATATTTCCCCTCCATTATCTGGAGTCCCACTGGTATCCTCTGTGTTTCCTAGTTTGGGCATATTAGAGGAAACATATGTACCTTCTCCTTCTGTGCTTGGCTGATCTCAAGTTAGTAGAGGAGAGCATAGGTTCAACACTACAACATACTGGCACAGGCAGTAACTTTCTCAACAAAACCTCCAAAGCTCAGGAAATTAAAGCAAGAATAAACAAGTGGGATAACATCAAACTAAAAAGTTTCTTCTCATCAAAGGAAACTATCAATAACCTAAAGAGGAAGCCTACAGAATGGGAAAGGATCTTTACCAGCCACCATTCTGATAGGGGGCTAATATCCAGAATATACAAAGAGCTCAAAAGACTCTACACTAGCAAAACAAACAACCCAATCAAGAAATGGGCAAATGAACTAAATAGACACTTCACAAAAGAAGAGATACAAAGGGCCAATAGATACATGAAAAGATGTTCTTCATCACTGGCCATCAGGGAGATGCAAATCAAAACTACACTGAGATTCAATTTCCCCCCCTTTAACAACTCACTGAGACACTGGGAGGATACCAGCTGAGTCTTCACACCTGCTTCTGTTTCTCAGCTCCTCCCTCCTGGCCTGCACATGTCTGAGGTCTCCCAGTCAAATGGAACTCCAGAGTGCCCTCCCCAAGCCTACCTTCCCCTTCCATGAGCTCAGACCAGGGTTTCCCGAATCTCTTTGGCAACCTTTCTACAACACAGAAAATTATCAAAATTTGCTACTGCCCATCTTTTTATGGACTTTTTATAAAACTACAAAATGCTGCCTCCTAAAAATTAAAAAAAAAGTAAAGTGCCTTCCAAAGTTCAATCTGAGTTTAGAAAATTCATTACAATGAAAAGAGAAGAAGGAGAATTTTTTTTTTATCGCTGATAGTTAGTGGCATTGATGGATCACGGCAGAGCCATCCGCAATATGGCCAAATAATTTCACTGGAGAGGATTTTATATAGCTACAGCTAAAATTCAATGAACTGATTCAGAAGGCTCAGTATAAAATATCACAGTGACTTGGAGTGCCAAATCAATCTGGGGGCTTGAAGGGATGGGGAGAGGCTTCCTTTCCTCCCACTTCTCGGGCCCATTTTTAACTGGAACTGTAAATTCTTGGGTGCAGGTGAGTTAAGAGACCCGCAGCAGAAACTCAGCACGTGTTTGCAAACACTGGTGCTTAGAGGAACACGTGACCCTGAGGAATGTCCTCGAGGAAGCATTCAAAGGAGATATCCCCGAGAGCACATCAGGGATTTGCAATCCAGTAACCAGGGCTTCTAGGTTGGCAGTTCTGTGGTCCAACTTCCTCTCTTAGTGTTCTGACTTTTGAAATGAAAGGCTGGGGCCAGAATAAAGATATTCAAGGATTTGTGCTTTGCACAGTAAGAGCCTTTCCCTCAGTGAGTGTGTCTGACCATGCTGGATGCTATAGTTTGGGTTTAAAATGGTCTCCCAAAGCTCATGTGTTGAAAGCACGTCCCCGGGGTTCAGGGGTGGGGTGTGCGTGGCTGGAGACAGGGCTGGGTAGTGAAGGCTGGAGGGGAGGTCTAGAGGGGCAAACCGAAGAGCCAGTGTTTTAGCCAGTGACCAAAATACTTGACAAGAACAACATAGAGGGGCAAAGGCTTATTGGGGCTCGTGTCCATAGAACCAGCTTCAAGGCAGAAACCCTTCAAATGTGGCAGCAGGGTGTGTGGTGGAGGGAGACCATGGCAGCCCAAAGCAGAGAGGGGGAGAGAGGGAACGGAGGGAGAGGGGGCATAGATAGCGCCCCATCACCGCCCCCATGACCGGGCCCTGTAGGAGGGAGAGCCAGATCATGATCCCCTGCCCACCAGCTTCCCCTCAGGCGCAGCCATCAGGAGAATGAGGGATGGGGAGGAGCGGTGGAGATTCCCCCAGCTCCCTCCCTGCCAGGCAGCAGTTGGCAGTGGTCCCTGCCTGGAGCCCCTGTCCTCCAGTGAGCCCTGGCTTTGCCTCCCACTGGGACCCCCAGCCCTGCCCTCCAGACTGGGCAGCACCTGCTGCTGTTATCTTCAGAGCTTCTCCATCCCTTATGGATTTTCTTTATTTCCGCCCACATCTGTGAAATACTTCTTCATGGAACTCGTTTCCACAGGGCAGGTAGAGTACACCTGCGCCTATGATGTACATCTCAGGCAAAAAGAAACTTTCAAGGGGTTTACTTCTAAATCATCACCTATGGATGGGGTGGGGGGCTCCCTCATCCAGGTAATTAGCAGGGGAGCTCCTGTGTTTTTTCACTTGCTTATTGGACTGGCATCAGTAACATTCCTCTAATGAACCAGGTCCAGTGCTAGTTTTGAGACTAAGGGGTGACCCAGATGAGATTCCATAACTTCAGGGGCTTAGTGATAACCTGTCTCAAAAATATATAAAAATAGACAGACTGGGGATATAGCTCAGTGGTAAAGAGTCTTGTAGTGCAAACAAAGCAAAACTGTCCCCCAAACACCACTGACCTGCACTGAGCACTCACTCTGAGATCAGAAGAATAAGACAGATGGGACCTGTTTTCTGCTGCTATCACAATATACTTGAGACAGGGTCAGTTACAAAGGAAACAGGTTGTTTCGGCTCAGAGATCAAGAAGCTGGGAGGCAAAGATTGGATGGCCACATCTGGGAAGGGGCTCATGACGCTCAACTCACAGGGCCAAGTGGAAGGCAAGTGAGTATGCGGGGAGGAATTCCCACCATAGTTGACCCATCCCTTCCTGAGGGCTTTGCTACCGTGACACACACATCTCCCAACTCTGCAGCCTGGAGGACAGGCTCTGAGAAGCCATTGCTGGCCTTTCCCCACAACAGTGTTGGGCCCATGCCTGGAAGGAGGGTCTATGGATGTGCGAGAAATTGTTGCCCATGATGGGCGGGTTGCCATGGAGACTGTTCCCTGGACATATCAGTGTGGAGCACAAGCAACCTGCCTCAATCAAATGCACCCCCAGAGCTGGGCATGGTGGCACATGCCTGTAATCCAAGTACTTGGGAGGCTGAGACAGGAGGATCACAAGTTTGAGGACAGGGGTAGCAATGTACCAAGACTCTCAGAAACCTAGGCAGACACTATTTAAAAACAGATACATTTTATTTATTTATTTATTTATTCATTTATTTATTTATTTATTTTATGATACTGGGGATGGAACCTAGGGGCATTGTACCTCTGAGCTATACCCCCAGCCCTATATTTTCATTTTATATTTTGATACAGT
The DNA here is from genome assembly GCF_963383645.1 of Muscardinus avellanarius. Classification (NCBI taxonomy): domain Eukaryota; kingdom Metazoa; phylum Chordata; class Mammalia; order Rodentia; family Gliridae; genus Muscardinus; species Muscardinus avellanarius. The sequence goes on along the minus strand of NC_137791.1, from coordinate 119,518,707 downwards.
GTCTCACAGAGTTGCAAAGAGCCTCACTAAATAACTGAGGCTGTCCTCAAACTGTGATTCTCCTATCTCAACCTCCTGTACTGCGATCCTCCTGTCTCAACCACCCAAATGCTGGGATTACAAGCATGTGCCACCACGCCCAGCTTCACATACTTTTTTTTTTTTTTTTTTTTGGTGGTACTGGAGGTGGAACCCAGAGGCTTTCTACCTCCGGGCTATACTCCCAAACAGACCTATTTTATATTTTTATTTGGAAACAGGATCTCATTAAGTTGCTGAAAGCCTCACTAAGTAGATGAGGCTGGCTTTGAACCTGTGCAATCCTACTGTCTCAGCCTCAGGGATTACGAGTGTGCGCCACCACACCCAGCTCAAATACATTCTAAAAAGGGCTGGGGAGGCCGGGCGTGGTGGCACATGCTTGTAATCCCCGCACTCAGAAGGCAGAGACAGGAGGATCGCACAGTTTCGAAGCCAGCCGCACTGGCTTAAGAGACCCTGTTTCCAAATAAAAATATAAAAATGGGTCTGGGAGTGTAGCCCGGAGGTAGAAGGGCTTCCAGAAACCCTAGTACCACCACCCAAAAAAAAAAAGGGCTGGGGCTTAGAGGTAGAATGCCCTTGGGTTCAGTCCCCAGTACCAATGAATGAATGATTGAATGAATAAATGAATGAATGAACGAACGAACCCCAGCATCCAGATCTGCCTGTTCCCAGGAGGTTTCTAGGCAAGGTGTCCTAAATGTTTCCACTCAGAATGATAGGTTCTTTCTCGTTCGGGGAGCTTTAAACTTGAGGATGTCACGTGGCCCTCCGGAGGCTGCGCTCCTGCATTAGGCGTTGACTTTAAACACCCACGTGCCGCCATCAGTCCTCGGGGGACATCATAATACAACTTCAAAAGAGTAGAGCTCAAAAGAAAGGGTGTTGTTAGTGGGGGAAAAATTTTAAAGTCCTATTAAAGAGCCTCAAGTCCAATGGAAAAAGCCAGGAAATGGGAACAAAATTACCATTATTATAGCTTTTCATGGTAACTTATTCTGGGTTTTTACTGTGACTTGAGAAAAAGGAGGGGCAGGAAGAGAAAAGAAGAGACACTCTAGCTGATAACAATTTCTCCAACCAAACACATTTTTCATCCCCAATGCACCTGTGATAGTGACTGTATTTAAAATGTTTTCTTTTCATATCTGTCTCGTGGCCGTTTATCCCTCGCAGTGTTACTGGAGAAAGAGGCATTTTGTGTGGAAACATAACTAGTAGAGCCCTTGGAGGCCTTTCAGGAAAAGGTTCAATTTAAGGGCTGGGAATTACGATTATTAATTTGCATCTTAATAATCCAAGTCTTCACAAAAGCCCAGGCTGCAGATGCATCCTAGGAGACTCTGCAGAGGCAGGAGCTGGATGTCAACGAGCCGCCTTGGTCTTAGAGGACAGGATGTTCCGTGAAGGATGAGAAGGCCTTTCTCCTTCCTCCTCTCGGTGGGCTCACATCGCTCAGTGTGGCTGCGCCTCTCCCAGCCCCTCCTTCTCGTGACATCAGACATGGGCGTGCTGGTGCCCCGGGTCCCCAGCAGCTCCGCTCTGTTCAGCTTTAAGGTACTCTCAGCTCTGACCTCTTGAAAGTATGAGAGAGCCTCCCAGTAACTACCGTCTGTGGTGGGAGCAAGTGTACGCTCCTCCAGATTTGGCTTTCTGTATACATTCGTATGTTCTAGTATTAACTGCTACGGCATCTCACGCACATCTTGAAAAAACTCGATCAGGGGACCCGCAAAGGCGTAGATCCCCCCTGATGTATGTTTAGCATTTCCTTCTTCAAAAACTTATTTTAGGATTATTTGGATCAATATATATATAATTAAAATTTTATGTATAAACATTATCACTAAAACTGATGGGCAGCGGCTTATGAGAGATTCAAACAACAAAGAGCTTTTTTCCCAAGGATAAAGTTTGGGCCAAAGATTAAGTTCAAACTGACCTTAGTTTAGGCCAATATATAAGATTAAGTTCAAGTCAGCCTTATAAAATAAGACAAAGCATACTATGATTATTTAAATGTCTGGCACCCTGCTCTAAACTCTATAAAAAATTAAAACTTTTCTTGTCCTTGGAGTTCCTGCTTGCATGGCTATGCCCTTGCCTTTCTGCCAAAAAAGAAAATATAAAAAATTGTAACAAATCCTGAATAAAATAAAAAAATTTAAATGTGGTCTCGTGTGACAGATCTTCTCTCATTTGACCTGGGCTCTCCTCTTACCAACACACAAACTTCGACTCTAGCTAGGGCTGGACCCCAGCAATTTACCATTTGGAACCAACTCAACTTGGATGTTTGGGAATGATTTTAAAACTATTTTTATTGTGGTAAAAATCACATAGCAGCTGGGTGTGGTGGCACACACTTGTAATCCCGGTACTTGTGAGGCTGAGACAAGAGGATCGCAGGTTGGCAGCCAGCCTCAGCTACTTAGTGAGGCCCTCTGCAACCTAGTGGAACTGTGTTTCCAAATAAAGAATAAAAAGATAGGGCTGGGAAGGTAGCTCAGAGGTGAAATGCCTCTGGGTTCCATCCCCAGTACCACAAAAATAAAATAAAATAAAAATCACACAACAAATTTACCATCTTACTCATTTTCAGGGTACAGTGCAGTAGTATTAAGCAAATCCACACTGTGTACAACCATCAGCTCCTTCCATCTCCAGAAAACTTTTTATCTTGCAAAACTGAAACTTTACATAACATACCCTTTCTTCTCCTCCCAACCCCTTCTACCGCTGAGCTACAACCCCCATCCTATTTGTTTTTTATTCTTTATTTTGAAATAAAGTCTCACAAAGTTGCAGAGGGCCTCACTAAGTAGCTGAGGCTGGCTGTAAACCTGTGATCCTCCTGTCTCAGCCACGGAAATAGTAAGATTACAAACAAGCACCACCACGTCCAGCATTTGACTACTTTGGATACCTTATATAGGTAGAATCATAAAGCATTGGTGTGTGTGTGTGTGTGTGTGTGTGTGTGTGTGTGTGTGTCTGGAGATTGAACCCAGAGGGGTCCCACCAGTGAGCTACTCCCCCACAAGAACCCCAAGAAAGTACTTATTCCCCAAGAAAGTTGCTGCCCCCTTCTATTTGGTCTGGAGAGGAGTGGGTGGCACCTGGGAATGGAGACACACCTCTAGCCTCTTGCTGGGGGCTTCACTGAAGCAGCTGTCATTGGCCAGGCACAGGTTCCTGGTACTGGAGGGTAGGTCCTTCTGTCTACTCTGGCTCCTGCAGTCTGTGTGCCGGTTGCTCCAGAAAAGCTCACTTTGGCGCAAGCCCCTTTCTCTCCAGCTGAAGTGACCTCTGCAGGATCAGGAGAGCAGCACCCTTCCACCTTTATTTCTGTCTTTCTCCCATTTTGAGACCCAAATAGACAATCAATACTGCATATGCAGGGAAAACTGGGAAGTAACCATGCATGCATGCCCAGGGAAAGGCACAGGCCCAGCAAAGACCTAAAAAGACCACAGCTTCATGCCCCAGGCTGATCCTGGCCGAAAAGCAAAGTCTGTTCCAGGGAAAGAATGATTTCCAGAGTTACCACATTTTTAAATTTAAATGCCTATACTTCAACAATAACAACAACAACAACAACAATAATAATAATAAATAGTAATAGGCAGACAAGAAAGCAGGAAAGAATGGCCCATTCAAAAGAAAAAATAAATCAGCAGAAACTGTCCCTGCAGAAGACCCAATGGTGATCTGCTTGACCAAGAGCTCAAATGAACTGGCCTGAAGAATCCCAAAAAATTGAAAGGAAGAGGTGGAGAACACCAGAAAAATGATGTATGAATGGAATGTAAATATCAGTAACGAGAGAAAATCTAGAAAGAAATGAAGAAGAAATTCTGGAGCTAAAAAGCATAATGACTAAGAAAAAAACTTAAGTAGAGGAATTCAAAGGTGACTAGAGTAGCAGAAGACTAAAGTCATGAACTGGAAAGAAGAGCCAAGAGAAGAATTTGTTTGGAGAATGGAAAGAAAAAAGACTGAGGAAGAGTGAACAGAGCGTAAGGGACCTGTGCAGCACACTGCAGGGCTTCCCGAATGAGAAGAGAGAGGGAAAGGGGCAGAGAGAATATCTGAAGAAAAAAATGGACTCACCAAATTTGAGGAAAACCAGGAATCCAAGAAGTCTATCCAAGAATCCCAAGCCCGTTCATGGAAACTGTTCTGCCCCTAAAGCCCTAGCATTCTGGGCCTGTGATGGGAGTAGCAGCCATAAATGATCTCCTAACTGGCTGTGCATGGTGGCGTAAGCCTGTTATCCTAGCTACTCAGGATGCTGAAGGAGGAAGACTGCACGTTCAAGGCTAGTCTAGACTATTTATTTATTTATTTATTTATGGTGATACTGGGGATGGAACTCTTTTACCTCCAGGCTACACTCCCAGACCTATTTTATATTTTATTTGAAAACAGGGTCTCTTAAGCCAGCGCGGCTGGCTTCAAACCTCTGCTATCCTCATGTCTTCGCCTCTCAAGCGTGGGAGTGTATTACAAGCATGCGCCACCATGCCCGGCTAGTCTAGACAATTTAATGAGGCCCTGTTTCAAAATAATTTTTTTAAAAGGCTGAGGGTGTAGCTCAAAAGTGGAACACTTGCTTAGGATGCACGAGGCCCTGCATTCAATCCCCAGTACTGCAATCATCATCACCATCATCACCACCACCACCATCATCACCACGACCATCATCATCATCACCATCATCACCATCATCACCATCCACCACCATCATCACCATCATCAACCACCATCATCACCATAATCACCACCACCGTCATCATCATCACCATCATAACCACCACCGTCATCATCATCACCATCATCATCATCATCACCACCACCATCACCATCATCAACCACCACCATCATCACCATCACCACCACCATCATCACCATCATCACCATCACCACCATCATTACCATCATCATCACCATCATTACCATCACCATCACCACCACCATCATCACCATCATCACCATCACCGCCACCATCATCACCACCATCACCACCATCATCACCATCATCATCATCTTCATCACCACCACCACCATCATCACCATCACTACCACCATCATCACCACCATCATCACCATCATCACCACCATCACCATCATCACCATCACCACCACCATCATCACCATCACTACCACCATCATCACCATCATCACCACCATCATCACCATCATCATCTCCTTAATGCCTTTGGAATCATTCTTCCATTGTCTACCATAGGTTCCAAGGTGGGTGATGCTGGCCCCTGGGGGATGCTAAAACAAAATATAGATACACTAAAGAATGCAAATTTTGTCACTGCACCTTTTTGTTTAATCTCTTAAGGAAGGTAGATTACCATGGGACTGTTGAGTAATTTTTCTTTTCCTGAAAAGGGGAAAGTAAGAAAAATAAGTTTGGAAACTTCGGGTAAATGAACAATACTCCACCTATCCATGCTGATCTCCTTATCAAATGGTCACACTGCCATGCCCGTGGTTTCCTCTCCTAGTTACAGTCTGGTATTCACTTTACATCCTGCCCCACTTCTAATGATAAATTCTGTTTTTAAACTCTCTCTTCTTGAATATTACTTCAGGAAGGTAAGAGAAGCTGTGCAGGATCCTGAATGCTTTACTGCTGCTTCTGCTAAATATCTCACCTCATTACTCTTCAGTGCTGTCTTCCACAAAATCTTGAGACACAGACATGATTCCAGGTTCTTTGCTACTGTATAACGGAGGGTGTTTCCTCCAGTTTCCAATACCTTGTTCCCTATTTCTAGCAGAGACTTCATCGGCATAGTTCTTTTTATCCATATTTATATGAACATTCTGGTAACATGTACTTAGGTAATCACTAAAAAGAGTGAGGCTTTTCTACAGCCTGCCTCTCTCTCTTCCCTTTATTCTCTCTCTCTCTCTTTCTCCTCTCTATCCTCTCTCCCCTCTCTCTCTTCCCACTTTTCTCTCTCTCTCTCTCTTTCTCCTCTCTTCTCTCTGTCTCCCATCTCTCTTCCCTCTCTTTTCTCTCTCTCTCCCCTCTCTTTCTGTCTTTCTCCCTCATTTGGAGCTAGGGATGGAATCATGACCTTGCCCATACTAGGCAAACCTCCACTGCTAAGCTACACCCCAGCCATCTCCCCTTCTTCTGAGCCCTCACCAGAATTGTACTCTACCTACCAGTCCAACCTCTACACATGACCCAGTTGCAAAGCTGCTTCCATGTTTTGGGTGTTACTGGGGACAGCAACAGCCCACTCCTATTACCAACTACTGTCTTAGCTCATTTGGGCTGCTACAACAGAAGTCCTGAGTCTTGGTAGTTTGTTAAGAAGATAAATGTATTGGTTCGTGGTTCTGGATGCTGGAAGGTCCAAGATCAAAGGAGCAGCCTTGGCTGTGGGAGGATTTCCTCGCCACAGTCTCCATGGGAGAGGAGTGCTTCTTCCTCACGTGGCAGAAGGGCAAGCTGCATTATTACTGTGCGAAGCTCCTTTCATAAGGACCTTAATCCTACTAATGAGAAAGGACCCTTCATGGCCTAGCACTTCCTACAGGCCCCATCCTTAATACTATCACACTGACAACACTACATTTTAGAGAGGACATGTTCAGACCATAGCAACATGGAAGCAACCTGAGGGTCCCTCAACAGATGAATGGAGAAGCAACGGTGGAATATTATTCAGACTTAAAGAGGAAGAAAGTTCTGACAAGCTATACCCTGAATGGACCAGAAAGACATTAGGTGAAGTGAAACAGATGAGTCACAACAAGACAAATACTATATGATTCCACATATAGGAAGTGCTCAGAGTAGTCAAAATCATAGAGGCAGGAAGTAGAGTGGTAGCTGCCAGAGGCCAAGTGAGTGGGAGACAAGAGATGCTGTTTATGGGGTGTAAAGCTTCAGCTTTGCAAGATGAAGATTGGAGTAAGTGGTGGTGATGGTTGCACGACACTGAGGGTATTCAACACCACTGAACTGTACACTTAAAAATTGTTAGGATGGTAAATTGTATGTTATGTGCATTGTACCACAATAAGAAATTGGTCTCGAGAGGCTGAGATAGGAGAATCATAGGCTAGAGGCTGGAGTGCACTAATTTAGTGAGACCCTGTTTCAAAATAAAATAAATAAAATAAAAATAGAAAAGGCTCAGAAAAGGTGTAGCTCAGAGGTGGAATACCTCTGGGTTCAATTCTTAGTCTCTCTCTCTCACACACACACCATTTTTTGGAAAGAAAAAGTTCTAGGGACTGTAATTAAACAAGACTCCTTCCCTCCCTACCACCCCCCCTCAAACTAGAGAGGAACACAATCTTTGCTTTGATCTTTACCCAAGGAAATGGCAGGAAGCTTCATGCACGTGTTAGACTCTAGAGGTTGTTCTGCAATAACTAGGCCACGATTGTTAGAATACTGAGAGGCAAAACTATAAGCCTCAAGGTTTTCACATATTTTCTACCAAATTACTTGTCTGTGCACCGAGTCTTCTCTCCCTTTGCTGCCATAGAAGACAAAGCTTCAGTGGTTCTGGTGAGATGACGGAAAACCTAGTTAACCCAACCTGACCCCAGACCACAGTATTCTCTGAACTCGCCCCAGGCTGGACGGTCCCAACTCACCCTCTCGCTGACCCTCTATTAACATATGTAAAGACTTTCAAAGTGACTTCTAAAGCTGTCCTGTTTCTTTTAAAGGCTGCTGACAGCCTTCAGACTCCTCTCTAGCTCCAACTTCTGAATTTATTACATTGCCATCCTGAGAAGACTGAACCAGACCTGGGCAGCTTTAGGCTACTGGTACAACTTATGTAGTGATCCATTACCCAGTTCCCAGAACACCATGCCACTCCTTACCCTGGGCACTCTATGATATCAGATCAGCTGGATCCAGGGGAGAAGTACCAAGGATGTCACAGGATGGGAAATCAAACCTACAGAGAATTCGGAGGAGAAGTAATAAGCCCAAACTCAGTCAGCTGAGGTATCGACTTGTTATGTAGGTCTAGACCTAAAGTGGACCGCTACCACACAGTACTGCCCTGTTCAGGGTGGCCCCGAAGGACAGTGGCTGATACATCTTGTCATCCATCATCCATGTTTTGTGGCACAATCTGAGCTCAATATATATATTCCTTGTGGGCAATCCGCAAAGCTTATATTCCAAGTCTGCTCATTCCTCACTCAGGAATTGGCAGAACAAGTGGAGAGAAAAATCAGCAGGGCTGTGATGACCTTGAACAGCACTAACAACCGATTGGACCTAATTGAGATCTATAGAACCTACTTGACATCCCAGGCAAACTGGGTGACCAGCTGTCCCAGTTTGCATGGGACTGGAGGGTATCCCAGGATTCAGTGCTAAACCTGGAGAATTCTAGCCAAAGTAGAATAGTCGATCATTTATGTAGGCCACTTCACTGAAGGATGGAACACACATTCTTCTCAAACTCACGCAGAACATGTACCATAAGAGACCAGATTCTAGACCTTAAAATAGGTCTCAAACCTCTTCCTCTTTCCAAAAATGTGAGGTCCACATGTCAATGGATCACTGTGAATCTCAATGTGATGTAAAATTATGATGCACTAATACAAGATTTCTTTCCTTTTCCTTGTTTTTTTTTTTTTTTTGGTATTAGGGATTGAACCTAGAGGTATTCTACCTCTAAGCCTCACCCTCAGTCCTTTTTTATTTATTTATTTTGAAGCAGGGTTCAATAAGTTGCTAAGAGGAATCTTGCTAAGTTGCTGAGGCTGGCCTTGAATCTTAGATCCTCTGGTCTCAGCCTCCCAAGTACTAATATTACAGGCTTGTGCCACTGTTCCAGGTTCTGAATAAAAGAGTAACAAAAAAAAAGTTTCAATAAGCCAGGCGTGGTGGTGCACACTTGTAATCGCAGCACTTGGGAGGTTGAGACAGGAGGATCGCACAGGTTCGAAGCCAGCCTCAGCTACTTAGTGAGGCTCTCAGCAATTTAGTGAGACTCTGTCTCCAAATAAAATATAAAAGAGGTCTGGGAGTATAGCCTGGGAGTAGAGAGCCCCTGTATTCCATTCCCAATACCACAAAAAAGTCTCAATAAGCATAAACATCACGCCAGGCATGGTGGCGCACGCTTGTAATCCCCGCGCTTGGGAGGCGGAGACAGGAGGATCGCGCTGGTTTGAAGCCAGCCACACTGGCTTAAGAGACCCTGTTTCCAAATAAAAAAATATAAAATAGGTCTGGAAGTGTAGCCCAGAGGTAGAAGAGCTTCCAGGAACCCCAGTACCACCAAAATAAATAAATAAATAAATAAATAAATAAATAAATAAATAAACAAACAAACAAACAAACATCTCTAAGTCAATAAAAAGATTTTGAAAGATAAAAAACAAATGGATGGTCCAGGGACCTTGGGACTTGATAAATGATGCAGTGTTGAGTTTCCTGGGCATCCCAGTTGCTTTCCATATACTCCAGGAGAGAACCCTCCAGAAGTCTCCACTCAGAACCACTAACACTCACAGACAAAAAACAAACAGCAACAACAAAGCCCTCCAGGAAAGTCTGCTTTCCCTAACCAAAAGTGGGAAAGAGCTGGTCTAGCACCTGAGAGCCTTTCTGGCAACACCAACCCTGCCACAGCCAGACATCAGTGGGGACCTGCACACCCTCAGTTGAGCAGAGAGGTGGCCCCCACGCCGTGGCATCAGTGAGCCACTTCAGGCCTCTGCCGGGTGGCATCAGTAAGGCAAATATTGAGCTGATCTTCCATCTCCTGCCCAGCAGAAGCAGGAGCTGATATTCATCTGCCTGGGCAGGGTCAGTAAGACTGGACAAGAGCTGAACTTCCACTGGCCCCGATCATCCTGTGTCAGCCTCCCAAGTGCTAGGATCATAGGTGTGTACCACTACATCGAGCTAAGAACTGAACTTTTGCTCCCATGTGGCCAAAGGAGGTGATGCTCAAAGTAGTAGTTCTAGGACCCAAAGACAATCAGAGTCCACCCCATCCCAAAACAGCAACACTTACTGCTATAGTTTGGGTCTTGAATGTCCCCAAAGTGTCATGTTCTTGATAGGTCAGGTCCATCCCTTCCCTTCCCCCACCAGACTCTGCAGTGGGGACAGGAGGCAGAACCCCGGAAGCCAGAAGTAGAGATTTCACAAGACTCCAGAGGTCATGAGACTCCAGAGACCACAAGAGGGCCGTCATTCCCACACTGTTGGCCCCACCCCACCCTGGCTAATAAATACCCTCACTTCCTCTCTGCGGTGTGACTCTGCTGACCGTGACTCTGATGACCGGTCATTGGTCCCTTTCCCCACTGTCAGCAGACCTCTCTCAAAGGTGCCAGTTGATTAAAGAGGCCTGGTCTCATGCAATAACTTGGCTGGCTTTTGCCTTCTTTGTGATCCCCGACTCAATCTCACAAGGCATGGTCCTCAGCCTGTAGAAGGATTGGGAGATGGTGTAACCTGTAGGGGGTGGGGCCAACCGGGAGGAAGTTAGGTCATTGGCTGCATACCTTGAAGAGGGTGTTGGGACCCTGGCCCCTTCTCTCTCTTTGCTTCCCAGCAGACCCTTCTACCTCACACACCCACCATGATGTACTGAACAACCACAGATCCAAAGCAGCAGGGCCATGATACCATGGATTAAAACTACTGAAACCACAAGCAAAAATAAAGATATAAGTTGATTAGCTTAGGTATTTAGTCACAGCGACAAAAAGCTTACTAACACATTCAAGGCAGGTGAGACAGAACTCGTCACCAGTAGGCCCACAATCCTCCGCATGTTGGCAGGGCCCTGTGGCACCCCGGCCAACATAGACACAGGGATGCAGGCAAGGTTTGACCCTCTACTTCCATTGGGCTCAGGGGGTAGCCAACTTTATAGGTCCATCTGGAGACATCAAAGCAGTACCAGTTGGTGCCTCAGTTTCACTGGAAAGGTATCCACTGATACCTTTCCAGTGGATATATAACAAAACATATACACCTGCTCAGTGATACTTCTACAGGAGAACTACCTGACAAGAAAAGATGATCGATTCTCATCAGATAAGAATGTCCAAGAGACAACGGGAAATTATCGGTCATACCAAGAGCCAAGAAAATCACAACTTATATGAGAAAGAGACAATCGACAGGGGCTGCCGATGAAACAAGTAAAATGTTGGAATTATCTGGCAAGGATTTTAAAGCAGTCCTCATGAAAATGCTTCAACAAGCAATTACCAATTATGTCAAAACAAAACATGCAACATTTTGGCCAAGAAATAAGTTTCCAAAGAAAGAGCCAAGTCAAGATAGAATTGAAAAATACAGTAACCAAAATAAAAAGCTTGCTGCCTGGGCTCAGTAGTAAAGGTGGCCGAGAACAGAATCAATGAACCTAGGAACAGAATGGACCCAATCTGAACAGCGGACAAAAAAACAGACTGGGGACAAAACTGAGCAGAGACTGTGGGACAATAGCAAAAGAACTGGCGTTCAAATCACCACACGTCCTAGGAGAGAAGAGCGATAGGGTGGGGCTGAAGACCTGTTTAAAAAATAGTGGCTGAGCCAGGTGTGGTGGCTCACCCTCGTAATCTCAGCATTCAGGAGACTGAGACCAGAGGATCACGGTTTGCAAACAGCCTCAGTTATGCAACTCAGTGAGACTGTTTCAAAAATAAAGAGACTTTAAAAAATAGAGCTGAGGATGTAGCTCAGAGGTGCAGTGCCCCTGGGTTCCACCCCCAGTACCACAAAAATAAATAAATAAATAAATAAATAAATAAATAGATAGATAAATAAAGCCTGGAAACTTCCCCACATTTAGCAAAAAGACATAAACTTACAGATTCAAGAAGCCTGAGTGAATTCTAAACAGAAAAAACCCAAATAAATCCATGCCAAAACATATCACAACGACACTCCTGAAAACCTAAGACAATTTTTTTTGAAATCTTGAAAACAGCCAGAGAGAAATGATGCAATACTAATAGAAACAAATAACGGATTTCTCATCTGAAATTAGAGGCCATCATGCAGGAAGGACTCTTCCTCTGAGTATTGGAGAGAAGAATTGTCAACTGCAAATTTAGGTCTGGCAGAAATAGCCTTAAGGAATGAAGGGGAATTAAGACATTCTCAGATGAAAGAATGTCTGGCTGGCAGACCGAACGTTAAAGAATGGTTAAAGGAAGTTTTCTTAACAGAAGAAAAAAAATGATACCAAAAGAAGGTCCGGAACTTCAGAAAGAAAAAGATATTAGAATGGGTAAAAATAGAAGTAAATAATGGATTATTGTGCAGTCCCACATAAGAACAGCAGATTGCTTCTCATGAATTTCTTTTCTTTTCCACTTTGTACTGGGGTTTGAACCCAACGACAGTTTATCTCTGAGCTATAAACCCAACCCTCCTCTTTTTAATTAGGGCCTCACTAAGCTTCTGAGGCTGGCTTCTAACCTGAGGTCCTCCTGTCTCAGCTTCCCAAGTACTGGGATTACAGGCAGATGCTACCATACCTGGCTGATTCTAATTGATTTCTCAAACCATAACATTACTTCAGGTGGTGGTCAACATATGCAGAGGCAATACTTGAGACAAATACATTTATTAAATGGAGATGATAAAAGGAACAAAATAGAATTAGGCTTTCCACATTTCACTTGAGATTGTACAGCATCTATATCTACGACAATCGCTAGAAAGCCATGAAATGATTCAAGTTATACCAAGCGTATTCTCTGAACATAGCAGAATTAAGTTTGAAATTGAAAGCAGAAATATCTCTGGAAAATTCCCATATATTTCAAATATATCCTGTGATAGTCAGCTTTTCATTACTGTATCAAAATACTGGAGATAATCCACTTATAAATAAGAAGGGTTCATTTAGGCTCACGGTCCTGGAGGTTTTAGTTCTTGCCTCATGGGCCCTATTGCTGTGGGCCTGTGTGGTACATCATGACAGGGGTGAGTGTCAGACAAAACCACTCACCTCATGGCTAGAGAGGAACAGAAATAGAGTGGGTCTCAGTATCTCCTTCAAGGACACATCCCCAGTGACAAACCTCCCACAAGGACCCACCTCTTAACATTTTACCATCTCCCAGTAGTGCCAGAGTCTGGAGACCAAACCTTTCACACATGAGCCTTTGGGGGACACTCCAGGTCCACACTATAGCTCTCTATAACACACTTTTAAATAATGTGGGGTGAATAATTAAAATAGAAAGTACTCTGAACTGAAAGAAACCAAAAACACAAAGTATTAGAATTTGTGAGATGCCCCTAGAAAGTATTTAGGGAGAAGTTTAGAGTGATAATCATCTATGATAGACAAGAAGACAGGTCTAAAATCAATGATCTTAGCTTCTATCTTAAGTTAGAAAAAATGAGAACCCATTTACTCAAAGCAATTCAAGACCAGCTCCCTCAAAGGATGCAGGAGGCCCGATCCCACTCACATACAATAACTGTAGCAGGTGCAAAGCCATTGACAGTGGGAGAGGGGTAAGTACCTAGCAGGGGTGGGAAAGGGCAGAGGGAAGGGTTACAGAGGGGCACAAGGAAAGGTGGGGGTGGGGTGGGGAGGATCAGGGTTGTGGCTTCCTTGCCTGTCAGGTTCATGTCAATACTTATCAAATCATATACTTAAATATGTGGCATTTATTGTATATCAATTATACCTCAATACAACTGTTTTTAAGAATTTCAAGGGAAAACGAAGCTCGTTCTGATTGCATCTGCAGATGTAAGTATGGAATCCTGCGACCACTGATTATCATTCTGAAATTGTGTAAAGAAAACTCGCCCGAGGGTGAAGCCAACCTACAGAAAAGAAGAAACAAACCAAAAAATTCCAAAGAGGCCAGAACAAGACCAGATTCTAGACTTCCATTGACACCTGGATCTAACTGTGCCTGAAACCTTCACTGGCACTTTGGCTCCTCAAGACAATACATCCCTCTGTGTGCGCTGTGTGAGAGACAAATACTCTGAGCCGAGTGTCCTCTTGCAATGGAAGAGTTCCATGTGACATTGTCCATGATCCCCCAGACAACTGGGGGGACTTCTTAATTATCAGGTATTTTAGGGAGGGATTGCTTTGGGGTCTGGAATGGCCACACAGCTGCCTGGCTTAATGCAGGAAGGCTCTGTCCTGCTCCCCTAGCAGCTCGGGAGGCCTGAGGGGGAGCCTTCAGTTCTTGTGCACTGGGCTGTTTCTGGGAGGGTCACGGTCCATTCCATTGCACCTCTGTTTCAGAGAAATATTTTTAGCTGCAAATAGAGTAGTTTGCAAATGAACAGGCACCTGGAACAAATCCTGAAAAGCGTGTGCCCCTGCAGCCCATGGTCTAACTGGGGCAGCCTCCCACAGGCACGACTTCTTTCTCCTCATTTGCTGGGGAAGGTAGACAGTGGCTGCAGGTGCCTGCCAGCTCACCATCTAGAGGTTGAGACTCTTGGGCCTGGGGGAGATCAGGGATCATCAGCTCCATGTGTCCCCCTTCCGGGAGCATGTGCCCCACCCCATCCCAGGAACCCAGGGGGCAGAAATGTGGATTTCACAGAGGGATGCCTTGTTGGTGGGCGATTTCCTCTGTTCAGGGGTGCAGCTCTGCAGCCCAGAGGGGCCTCTCAGGAGCCAGGCAGCCCTCAAATCTACCCAGCTTTGCTGTGGCATCCACAAACAGATCCTCTGAGCTTTCCCCACCAACTCCTCCCAGGGACTTAGTAGTGTCATTCCTAGCACTTAGAAATGTCACCACCAATGTCACTTTCCTTTTCTTTCCACTAAACTTTGAGCTTCTTAAGGAGCAGCCACCTCCTTGTTGGATGATGCCCCACACCAATGTCTGCATACAGTAGGGGCTCAATCAATGTCCTCCAAATAGGGCTCAGACACAACCTTCCCAATTCAACTTCAGGGCCTTGGATGGCCCAGTTCTGTGGGGCTGGGCTCTCCCTGAGTCCCAGGGCTTCTGTGTCGGCCCTCCACTCCAAGTTCCTGTGAGGCTTCTCAGCATCTTTGGGAACCTCTGTTTTCATTAGCAATCTCACTGCTCTGACCCCAAAATACCTGACAACCACAACTTAGAGGAAGAAAGATTGATTGCTCACAGTTCTGGAGATTTCAGAGGTTTTAGACCATGTTAGACTGGGTCACGTCAACAGAGCTTAGCAAATGGCAGGAGAGAGGAGAGAGGAAAGACAGAAAAAGAAAGAAAGAAAGAAAGAAAGAAAGAAAGAAAGAAAGAAAGAAAGAAAGAAAGAAAGAAAGAAAGAGAGAGAGAGAGAAAGAGAGAGAGAAAGGAGGGAACACAAAGGGAGGCAACAGGGACAAATGTATAATCCACACCCTCAGTGACCTACCTCCTCCAGCCACCGCCCAATAAATCCACTAATCCATCAATGGATTTGTCCACTAGTGAGACTAGAACCCTCCTCTCTTTCAGGGCTCGGCTCGGCTGTTGCCCTGGCCTTGCTGCTCAGGGGGCCGTCCTTCCATTCCTGCACTGTCTGCAGGGCTGAGTCCACCAGCACCTGCATGACCACGCTCACTTCCTTCTCAACTAGAATGCAGCCAAGCTGAGCCCTGGTGTGGGATCACACCTGCCTGTCTTGTGGGGAAGCATTCTTACCCATCTTGTGCGGGGGCACCCTTAACCCATCTATGGGGTAGCACCCTTACCCATCTTTGGGAGAGCACCCTTACCCATCTTTGGGGGAGCACCCTCACCCTTACCCATCTTTGGGAGAGCACCCTCACCCTTACCCATCTTTGGGGGAGCACCCTTGCCCATCTTTGGGAGAGCACCCTCACCCTTACCCATCTTTGGGGGAGCACCCTTGCCCATCTTAGGGAGAGCACCCTTACCCATCTTTGGGGGAGCACCCTTACCCATCTTGTGGGGGAGCACCCTTACCCATCTTTGGGGGAGCACCCTTACCCATCTTTGGGGGAGCACCCTTACCCATCTTTGGGGGAGCACCCTCACCCTTACCCATCTTTGGGAGAGCACCCTTGCCCATCTTTGGGAGAGCACCCTTACCCATCTTTGGGGGAGCACCCTTACCCATCTTTGGGGGAGCACCCTTACCCATCTTTGGGGGAGCACCCTTACCCATCTTGTGTGGGAGCACCCTTACCCATCTTGTGTGGGAGCACCCTTACCCATCTTTGGGGGAGCACCCTTGCCCATCTTTGGGAGAGCACCCTTGCCCATCTTGTGGGGGAGCGCCTTTACTCATATGTGTGAGAGCACCTTATCCATCTTCTGTGGGAGCACCTTTATCCTTCTTGTGGAAGGATATCCTATCTTCCTTACCCATCCTGTGCAGAAGCACCCTTATCCATCTGTGGGGGAGCAGGATGGTGACCTGCTTTGCCATTTTGTGAGAAGTTCCCACCAGAGAATGATACTAAACATAAAGGCAAAGATGCGCGAGTCAGAAAACACCCCCGTCCCCCAGATGCGGCCATTCCTGAACCACATGCAGTCATTTCATTGGTTTTGTTCAAGCCAGTTTGAATTGTGTTTCTGTCACTTGTGGCAAAATTCTGACCAATGCCTATTAATCAATGAGATTTTCTAGCAATATATTTGAGAAGATTAAAAAGATGACATGGATCTGGACAAAATGCATATGTTGTGGTAGACAGCTCAAGGCCGAGCCCTGCTACCCCTGAAGGGTATAATGTAGTTCAACCTCCCATAACCAACGTGGGGATCAAATACCACATGAGCTGCTCCTTAGAAATATTGACCAGATGCTGATGTGCTTGTGAAAGCATTCCTAAAATCAAATCCCCGTGCAAACATGCTAATAAATGTCATCCTAAATCTGTGCTGCACGCTGTGATGGCCGCCAGCCTCACACTACTGAGCACATAGAATGTGGCTAGTGTGAAAAGAAATGCACTCTAGGTGTAAAAATATACATACTTGCTGGGCATGGTGGCGCACGCTTGTAATCCCCGGGCTTGGGAGGCAGAGACAGGAGGATCGTGCTGGTTCAAAGCCATCTTCGCTGGCTTCAGAGACCCTGTTTCCAAATAAAAATATAAAATAGGTCTGGGAGTGTAGCCTGGAGGTAGAAGGGCTTCCAGCAACCCCAGTATCACACACACACACACACACACACACACACACACACACACAAACACATATATATATATTTGACAATATTTATATTGATTACTTGTTGAAATGGTGAGATCTGTGATCTGTTGGGTTAAATAAAAGGTATTATTAAATGCGTTTCAAAGCCAGGCGTGGTGACGCACGCTTGTAATCCCAGCATTCGGGAGGCTGAGACCGGAGGATCACGATTCACAGACAGCCTCAGCTACTTAATGAGGCCCTCTGCAACTCAGTGAAACCCTGTTTTAAAATAAAGAATAAAAAATAGGGCTGGGGGTGTATCTCCAAGGTAGAATGCTCCTGGGTTCCATCCCCAGGACCAAAAAAAAAAAAAAAAAAGTACTACTAAATGAGTTTCACCTGTTTCTTTCTTTTTGCTGGATATGTACGTTTCCTGTTATATTACCTTTGCTAGATGTTTACGTTGTATGTAAGCATTTTCTTTACTAGACATTACAGTTCGTGTTGTGGTCTGCTGTTGACGTGGGAAGTTGGAAGGGCTCTGGAGCTGTCAGGATAATCAGCCGCACCTCAGATGGAGAGCAGGTGGGCCGAGGGGCTTGGAGGCAGCCTGCTTTGGCTGTGGTCTCTCACCTTCCCCATGAATAAAGCTGATGGCATCCTTCCCTGTCAGCCCTCCCCAGGCCCACCCACCACCCCTGCACAAGGAAGACGCTTTGGCATCCTGCTTGTGGCCACCCTGGGGCTTCAACAGGAGAAAACAGGGACGACAGGTAATTACACCATCATTTCCTTCCTGAGACCAGCGTACAGTTGTGAGGAAACGCGGAGCTGTGCTGGGTGGTGGCCAAAGCCTCTTTGTGACCCAGGGCTGTTCGTGGGAAACCCACTTGACTCTCTAAACACCATCAAACCCATGTTCCAATCAATGCCATGCCCAACGTATTGGTGTGTATTCCAGAAAACAGCTCGTACTGAGAATCTTGCTATGGACCAGGTGTGGTGGCACACCCTTGTTTGTAATCTCAGTACTTGGGAGGCTGATACAGGGGGTTGCAGGTTCAAAGCCAGCTTCAGCAATGCATCAAGGCTCTCAGCAACAGCAACTCAGAGAAGCTTTGTTTCCAAGTAAAAAATAAAATAGGGCTGGGGGTGTAGCTCAGAGGTAGAATGCCCTAGGGTTCAATACCCAGCACCACACACACATACACACACACACACACACACACACACACACACACACACATCTTGCTATGGAAGAAAATGGGCTTATTTGATGCTCAGCAAATTCCCAAAAGCAATATATCTGGCTAGCTTTCTCTGTGTTTTTGTTTGTTTGTTTTTTGGTGGTGGTGGTGATTTGGGGAATTGAATTTAAGGCTTCAGACCTCATGGATGCTAGGCAAATGTTCTACAACTGAACTACGTCCCAACCCTCTTATAAGCAATAAGTGAGGAATAATTGAGACGTTATTTTTTATTTTCTATATAAGATATGCTTCCATAAATAATGTGAGGAAGTTAAAGGGAAAAAAAAGGAAGGGATTCATCTTGACATTCACATTATCTCACTAAGTCGTGAAATGGGGACATCCGAGCTCCTAGAAGATTAGCATAGCATCTGACACTTTCCCCGGCCACTCCTCAGCTGTCCTCTAGCGGGATGGTCCAGCTGATCTCCGCGATTGCAAGCCGTACACGGCCATTCCCGACGTGGCCACAAGAGGGCGCGCCAACGGCTGGCGGTACCTGCGAGGAAGCCGCCGCCGGTCGGTGCAGACCGACCGCAGACCCTTGCTGTAAAGGGTGTTTTCGCAGAAGTCTCAGCCTCTTTGCGCTAACAAGCTAAGCGCTATCGCTGCACACTTCTGGTCGGCTCGAGGCATCCTCTCGGGATCTGAGAAGCATTGTCCTATTAAATCTAGGTCATTTGATTTTGGGCATCAGTTTATCTTGGGAGCTGCTCCTACATTTTACAAGGTGAATTTCAGAGCAACAAGATTAAAGATTCAGAAAGTAAAGTTAACACCGAGCCCTGGGGCCTGGCAAATTGACAGTCGAGCCGGAATAACGATTTACCATTCCGAAGCTCTGATCCCATTGGACAATTGTTTCTGAAGAATGCCCATCACCCCCCTTCCCTGCGTTCGTCTGGATATTTTCATTTCATATTTGAATTGATTCTCCCGCGCGCGCTCCCTCTTTTATTATTATTATCATTTTTTGCCAGGGACTTTGGATCATTATAAGATTGCGGGTAATGACAGACTATAATTAGGCTTAAAACAGATTTTTCTTTTCGGAGAGTGAAGAATCCACTCTAGCTGAAACTCCAGATTGCCTGGGCTGTAATTTGCGGCGCTGTCACAAAGGGCTCCTTTTCCGCGCGGTGCGCGCGGTGATGAGCCGAGGCTGGGCGGAGGGCGCGCGCCTCCCCGCTCACGCTCGGGAGCCAGCAGAATGGACGCTTAAATAGCTAAGTATAGCCTCAAACTGATTACAGGCCACATCCTGCTATTGTCGTCATCAGTTGTCATTGTTGAGGCTGCAATTGCGCCGGGATGCTTCTCTTTGTCTCCTGCTCCGAGCGTTTCTAGGACAGGATGAAACTGTACCCGGAGCCTCAGGCCCAGGGGCGGGAGGAGGGCTCTGCTGGGTCTTCGAAAGGGAGGAAGAGCTGGCTTCTGTCCTGACTGGCGTTACTACTCATGGCTGATCCGTAATGAAGAGGGATGACGGGGCTCCTCCCCACTGGCTGTGTGCACTTAAGCAGCTTCCCTTTTCTGGCCTTACTTTTCCCATCCGTACCACGGGACTGTGACATTTACTCTCCTGTTCCCGACGGAGATCTGCAGACCCAAGAGATGAGATGTAAGATTTGTAAAATCATCCACATGCACATAAAATACACATTCATGTACATGTACATACATATACACAGCAGGGTTAGGAACTACTCTTGCCTATTATTATAAATAGCATGGCGCATATAGCTTCTTAGCGATACTGAGCTCGGATTATGGCGGATTTGCTACACAGGGAAGCCTGGCCTGTCTGCCTAATGGTAGTAGCATTTGCCTGACCATGGGTCAGGCACCTTCCCAGATCTTTATGTTTGCCAGCTCTGGTCCCCAACATCAGTATTGTGGGCACTGGGCGGGACAGTCCTTTATCCCCCGAGGATTGTGCTGAGCATTGCGTGATCGTCAAGGATCTCTGGGGACCTTCTGAATCTCTGCCTGGGTCACCTGCAGATCTAAGATCCCCCGCTGATGGGAGGCTTGTTTTATTGGTGCACTCTCAGCTCACATCATACTGTGGCTCATGTTGACAATGGCACACATTCACATCGTACTTATCCCCACCCCCACCCCGCTTCCCCATCTTCCTCCCTCCAGATGCTGAGTGACCAGGTATCTTTCCAAAGGGGTTGAAATCAGAGAACTACGTTAACATATGCATACCCATGTTCATAGCAGCACAGTTTGTAATAGCCAAAATATGGACCCAACCTAGATCTCCATCAACAGATGAATGGATTGCAAAATTATGGGAAATGCACACAATGGAATTCTACTCAGCAATAAAGAAGAACAAAATCATGTCATTCATAAGAAGATGGAAAGACCTGGAGGGAGGATTTTGAATGTTCCCAACACAAAGAAATGCTATGTGTCTGAGTTGATGGCCATGGGGATTACCCGATGAGATCGTTATACACTGCAATGTTACACCGCGCTGCCAAAGAACACAGTTATGTGTCAGCAAAATAAAAATATGCTTTTGAGCTCCCACCAAAAATAAATTTAATAGACTTTTACAATCCCACCAAAAACAAATTTAAAAATGCCCAGCTGAAGCCAGGTATGGGATTCATACCTGTAATTCCAGTACTTGGGAGGCTGAGACAGGAGGATCAATCACAGGTTTGGGGCCAGCCTCAACATGTTACAGAGACCTCAGCAACTTAGTGAAGCCCCCTTTCAAAATAAAAAATAACAAGAGAGCTGGGGATGTATTTCAGAGCTAGAACACCCCCAATACAATCCCAAGTAACACAAAACTAAATAATAAGTAAACAAATTAAAAATATGCAGCCAGGACCGCGCTCCTTCTGCAGTCTGTGCTTTCCGCAGCTGGGTGGGGAGCGCTTGAGATGAAGCTGGTCTGAGCTGGTCGTGCTGCAAGTTTAAGAGGACACATACTGGAGTCTGAAGATTTTGTGTAAATAAAAATATCTCAGTTGTTTTTAATTATGATGCCACGGTGAAATAAAGGCTTAACTATATGGTCCTTGGAAGAATGGGAATAAACCTCCCATATGATCCAGCCACACCACTCCTGAGGATCTACCCCCAAAAATGGAAACCAGACTCCCATAGTAATGTACGTGTATCTGTGTTCATAGCTGCACAATTCATAAATGCCAAGCTATGGAACCAGCCGAGGTGTCCATCAACAGATGAATGGATTACAAAACGACGGGATATGTACACAGTGGAATTCTACTCGGCCATAAAGAAGAACAAAATAAAATTATGTCACTCACGGGGCAATGGATGGGACTGGAGAACACCATGTCAAGTAAGAGTAGTCGGTCACAAAAAGTGGATGTCTTCCCTAATATGCAGAAGCTAGAGAGAAATCGGGACACAGGGGAGACTCCTGACAAAGGAGGAGGAACTTTAGTGAGTGAAGGAAGGGCCCTCGCTGAAGGGGATAGAAGGGGAGGACTGAAGACGGAGACTCCGCGATGGGTGACGGGCGGGCTGCTCAGGCACAAGCTCATCAAAGCCAGGCTCCGTGCTGAGCTGGGGAAGGGGGGGAGGGGAGCTGGGGGAGGGCTGCGTGCACCGATGCCTCTGTCACCCTGGACTGGACCAAGATCTGTGATTACATGCACTAACAAGTATATACTAATATATATACACAGTGGTGCAAGATTATAATCCCAGTATTTAGGAGGCTGAGACAGGAGGGTTGCAGTTTCCAGGTCAGCCTTAGCAATTTAGTGATACTCTCAGCAACTTAGGAGAACCCTGTTTCAAAATTTAAAAAATAAAATAAAATAGGACTGGGGATGTGGCTCAGAGGTAGAATGCCTCTGAATTAAATCCTCAGCACCAAAAAGAAAAATAAAACTATTTCGCCAGGCCTAGTGGTTGGTACCTATAATCCCAGTGCTTGGGATGCTGAGACAGGAGGATCACAGGTTTAAGGATAGCCTTAGAAACTTAAAGAGATCCTGTTTCAAAACAGAAGAGCTGAGGGTGTAGCTTGGAGGTAAAATGATCCTGGGTTTAATTCCTTGGTACTGGAAAGAGGGGAGGGGGGGGAGATGTTGATTCAGAGAAATTGCAGGATTATCTGCATACTTAGCCCAAAATGCCCTTTAATAAGCTCTTTTTCTGCTTAGCCAGCCGAGTCAGCATCAGGTGCTTGACCCTGAGCCCGAGGACGCAGCTGGGCCTGGGTCCCGGGCCTGCTTCTCAAGTGTCTTATTAAAACCCAGTTCTCCAGGGAGAGGCGCACAAAGCCTTAGCTCCGTAGCACCTCCCACATGGATCCCATGATGTGGACAAGACCAGCAAGACGATTCCGATTACATCCATCCGCATTCGTCTGCAGGGGCCGCTGCGTGCTGGGTATAAGAGCGTATTGGAGGCCACTTTTCGAGTGAAGTCTCTACTGAAGGAATTAAGGCAAAGCCACACCTGTGCAGGGCAATGTACCCACGAGGACTTGCCAGAACCTCGTCTCCGGCCTCTGGGGGAAGCAAAATTTCTAGCACATCTTTCTGCCTCCAGGCCAGAGAGACAGCCTGGATTCAACTCCCAGCACCCGCTGTGTGACATTGGGCAGTTCACTGGACCTCTCTGAGCTTTGGCTTCCTCTTCTATGGGGCCAGCTTCAAGAGTGTGGAAACCGTGTGGCCACCCGGGGCTCCCTGTGTTTAGAAAGGCCCCTTACTGAGCTGCATGCTTTGCCGGGGCCATCTTGTAATTCTTAATGCCTTTGGAAGGAAAAGCCTTCCCTTTTGCACTGGGCCCCATAAATCATGTGGGCCAAGCTGCTCCTCTGTAAGACAGGAATGCTGTTTACTGCAAAAATCTGCAGTGAGAATTAAATGAGAAAATGTCTCTGATGTGTTTGGCCAAGGGCCTGGAGATAGTATGTGTTCATTTAGTGGCCACTGCTCCCCTCAGCACTGTGCAGGGCAGTGCTCCCCTCAGCAGGCCTCCTCTGACAGGTGAAGCTTCCGCTCTGCCACCTCGCTATCCCCAGCCAAACTACGTGCTCGAGAGGGGACACGTTTGACACTCTTATGTACTGCAATGGGAGACCCGAGCAGCCAAGAAATCCCAGGGGCAGGATTTCATTTCTATTCATTCCAAATGCAAAGACATGTTGACTTCCCTCGTGACCTTGAGGCTGTGGATGGAATTTTTTAGAGGACTGCAAGATGGGAAATCCACACCCCATGATGAGAGCCTCAGAGCAGAAGCTCCAGGCTGCCTCCTTACACTGAGCTGACATGGGAAGATCTGAGGATCACACAGATCCTCCCGGAGACCCCCGAGAGCCCTCGGCCTCCTCTGGTTCCAGGCTCTACCGCACTGACCAGAGATGGGCAGACTCTGAGCCACTCTGTGCAGGTGCAGCGGGATGTGTGGTCCAGGAGCCACCGTGCAGAAGGACCAGCATCCTGCTGTCATGGTGCAAGTCCCCCTGGGAGCCACTCAACCCAGCAAGTGGGGGAGAGCAAAGGCCTGCGAGGCCACCATCCTGGGCCAGTAGGCAGGAGAGCTGGGGATAAACACGCCCCTTCCCACCCATTGAGCATGTAGCTAGAAAGTCCCAGGAGAATCAACAGCGGCCTGGTGGTGCACGCTTGTGATCCCAGCATTCGGGAGACTGAGACAGGAGGACCACGGTTCACGGACAGCCTCAGCTACTTAGTGAGGCCCTTTGCAACTCAGTGAGACCCTGTTTCAAAATATAGAATAAAAAGTAGGGCTGGGAGTATATCTCAGAGGTAGAATGCCCCTGGGTTCCATTCCTAGTACGGAAAAACAATCAATGTAATGCTTTAACTGTATTTTAATGGAAAGATACAAGAGATGTAACCTATAACAAAATAAAATAAAATGTCTTCAATTTGTACATGTCCTGGCAGAGCTCTCTTGGAAACCCAGGGTGCGGTGACTGTAGCCTGGCTGTGTGAGGAATCGTCCTCAGGCGACCCAGCTCCACCATACCACCTGGACCAAACACTCGGCTCCTTTTCCCTGGGCACCGGCATCCACGGAATGCAGTGTGGTCTGGGCCCCTGCACGCTGCGAGGAGCAGTCCAGGTGCCTGAACTTCTCATCTGCTCTGCGGGCTTCTTCTCTCCTCCCACCTCCCTGCAGCTGTCAGATCAGCTACCGCCAGGTGAAAAACCATAGCTTCCAAATGATGAAAGAGACAGTCTCTGCCCCTGTGGAGTTTCCATTTGGGGAGAAGGTGGTGGTCGGGAACCATCAAGTTGGCCATGAAATGCATAGTATATGCCAAGCACGGTGGCACAGGCCTGCCATCCCCCTACTCGGGAGGCTGAAGGCAGGAGGATTGCAAGTTCGAGGCCAGCCTGGACAACTTGGCAAGACCCTGTCTCAAAATGAAAAATAAAAAAGGCTGGTGTTGTAGCTCGGTGGTAAAGCACCCCGGAGTTCAATCCCTAATACTAAAAAATAAATAAATACACATATTATATATGATATATTATATGATATATATATGATTATGTGATAATAATATATATTATTCCAAATGCTGGTAAGAACAATGGAGAAAAGTAAAACAGGTGAGAGGTTAGAGAGAGCGGGGTTTGGGTGTGTAAGGAGATTGCTAAATAAACGAGTCCCCTGTGAAATTCACCCCATAGAGTGCTGTGTCCCAGGCGCTGCTCTCGGAACTGTCTCTCATTTGGAAACCCTGCTATTCCAGTTTCCATGGATGCAGAATGAATGACCTTAAAGTGTGGTGGCATAAAATAATAAGATTTGTCCCCGTGGGCTGCGAGCGCTGCTCCAGGGGGTGGAGGAGGAGTGGGCCTCAGCCTCCCCCTCTGCATGTG
Source organism: Muscardinus avellanarius (assembly GCF_963383645.1). Lineage (NCBI taxonomy): Eukaryota > Metazoa > Chordata > Mammalia > Rodentia > Gliridae > Muscardinus > Muscardinus avellanarius. The sequence goes on along the minus strand of NC_137791.1, from coordinate 119,493,431 downwards.
GTCGGGGCATCTCCATGGGGCCCCTGTATGGGCTGGTTTGACCCTCCCCACAGCATGGAGGCTGCTTCCAGGGTGGCCCAGAGCCCCAGGTCAGTGTCCCAGCAAGCCAGATGGAAGTCACTCCTTCTGTGGTGAATAGCCCGGTAGAGGGCTCCCAGAATTCCCTCTTCTTCTTCTTCTGTGTGTAATCTCTTCCCCATAAGGTCGGTGGAAACTGTGACTTGATTGTAAATAATTATGGCAAAGGAGACAGTTATCACGCCCATGATTCTGTTGTGTTATATGGGAGAGGTAAAAGGGCATTTCAGATGGAATTAAGGTTCCTAATCAGTTGTTTTTTTGTTGTTGTGTTTTGTTTTGTTTTGTTTTGTTTTGTTTTTTTGGTGGTACTGGGGTTCCTGGAAGCCCTTCTTCCTCCGGGCTACACTCCCAGACCTATTTTATTTTTGGAAACAGAGTCTCTTAAGCCAGCACTGCTGGCTTCAAACCTGCGTAATCCTCCTGCCTCCGCCTCCCAAGTGCAGGGATTACAAGCGTGCACCACCACACCCGGCTAATCAATTGTTTTTGAGTTAGTCAAAAGGAAGATGATCCTGGAGGGGCCTGACCAAGTTATGTGCCCCTCAAAAAGCAAGCCTAGGCGGCGGCTTCTTCTTCTTCTTCTTCTTCTTCTTCTTCTTCTTCTTCTTCTTCTTCTCCTCCTCCTCCTTCTCCTTCTCCTTCTCCTTCTCCTTCTCCTTCTCCTTCTCCTTCTCCTTCTCCTTCTCCTTCTCCTTCTCCTTCTCCTTCTCCTTCTTCTTCTTCTTCTTCTTTTTGTGGGTCTGGGGATGGAACCCAGGGGCATTTGACCTCTTAGCTACACCCCCTGCCCTATTTTTTTATTCTTTATTTTGAAACTGGGTCTCACTGAGTTGCAGAGGGCCTCACTAAGTAGCTGAAGCTGTCCCCGAACCGTGATCCTCCGGTCTCAGCCTCCCGAACGCTGGGATTACAAGCATGCCACCACGCCCGGCTAAACCTAGGCTTCTAAGTAGCAGAGACTCTCTCTCTCTCTCCATCTTCATTCCTTTGCTATTATGGGCTGGACCACATCCCAGGACCCAATTCAACTGTGAAATCCCCAGCCCCAGCTCTGCCCTGTGTGACTGGAGATAGGGCCCTTAAAGAGGTGACTAAGTTATAGTGGCCATGTGTGGGTGGCCCTAATCTGGCGTGACTAGGGTCCCCACACTCAGAGGGGCATCCGTGAGGACGCCGAGCAGGCAGCTCCCTGCAAGCCAAGTCAGAGGCCTCAGGGGAAAGCAGGCTGCTATCACCTTCTCCGACCAGCACTGCGGGGCCATGAACGGCTGGTGTTTAGGCTGCCGGGCTGCAGCATCTTGCTCTGTGGGACCTTGAACACGTCTAGCACACTCGCTCGCCTTGAAGAAGTCCGTGGCCACGGAGTGCGTGTTCACGTGAGAGTGAACTGCAAAACCCTGAGGCAGCTTCTTCTCAGGCCCCACTCTGGATGAGAACCCAGCAGGGACAGCACCTGGATTCCGCCTGCGGGAGGAGGTGGAGCTGAGGATCAGCTAAGCTGAGGATCCCCCTAAGGGAGCCCAGTTTGTGATCAGTGACACTTCCCTGGGAACCTGACACACTTTTTTTTTAAGGTACTGGGAACTGAACCCAGGGGCATTCTACCTCTGAGCTACATCCTCAGGCCTTTGTTATTATTATCTTTTAAACAAGGTCTCCTTAAGTTGTTGAGCGCCTCATTGAGGCTGTCCTCAAGCCTGCCATCCTTCCTGTCTCAGCCTCTCAAGCACTGGGACTAGAGGCAAGCACCACCATGCCCAGCTTCTAACACACCTTGGATAGCCGGGAGTGGCGGTGCATGCTTGTAATCGCAGCATTCGGGAGGCTGAGACCAGAGCATCACGGTTCGAGGACAGCCTCAGCTACTTAGTGAGGTCCTCTGCAACTCAGTAAGACCTGGTTTCAAAATAAAGAATAAAAAATAGGGCAGGGAGTGTAGCTCGGAAGTTGAATGCCCCTGGGTTCCATCCCCAGACTCGCAAGAAAATAAATAAATAAATAAATAAAAAATAACACACCTTGGATGACGCCACCCCGGGAGTCACAGCGTCGCTCCTGCGGCTTTTTGTTGGGTACGAATGACCTGAAGCCCACCCAGACCCAAGTGCTGGGGTGGGAGGGATCGCTGCCGAGGTCACATTGAAAAACTCAGCTTGTGATACACGCGTAATGCAGTTTTAATTTGTGGCTCATCTTTAAATCTGCAGTTGCCTTTCGGTACCTGCACAACCTTAATTTACACGGCATGTTTTCTTCAACTGGTCTTCGTGTGGGCTTCATCCCAGGCCTGTGTGGACCCTACTTAAGATGTCCCCTGTCCCTTTACGGAGCCCCTAGGTATGTCACACCAGAGCACAGGCTCAGGCGGGCTCTTCCCGGCATACTCGCTAAAGTTTGATGACGATTCATCCAGGCATTTTCTCACGATGCCTCAGGAGGCAGAAATGTTTAGTACTTGTATGAATTTTCCTTCATCCTGCCTTGGTTCCTGGTGGCTGGTCCCACTGCGGAAGCTCGAGTATGATTAGTGTGTGTATCAGCATCTACCAGTGACCCTAGAATAGGTGGGGCCAGTTTTCAAGGATGGACCTGCTTCCAGAAGTCACCAGTCTGGACCGGTACTGTTCTGGGGGGCTTAACAGGAAAACCAGAGTCAGAAGCCTGGCACCTATCCACAAAGCCAGAGACGTCCTTGAGTCTTCATGCGTCAGGGCATCTTCCCCTGTGCCCCCGGTGAGGAGGGGCCTAGAGGCTGGTTAGGCCAACCCGCCTCTGGGCTCAGTTGTCTTCTACAATACCCCCACCTAGTGGATCTGCCAGTGTGCTTCTCCAAAGGGGATCATAATTCCCAGTTGCCCCAGGGAAGGAAAGGGCAGATTCTAGCCAGAAGAAAGAGGCCATTAATCAGCTGGAGTTTATCTGCCTTCTTTGACCTCTTTAGCAAGACAATAAACTTGACAGCCAGGCCCTCTTAACCCAGAAGGTTTTCCTAATTTCCCTTACTTTCATTACTATGCTAGAGTTTGGCTGACTGGGTTACAGAGCTTTACCCTAAGCTGAGAGAGAGGAGCCCTGGTAAGATGCAGAGGAAACAGGCCCTCCCTTCCCTCTTGTCCAAGGGACCGTGGGCAAAGGAGTCAGGGGCCAGATATGGTCCCAGATGTGGGAAGTGTGTACCCGAGGTCAAGGGGAGGAACCCTGCAGAACCCGTGACATGCCCCTCATGCATCCTAAGCCAACACTCCAAGTGTCTAAGAGAAGCCCACCAAGTCCCTCACCGTGGCGCTGTGCGCAGGGAGACCACAGTGGCGGCACAGCACTTGCGACCCCACAGAGCTCCACATGGATGTCTGTGTCCTAGCAAGGTGACTTGCAGGTGCTGGGAGGCCTTGAAGAAGGGCCTGGGGGTGGGGGCGGGAAAGAAACACTTCAAGGAAGTTTCTAAGACTGAGGCAAAGTGGCCAGGATCCAGAAACGGGTCCTGTTCAGCCACAATGTTTCTTTTTATGGGTAAAATATATTCTATTTTATTTAAAATTTTTATTGGTACATTGTAGTCATAATCTTAATGAGATAAAAGATGGTGGAGACACACATGCGCACATCATCCAATTAACCCATACCTGATCCCCACCTCATTCCCTTCCCATCCCTCCTTCCCATGCTTGGCTTGGTGATTGACTTTGATGTTTGTTTGATTACATCATGTGCTTTAGAGAGTTTCCTTTTCCCCCTCTCATCCCCTCAGTTACCGCCTTATTTGCTCCTCTATAGTATCTCCTTCTTCATCTAGAGTTCCTCCTGTTACCCATTTCTCCCTAGCTTTCACATACAATTTTTAAAAATTTATATAATTTATTTGGAAATTTATATCAGGACAATGAAACTAAATTTTAGAGACAATGGATGTCATGACTTTAGATTACCATTAGTTTACTATAAAGGAGAGACATGGAGATTATTTACATAATGAAAGATTTCAGAGCTTCAGTGGACTGGGCAACTTCACAGGATAGCATTTCAAAAGGGATTTATTTTAGTCTACATATTTTCCAAGAATGTCACCATCTCAGCTTGTTTTATTTTTCTTTTTTCAGGAGGTTTTTTTTTTTTTTTGTCTTTTTTGGAACTGGGGATCAAACCCAGAGCACCACACCCACAAAGCAAGCGCTTTGCCACTGAGCTACATCCCAGCCCCAAATGTCATCATCTCTAAATAAGAAATAATCCTTGTTGTCTAGAAGAACTACCTTGGTACCTCCGTATTCCGGGAGAACTTTATCTCCAACTCTCATGCTAACTGGCTGAATCTCTCCACCCTTTCCTATAGAGCCACAGCTACTACTGTTGCTTGCCGTACATTTCCTCAATACTTTTCTGGAGGCATAATGTTTCTTTTGGTTATTCAGCAGCACTCCTTTCAACCACACTCGGTCCAAGAGTGGAAGAAAATGTAGAAATGCTTGTCCTCCCCAACTCGCGCCACCACGGGTAGGACTCTGCACTCGAGCAGCTGCCACAAGGGGACCCACAACCTGGCCTTGGGGCTCCAGAGAAAAGCCACAATGTGTGTGTGTTTTTTTTAAACATATATTGACCACTTATTAAACATGGGGTCTTATTTTAAGTGCTTTCCATTTATCATCCCATATTTCGTCTTTGAAATTAGACTTCTAAGGTTGGTACTATCATCACCCCATCTGCCCAAGGTCCCTGGAAAAGATTAGATAGGATCAAGTGGACCTCAGGGTCTCCAGGCAGACACCAAAACACTCCAGGGCAGAAGTCATGAAGTTTCTAGAAGATTCTATACGCAGGCAAGAACCATCCCCATCCCCTGTCCTATCCCCATGGTCACAAGGACCCTGAAAATTCTCCTGAAGAAGGTGGATGTCTGAAGGATGGAGCATTAACTCATAAGCACCTGAGTGATCTAATTTGACTAACCTGTTGGGTTAGACCCAGTCTATTGTATTGGCCTCTGTATAGTTTTCTTGCTACCCAGTGTGGTTAAAAAAAAGGGGTGGAGGGGGGAAATAAATACAAGATTAATCTGAAGGAAAATACAGGAGCAGAATGTTTGTCTTCTGTGTGAGTGAATCTTTGACTTGAGGTCACTTCTTAGCCTGGCCTGTCTGATACACTGCTTAGTCTGACCTTGGGAATCAGACAGTTCTGGGTCTGAATTCAAGGAAACCATTCACTGTAACCCTTGAGGACTTCATTTTATCACACAGAAAATGATAAGAAAAAGTGGGTTTTTTTTGTTGTTGGTTGTTGAGAGGCCAGCAAATATTTTCTATCATAGTCTAGAGCATACGTACGTAAGGCTTTGAAGGTTCTAGAGCCTCTGCCGCCACTAGAGTGAGAAAGCGGCCACAGGGAGTACGGGATTGTGTGAGCGTGGCTGAGTCCCAATAAAACTTTATTTACAAAAACTAGTGGAGAGCCAGATTTGGCCCAAGAACTTTCATTTCTGATCCCCGAATTGAGTCTGGCATAGGCTAACAGAGACTCCAAATGGTAGTGTCTCGTGTAAGGCAGAAGTCTCTTCCCCTCTTGTTATTCTGGGGGAACCACCCAGACTGCGGGGCGGCTCCCCTCCCTCTCCCTGTGCTCATTCAGGCTCCAGGTTCTCTGCTTCATTTGTTCTTCCATGGCTTAGGATGTTCAAGCAATAACAAGGACAGGCCAGAGTAGGAGAGTTGGTGAGGAGATGGTCTCAGGGAGGCTGTGTTACGGTTTGGGTTTGAAATGTGCCTCTCAAAAGTGTGTGTGTTGAAAGCATGGTCCCCAGCGCAGCCACCTCGCTGGGGAGTGGTGGGAAGGGGCAGGTCACTGTGGGTGGGGCCTTGGGGACTGTATATTTCTTAGATTGTCTCTCTTGCTTTTTCTACCTCTCCTCTCTCTCCTCCCTTTCCCTCCCTCCCTCCCACGACAGCCATGGCTGAGAGTGCATTGTTCTGCCACACACACACACACACACACACACACACACACACACGCCCGGCCTCCACAGTTTCTTCCTCAGACCCGGCCAACCATGAACTAAACCCCTGAAACTATGAGCTCCAATAACCTTTCCTCTGGTAATTTGGTCATAGCAATGGAGAAGCTGACTGAAAGAGAGACAGACAGACAAAGAGACAAACAGAGTAGATGAGGTTCTTCTGGGTCATTGTAAGCACTTGACTTTTGCCCTGTGAACCACCCTGAGCTCCTGATCTGACTTATGTTTTGATAGGATCCCTCCAAGTGGAGAACAGACATGGGGGGGGCGGCGTCAAGGAGGCAGTGGAGAACCATAGGGCCATGGCAATAATCAAGACCAGAGACAAGAGTGGCTTGGACCAGGGTGGAGGCTATTAGATTCTGGACATATTTTTAATTAATGTGTGTGTGTTGTTGTTGTTGTTGCTGTTGTTGTTGCTGTTGTTGTTGTTGTTGTTGTTGTTGTTGTTGTTTTCTGCTGAGAAGGTCTATGTTTTTTTTCCAGCTTATAAAAAGTTGATCCTCCAAAAACTTACCAATCACCATGTAGCCAGTCATATCTGGGATGTGACCCAAACCCCTGAGATCCACTTGAATTCTGAGTATCTTCTATAATTAGCCTCCCAGGAGCAGGAACGGTATGTGTTTTGTTGTGAATGCCCAGTGCTCAGCACAGTACATAACACACAACAGGCCCTTAGCAAACATTTGCAGAAGAAAGAGAGGGAAGGAGGGAGCAAGGAGATCCCCCAATAAAATGCAAAGATGGAAAGAAGCACACTGAACAGCACAGTGTGCCATGAAGTAAACCTCACTGTTACCTTCATTTAGATGCACACGTGCGAATTCAAAGTTCCTACTCCAAAGAGAACTAGAGCCCCAAGTGAGGCAGGTATTGCTAGGCTGCCCCCCACCCTTGCCTCCAGGAGCCAGGGCCTCACGGGTGCCCTCACTGTGCCCAGGTAAATGCAAGGTCATGGGCTTTTACAGTCTTGATCAATTGAGATGGCTAATACTGCAAATTTCAAGAGGGCATCATGTCCACTATTTCCTACTTTCAAGAGGAAGCACAACAGGAAATTTTTAGGTCTATGGGCTAGGGCAAGACACTTGTCTCTGGCCTCATCTTCCTCCTAAAACTCAAGGGTACTGGAGCAGAAGGCTCCAAAGAATTCCAGGCCCTCAGGAGCCACGATTCTGGGCTCAGGCTTGGTCTCCAGGTTGTGTGCACCAAAGACAGTGGCTATTTGGGAGCCCAGGAGAAAGGCCACGGGTGACTACTGGTAAGTAAGTGGGTACATGAGAGAGTGGTGGGCAGCTCTGGTCAAGGATGATCTATCCAGCTCCTTGGATCACCCGCACAGCCGAATAGCTGTGTTTTCTCCACCCTACTACCAGATAACAAGCTTCCCTTTGAGCAGGACCAGAGAAAACACGTGGGCTTTGGAATCAGGCACATCTAGATCGACGCTTAGCATCTGTAGAGATAGGGCTTTATGTACCTGTTTGGATTTTTAAAGGGAGTGAAGTACAGTGAATATGAGCAGACCCTCCGGTGTCAGATTTTCCCAGGTTCAAATCCAGGCTCCTCCACCTGCTAGCTGTGTAGCTCCAGACAAGTTCCTTAATATCTCTGCACCTCCATGACTTATCTGCAAAATGGGATAATGACCAAGCCTGCCTCAGAGAATTTGTGAAGACTACTAACATAGCAGCTAGAAGGTACCTGGAATTGCACTGGCAGGGCCACACGGTGTGAGCTATGGTTATGACTTTCTTTCTGAGCTGTCTGGGTCTCAACTTCTTCATCTGTAGAATGAGTTGATAATATTGACCTTGCCCATGTTTGTGAGGAGGAGATGCAAAATTTATGTAGGGTATGAATGATACAAGCATACGGACTCAACTGAGGATAGGATCATTTCCCCAGCTGCACTTTTAGCATCTTAAAGACAGGTGTGGTACAGTGTTTAAAAGTTGTAAACCTAGCATTTGGGAGGCTGAGACAGGAGGATCAAAGTTTGTGGATAGCCTCAGCTACTACTTAGTGAGTCCCTTTGCAACTCAGCGAGACCCTGTTTCAAAATAAAGGATAAAAAAAAGATAGGGCTGGGGGTGTAGCTCAGAGGTAGAATGCCCCTGGGTTCCATCCTCAGTACCAAAAAAATAAATAAATAAAAAATAAAAAATGGAGGTTTGAGATGAGGGTTGCCAGCATTAACAACAATAATAACAATAACAACAAAAGTCCCACAAAACAAAACACAAAAACTAAAATACAAAACACTTTGCTAAATTTGAATTTGAGAAAAAAGGCAAATAATTATGATATAAGGGTGACCCATGCAATATTTGATACATTATTATACTAAAAAATGCTCTTATCTAAACATGGGTTATCAAAAGTATTGGCTTCTGACCCCCTTTTTAGGAAATAAAATGATCAGCACCCACCCTGGACATTTCCATTACCCACTTGTTTTTATTCAGTACTTTCCCCAGTTGTTCCAGAGGCTGCTATCACCTCCTGAATTGGTTCAGTGCCCCTCCCCATTCTGGTGGCTGTATTAACAACTTTGGGAATATATGAAAAATCAAAATTAATTGGACATTCTGTATTTTACCTGGCCGTTTTATTTTGGAGACAGAACTTGTGTTTGCATTCCAGGTGCTAACCTGAGCAAGTTACCTAACCAATATGGGCTGCATTTTTTCTACTTTTGCCACTTCTTCAACTGTGAAGCCCTCAGCCTTTATGTCCATACACCCTCTTATCTGTAAAATGAGTATATGACAAACTCCATTCATAGAAGAATCATAGGAACAAGTGAGCAAAGGTATGTAACACTCAGCCAAGCACTCAACAAAAGCCAACTAACCATGTGACCAGCATCCTTCAGCAAATCTGAACTGAGAGCCCTGCAGGGCTGGCATACTGGAGAAATGGTGGTAAGCCTGCGGACACAGTCTAGCAGGGCTGGCATACTGGAGAAATGGTGGTAAGCCTGCGGACACAGTCTAGCAGGGCTGGCATACTGGAGAAATGGTGGTAAGCCTGCGGACACAGTCTAGAGTGAGTGCTTCCTCCGGCCATGGCCCCCTGCTCTGTAGCGGCTGTGAAGAGTTATAAAAATGCAGCACCATTTTCCTGCTTTAATTTCCTTAGCAAGCCTTGGTTTGAACTCATTTTCCCTTTACAAATGTCCACTGCTCCCTCGCTCTGGGCCATTGTGACTGCAACTCGTTGTCTGCGATGCCGTGCTTAGAAAGAGCCAGGGATAGAAACCACCCAGTGGAGGGTTTTACTGGTTATTTATTGTGACAGAAAAATGCAAATGCCATAGCAGTGAACCCGAGGGAGGAAGAGCTACCTCAGCAGTACAGCAGAACGTAAATGCAGACGGCGCGGGGGCGTCGCTTTGGTAAGTAGAGCAGATCGTCCACTTGGCTGAAACTATGGAACACCAGAAAATTCTCCTGACTTTCCATGTTACTGAAAGAAACGTAAAGTTGACCTGCTTCTTCTCTCAGGGCCCTGGAATGACGTTCTATTTCACTATTACAGGGGCTATGCAGTGTGCATAAAATAGCAAATAAAAAAGAAGAAAAGGGTTTGCAGGAGGTCGGAGCTTTGCTGAACTATGGTGGCTCCAGCCTGGTCACCTGTGCTGCAGACCTCTCAGCACGGCCAAATTCCCTTCTTCTAGCCTGATATATATATGATCTTTTCTGAAGTTAAAAATATATCCCCCTAGTCTCTGGGCATAACTTGCAAATAGAGTTAGGAGCCAGGGAGCCGGAGCTCTCCAGAGTAGCTAGATGTTAAAGAAGCGCAGATGTTAATGGAAGCCGGCGCGAGGGGTCTTCTCTGTAGGCTTCCTTCCACCCAAAAGGAGCCCCACCCCAGGAGCACAGTGCTCCCAGCACTATTTTTTAGGCCTCCCTCTCTCCAGTCCCCACAAAGTGAAATGTCCTAATAGGATGGGTGAGTTAGCAATGATAATCAGACAGGCTAAAGAAAGAGGGGGCTCTTTCTCCTGATGAACTGCAGTGTGAAAATGTCACCTCTGCTCCCCATGTTATAAGTCTGTGACCAGGTCTACTTTGGGAGTTTGTGTTGTGGAATCTACAGTGTAGCCTGCACCGGTACTGAAGGTGCTGTTCTGGTATCTTCCCTACTGCTCAAGACGTGGGGGACTTAAAGGGAGAACAGAGGCTGTGACTGAGTTACTTCCAATCCAGGAGTTGATAGAGACATCTGTGAGGACTCTTAGGGGTCTTCATGGCTTCATCTTCCTTGGGACCTGTCACAGCCCACAAAACATAGCCCAGAAGACCCCATTGTCACCAAGAAATCCGCTAGGAGGTGATTAAGGAAACTGAGACAATTATACATCCAGCTCCCCGTCAAGACTCTGCTAGAATGCTTTTTAAAATATTCCCTGATTTTTTGAGCTGGACATGGTGGCTCACGCTTGTAATCCCTGTGCTTGGGAGGCTGAGACAGGAGGAGCACACAGGTTCGAAGCCAGCCTCAGCTGCTTAGTGAGGCCCTCAGCAACTTAGTGGGACCCTGTTTCATATATATATATACACACACACACATATATATATATATATATATATATATATATAGAGAGAGAGAGAGAGAGAGACAGAGACACAGAGAGACAGAGACACAGAGAGACAGAGAGAGAGAGAGAGAGAGATTAGGTTTGGGAGTGTATCCCAGAGGTAGAAAGCCCCTGGGTTCCATTCCAGTACCACAAAAAAAAAAAAAAAAAATCCTGAGTTTTAAAGCTAAATTGAACATTTATTTCTTTTGTTTTTTCTTTGTTTTGTTTTTGTTTTGTTTTTGGTTCTGGTTTTGTTTTTGTTTTGTTTTGTTTTTAGTATTGGGGATTGGACTCAGGGGCATTCTACCTCTGAACTATAGCCCCAGCCCTGTTTTCTTTTGAAACGAAGAGGGGGGGGTCTCACGAACATTTCTTCCTTTTTATTTCAATACAGTGGTTTGCTCACAAGGCCAATACCAGCCTGGGCTTGAATGATTTCTGGAAACGGCATCTCTCCTTTAACGCGTGTGCGCACACGCCAGGCGCGCAGCAAGGCGCTGGGTGTACACACGTCTGTTTCTAACCCTTCTAGAAGTTCTGCTCTTGTTCAGCGGCGACGTCATCCGTGTGAGCCTGGGAAAGCGGTGGTGTCTTAGCTCTCCACTACTGCGGAACGAATGAGTCTCCACCTCAGCAGCGGAGGACAATAAACCCTCACATGCTCCTGTGGCTTCTGTGGATACGGGGTGGCATGAGGTCACAGTCCAGAGGGTGGCCAGACCCACAGTCACACGAAGGCTGGCAGGGGTGCCAGGTCCATGTCCAAGATGGCTCTCACGCAAGGTGCTGGTAGTAGGTGAGAGGCCTCAGGTCCTCCCATGCCATGAGAGGTGCTTCACGGGCTGCCTGAGAGTCCTCACAACAGGGTGGCTGGTGTCCCTCCGAGTAAGCAATCAGAGAGAGAAAAGACACCCAGATGCCGCCCGCTTTGGGCATTGGGGATTGAGCCACAGACATTCTGCCTCGTAGGTACATCCTCAGCCCTTTTTTTGAAATGAGGTCTCACTAAGTTGCTGAGGGTCCTGCCAAGTTGCTGAGGCTGGCCTCGAACCTATGATTCTCCTTTCTCACTCTTCCAAGTACTGGCATTACGGGCATGTGCCACTGCTACCCAAATGCCTTTTAAGACCTGTTCAGAGAAACCACACCCGGACACCTGTCCCAGGATAAACCAGACACTAAGTCCAGGGAGAAAAAATCGCTCTCCACTTCTAAACAAGGAATCTCCGAGGAAATTTTAAAGCTGCCGAAGGTAACAGAAGGGGAGATGCAAAAGCGAAGGACCTTAAAATTTGCTGAACAGACAATAAGAGGAATAAAATAAAGGACTGTCTGCACACTTGAGCTCCTTGGCCTCGGCCGTCTGCTCTGGGAACTGGGGTAAAGAAAGGCGAGGAGGGGCATGGTGAAGTGGTGATGTCTGGAGAATCTGGGGACCAGGGGCCTGAGGACCCGGGGCTGCTGCTGGATGGGGAAAGCTGGGGGGCAAAAGGCCTGGGGACACTGGATGTCAGGCAGCAGGTGGAAAGCCAGGAACCGGGACACAACAAAAAAGCAGATGACGTGTGTCTGCTGTTCATTTTGTGCTATTTCGCCAAGTGCTGTGGGATAGTGAGAGTGGACCCTGTGGGACCTGATACTAATTCAGGCTACATCCACCTTCCTGGAGAATCCCACTGCCGTAATGTGGCACAAAAGCACTGCTGTCCAAGCTTCTTAAATGCTTTTGGAGTTTTATTTTCTTTTTCTTTTCCTTTTTTTTTTTTTATTTTGGCACTGGAGATTGGATCCAGGGGCATTCTACATCCGATATATACCCCAACCCAATTTTTTTTTAAAAATAGGTTCTTCCTAAGTTACTGAGATCGGCTTCAAACCTACAATCCTCCTGTCTCAGCCTCCCGAGTATAGGCTTGAGCTACTCTGCTTGGCTGCTTTTCTATTTTTCTTAAGACTTTTGTATTCTCACTCTGTGCTGTTCACATAGTAAATGCCCAGAATTGGCTTTCTTAAAAAAGAAAAAAACAAACTCAAATGAAAACATTAATTTGGATTGTCTCATGATTTATGAACCAAGATGCTGTGATCCAAAGGGGCAGGGAAAGGATGTAAACTTGAAATAATAAAAAATATATATATCTTGGACTTGCATCGTGTCCAGAATTCTCCGATGGATGAGGAGAAAGAAACGCAGGATGTGAGATGAGAATGAGCCGCCGCGGGGTGGACAGAGAGGGTAAGGGACAAGCGTCAAGAGCGCTGCTCTCTCCCAGATCTCCCCACTGTCACAAGCCCTTTGGCCCATGCGACCCTTCAGAGCCAGCGGGGAGGTGGCAGAGCTGAGCATTGGTGACACAACCTGGGATCTTGCAACTGGAGACACAGCTCACAGCTCTGCGTGTCATTTGGGGAGAGGATGGGTGGCTAAGCTGGGCACAGGGAGCTGGACATGTCTCCTCCCATCTCTCGGAATGTGAAGGGACTTTGCTGTCCTATTTCTCCTGTTTCTGGAAGCCTCCTAGGGGGGATGCCCGCAGGTGCACAGGAGCGTGCTCCTGGGGCTCAGGCAGTTGGCAGCAATTGCCGGGGAATCTGGGGCAGCATTTCCACTCCTGTCGTCCTCCACTCCCGTGCTCCCTGGGCTCTCTGTCTGCTTGTAAGCGGGAACAGAAGTTCACATTTAACAAGAGCCTGGAGCAGAAAGGCCAGGGTGTGGGGTTTGTCCGAGCCCTTTCATTTCACCTCTGCTACCAATTTGTTGGAAAAAGTCATTTGTGCCAATTAGACCCTGGTTAGTAAAGGGTTGTCCCATCTGGGAGGCTGGTACAAAGCCAGTCGCAAGGACGGGGAAATCAATGAAGGTGACACACGGCCGGGGCCTCCGATTCTTCTTAGACAGTTAGGGCTCAATTAACTCTCAGAGAAACAGAGAAAGCGAGAGTCCTCGCCTTCGTGGGGGCTGGGCAACCTTGAGTTCCAAGCCCTTGAGTTCCAAGCCCAAGTGCACCAACTCAGTAGGATTGGTCTGTGCCTTAATGAGCTCCTGACTTCAGCTTTGGAGAACTGTAGTTCTTTTCTGCAGTTCTCTACAAAGACAAAGCAATGATTTAACGGGAAAGGAAGAATGAAAAGGAATCAGGCCCTTCTCCTGCTGCCCCAAGTTGACCTTTTCTCCTTGGAATTTAATTATTTGCATTCACGAGTTGTATTCTGCTGGGTCTGGGGAATGGCTGTTGAGAGTTAGGACTTATTCCCATCGGCTGGACATCCGATCTGTTGTGTTGGTGCCTGCAGTGGACATCCCTCTCAGTGTCCTCCCAACACCCATGAATCATGTATCGTACATTTCCCTCCTGAGTGACCTGCTTCAGACCAATAAAACAGGGTCAAGGTGATGGAATATCACTTCTGGGTCTCCTGACAACTGAAAAAAGCCAACAGTTAAGTTTTCAGAGGTCCTAGAGAGAAGAAAAGACAAAAGAGAACTGGAGGCACCCTCCAGGAGCCGAGAGTGGCCCCAACCAACAGTCACCAAGAAAACAGGCGCTTCAGTCTCATGATCACAAAGAAATAAATCCTACCAAGAAGCTGAAGGAGGTGGACAGCAAAGCTCCCCCTCATAGAGCCTCCCAGTGATCACACGCAGCCTGACACCTGGAGGGCAGCCTTGGGAACTCTCCAGAAGACGCAGGAAGCCCTGCCTAGGCTCCTGACCCCTGGCACTGGGAGCCAATAAACAGGTGTCATTTAAAGCCAATATGTGGCCCTTTATTACACAGTAGTAGAAAGCTAGCACCATGCCTACAGACCACTCATTATATCACCCCTAACAGAGTTACTCATTGCCCAGAAAGGCACATAGTGCATTATTATACAAAAGTTTCTCTAGTCCTTGTACTATTGACTACAGCTTCATGCAATTATGACCTAGTTTCTTTCTTTCTTTTCTTTCTTTCCTTTTCTTTTTTTTCTATCTTCCTTCGTCTTTCTTTCTTTCTCTTTCTTTTCTTCTTTCTTTCTTTTTGTTTGTTTGCGGTACTGGGGATGAATCCCTGAGGCATTCTACCTTCGAGATATACCCCCAGCCCTATTTTTTATTCTTTATCTTTTTTTGAAACGGTCTCACTGAGTTGCAAAGGACCTCACTAAGTAGCTGAGGCTGTCCGCGAACCACAGTCCTCTTGTCTTAGCCTCCCAAATGCTGGGGATTACAAATGTGTGCTACCACATCCAGCTTGCAATTATGACTTTCTTAACTGGATTGTAAGTCCTACAATTTCTAGAACTTTGTTCTTGCAGTTTGTTTTTTTTGTTTTTTTGTGTTTTGTTTTCTTTTTTGGAACTCAGGGGTATTCGACCTCCAAGCTACATCTCCTGCCCTATATTTTATTTTTATTTAAAAACAGGGTCTTACTAAGTTACGGAGTGCCTTACGAAGCAGCTGAGGCTATCCGTGAACCGCGATCCTCCAGTCTCAGCCTCCCAAATGCTGGGATTACAAGCATGAGCCACCATGCCCAGCAATTCTTGCAGGTTTGTTGTTTTGTTTTGTGGTCCTGGGGTTCCTGGAAGCCCTTCTACCTCTGGGCTGCACTCCCAGACCTATTTTATATTTTTTATTTGGAAACAGGGTCTCCTAAGCCAGCAAGGCTGACTACGAATCTGCGCGATCCTCCTGTCTCCGCCTCCCAAGCGTGGGGATTACAAGCGTGCGCCACCACGCACGGCAATTCTTGCAGTTTTTAAAAGCCCCACAGCATGTCAAAATATTGGCACACAGTAGGTGCACAGTCCATGTGGTTTGGAGTTCCTGACCTTTTGTCCAATAGAACCCAAAGGGTCTTAGGTTAAGATATGTGTGGCAAACATTTACTGCATACCTACGTGCCAGGTTAGAGCCCAGACACAGAGGAAAAGTGGAAGACCCCTCCCTCCAGGAGCTCTGGCTTCAGCCCCACCAATGGGACTTTGCAGTCTCACCTCCTATTAGCGGGCAGAATCAGAGGTACCCAAAGTTCTCGGTCAACCCCCCAGGATTATGAGGCCACAGAGCAGAGGGAGATACTGTAAAGTTCCTCAGTTCACATTCTGCAAATTTTTAGTGAATTTTCAATTTCCAAGCAAAGAAGTAAGAAAGGTCGCTGTGGTCCCCATCTCCCAGGTGAACAGAAGAGTGAGCCACAGAGATATTTCCGTGTCCCCCATCCCACAGCCCAGTACAGATGTCCCTTCGCCTCTGTGACTTTAGCAGACACCTTTATGCCAAGCAGACCAGAGATGTTAGGCATGAACTACTTTTTATTCATAGACTCACAGAATATATCGAATTAAGAGGCATGTCATGTGCGAACTCTACTTACCAAAAAGAGCTAAATGTATATGTACAGCCTTAAAATGCACCCGTTGTTGCCCACAGACTGCTCAATTTATTTTCATATGCATATAAACCGCTCTTAGTTTGCCTAAGTTATGCATTTAAAATACATAAAATAGTACCGAATGGCATAGTGGCCTATTTTATCACAGTTCTTATACATTCCTGATAGTCAAAGGCATGGGTAGGGAATGCATAGTTTCCTACTAGAAAAAGATGGATTCCGATACGAGCAATGGAGACAGTCAGGGCAAGAGTTCCTAAGCCTGACAATAGAATTCTTATTTGCATGAGCATCAAAACAGGGGCATCATCAGGTTGCTGTTAATTTGCCTGGTCATCCCACACCCTGCTTGCCTGGCTGAGGCAAAGGAAATTAGGATCACTTTTTCTTGTCTTCCAAGTTTATTTCCACTTCCCCCAAACTTTCCTCTGCCGCCACTTGGCGCTGAATTCCTGCCCACCCCACGGCGCCCCAGAACCCAACCATCTCTCCCATTGCGTCTGCAACTCGATGCCGCATTCCAGCGCACCACAGAATGGAATCATTGGCCACCGTCTAATTAAATAACTTTCTCCCAAAGCTACCCGCGAGGAGCTGATAACTCTGCTACAGGATGGGGAAGCCTGCTAGAGATTTTCTTTAGGTGATGTGCACACAGAGCCCCTCCCGCAGACCTTCATCTCTCTTTCATTATACTCCTGGCCAGAGAAATTTCCATCGTGAGTGATCCTGGCAGCCAAACCTCTTGCATCCCACACTGATTTCCTTCCTAAAAATACCCAGCCTCTCACTCCATGGGGAAGAAAAATGCAATACTGTCATTTTCAGTGTGCTCCCTCTGGGCTGACGAGGGCCCGGAGCAATTCATCACCGCTGGTGCATCGGGTTTTTAATTTTTCTCCCACCGAACTCCTCCTGTTTATCTGGTGGACATCGTGACAAGAACCAGATGTGTCGAACCTCGGCATCTCTCCCATAGCTCTACGGGAGGAGAAACAGCCGTGCCGCTTAGAAATCTCCTCTTTAGGACGACACAAAACTATCTGAATTTTCTGAAAGACTTTGGAGGGTGGGGCCTCTAGTGCCACCGCAGTTTCATAACGTCGGTTCGTTGTTAAATGACCAGTTGAATGCTGTCTATTCAACGTGGTTTTCCTCCTGGCTGCGCACATTCTGTTGTGCTTGTTATTTTATCTGAAGGTGCTGTGATATTCACAGCCACCGTGATAACAATGAGAGTCTTTCTTGGGGGAGGGCGCAGCAGAGTGTCAGAGTTAGAAAACATAGCGCCTGCTGTTTGGAGGAAAAGTTCTAGTTTTGCCTCTCACTATTGGATACACATGGGCAGGCAAAAAAACCACTTAGATTCTGTGTCTATTTCCTTCTCTCTGCAATTAGAAGGATGCCTGCCCTCCAGTAAACAAAAGAACTATTTATGGCGGATGAGATGAACACAAATGTACACAGAAAATGTACATGGAAGAAATATGAAGCTTTGCCAGGTAATCTTATCCACCGACCAAGAACACAGTACTCTTTACCTCTGAGGTTTGTTTTTGTCTTTATGGAAACCTACTTTCAGCCCTTTGGCGCCTGGGGACAAGTTACAGCTTTAAGCAATGGCCTTAAAGTCACATGGCTGTGTGGAGGGATCCATCCAGGTCTAGCCTCAAAGATTACACACACACAAAAAAAACAGAAAAACCAGACAAGCTGAGCAGGTGGCCGTCCCAAAGGGCAACAGGAAGGAAGGAAGAATTGAGTGCAGCCTCCCCTCATGGATCCATGAGAGATCCCAAGTGGTTCTCTGCTTTGGGTTTTTGGGGTTGTTGTTTCATCATTTGATTGTTTTGCATTATTACTGGGGGGAAAAGAGCTTCTTACAGAAATTGCTTAAAACTTCAGGGATCCATGGGATGGAGCAGTAAGATTAACGGAGCAGAGCTTCCACCACCTTGCCAAGAACATCTACGCTCTTTGCTAAGTTGGCCAGAACAAATATCTCCTCCCATAGCACAGAACTCGAGACTGCAGACTCTAATCTTGCATAAACTTGTTTAAGAAGGAAACTTGATTGCGGTGGCCGGACTACCCACCATCTTACACCCTACCTCACCGCCTTCTGAGGTCGCTCTTACACCCCCTAACACCCAACCCGGCACCTGTGTTTCCCAGTTGTCTAGATTCTAAGCAGCGGCCACCCGCGTGTTGAGTGCAGATGGCTCCTCCCTAACCTCCCTCTGCCAGGCCAGGCTGAGAAGTCAGCACACTGCCTTGTGGAACTGCGCAAGGATGCCTTTTGTCTCTTCTACAGGTGGCTGCGATCGGGAGCATCATTTGGACCCGGCACAAGTGCTGGGTCTGTCTTAGTGTTTCCTATACTGTTGCCAAGTGCCCATTCTTCTGCCTGGGCCGACCTGAGGGGTTCCACACACCAGGAATAGACGGCAGGATGGTAGACCCATCCACTGCGGCTGCAGAGGTGGAGATCTGGGCATCTGTCGTCAATTCAAAGAAACCAAGAGGGCAAAAGAATGCAGAAGGAGGAATGATATGTTTAAAGACATGAACACCGCTGGATCCTATAATCCCCGTACTTGGGAAGCTGAGACCGGAAGATCACAGGTTTTAGGACAGCCTTGGCAACATAGTGAGACTCTCAGAAACCTAGGGAGACTGTTACAAACAAACAAACAAACAAACAAATAAACAAAAAAGAGAGGGGGATGTAGCTTAGAGGTAGAATGCCCCTGGGTTCAATCCCCAGTACCACAGACACACACACACACACACAAAGAAAGAAAAGAAAAAAAAGAGAAAACAAAGCAAATTTCTCATGAAGAGTGTTTGCTTGGAATGTAGTAGAAAAGGTCCAACCACCCATACTACTGAGTGTGGTGAGCTAGTTCATTCAACTCCCTGGTTGCCTGGGCCTCGAGCCTCAGCCTGTGCTCCCAGAATGTACCCAAGGGTGTCGATGTGACATCAATGACTCGGTCTTCAAGTGCTGTTATTGATTCATCTGCACTGCTAAAAGTCTGGAACTGACAAACACATTCACACTTGTGGCAAAACATCTGCATACTTATGAAGTGGCCAATAATCATTAAAATCTAATACTACAACGTCCTGCAATGGGCCTACTTTTGGGGCTAGAAGAAATTCACTGGGTTACTCTTTAAAGAGCCACCCTTGAAGCAGTCGCTTCTTACTTTCTGAAGAGAACCAGCTATCCAGGCAGAATGTCCACTAGGAAACGTCCACAAAACCAGACCCCATGAGCTTCCCCATCGCCTGCAGTGGAGGCCCAGTTTGGAATGTGCCACCTGGTCTCCTGAGAGAGGGATTTAACTGTCTGGCTCTGTCTGGTCCCTCCTGATCAGCTTGCAAGCACCCTGCCTGGGATGGTCAGCCACCACATGGCCCTGTGTGGGTGTGTGGGCCCCAGGGACCCTTTGCTAAAGTTCTGGGAGAGGAAGGCACATCCCAGTCACGAGCATCCCAGGTGTGATTAGGTATCGCAGCACTTTCAGCAGGGCTGCGCTAGCAGCAGCAAGACCAGCAACTCAACAAAGCAGGACTGTTCTGGGAGTAGGGAGGTAGGCGAGTGGGCAGGTAGGCGTGTTGCTATTCAATTACTTGCAATATTAAGTTGTGCAGAGGGCAAAGACATGCACAAATCAAAGGGCCACCTCTGGGTTTCAAAGCACAACGAGATCTGTGTCAAGTCCCCTTTGACTCCACAAAATCTCACTTCAAAAATTCTACCAAATGCGCATCCGATGGGAACACCCGCTCCGTCCCTCTAAAGGGCAGAATGAAAAGCACCACTCTGTCTTTGGCCTGTCTGTTGGTTCCCCACAAACTCAAAGGATGGGCTTGGAGAAGCAGATGAGTCACAGAGCGCATCAAACGAGCATTACTGCTCCTGCGGCCACACGGGTCAGCTCTGAACCAGGAGGAAGAGGGGAAAATTCCTTTGTCTCGCTGCTGGGCCCACAACCCATGCTGGGCCTAGACATGTGCCGCCTAGAAGCTTTCTTTGTGGCAGAGGAAGCAACGTTAAACGTTAAGTTGTTAACACATCCACGACAAGCATCCATCCATACGAGCCAACAGAAGAGCCACGGTTCTGGTACTAAGGAGTATTCTGGAAGGCTGGGCATGACTTTCAGGAAACTCGGGTGGCTCAAAATAGCACTGCTGAGTGAGTGTTCTAAGATTTTTAAACTAATCATCAGCAAATCCTTTTAGCTGACTTTGGTTTTAACAGTTCTTATCAAAAAGATGGTTACTATGGAATGAGAAGGGTCCATAGGCTTGGTTCTTTTTTTTTTTTTAACTTCACTCTAAGATCTAGCCCATCTCATTCAATTGCCTCCTTCCTCAGTAAAAAGAAAGAAAAAGCACATTACTTTCTAGATGGCTAAAGAAAATACTGTACTCTTTTTTTGGGAAATTGCAGGCCTTAAGATGTCTTTTTAAATGGCAGAATGGGTATGACATGCAGTTAGCCAATCGATGCAATCCCTGATTAGAGTGTGAAAACTCTAAAAGTTTGAAAATTTCTAACTATTTCCCCAGTACATTTTAAAATTTTAATTTCACAGCGCTGAGCTTGGCTCATTTGATTTTTATTATTTAAATTCTTCTTGTTCCTCTCAGGTGCGCACTAACACTACGCGTCTTTTCAATTCACCCGCCATACCCTCACAAACTTAAGTCAACGATTATGTGTTCGAAAATCTTTGTCTTCCCTTTGAAACTGGAGGCAAAAAAGAAATCTCTCCTGTCGGTGGAGACGGCGGTGAAGGAACGAGGCGCCTGCACGTAAATCTCCTTGAACTTTTTGAAGAGCTGCCTCTCTTTATCCCACTGGTATATCTGCGAGAATGTGTAGTCACTCCCCAGGGCCAGGTAGTGATTATCTTTAAAAGAGAAGGGCTGCAGGGTCATGGCGCCCCGGGATGGAAGCGCCTGGATCTCCACAAACTGCTTACTATTCCACCGCATGACCCGGGAGTCCCCGATGAAGCGGGTGAGGGAAAGGTACAGGTGGTTCTCCATCCTGAAGCTCTTCACGGCCAGCACGTCCTCCATGTTGGGAATGTCGCCATGGGGGACGAACTTCTTGGAGCTTTTATTCCACTGAAGGATGATGGGGACCTGGGAGCGGCTGGACAGGATGAGATGCGATTTCCCATCAATGTCCACAAACTCCGCGTCAGTGTCCCGGAACCACTCATGGAGAGACTGGTAAGAGTAGAAGCCTTTGCTGTTCCATTTGTAAACTGTCGACAGACCCGCCTTCGAGCTGTCTGCGATGATGAAGAACGTCTCGTCGTCTATCTGAAACAGCTCGATGTCGTTGGGCTTGGAAATGCGAGACACTTCTATGTCCTGGAACTTGACAAACTTGGTCCAGCTCTCGTCGTATTTGTAAATGTGGGAGCCGCCAAAGAGCTGGGCCACCACCACGAAGACCTGGTCATCGATGAGGATGGCCTTGCAGCCCACGATGGACTGGCCTGCGCCAAGAGAAAGAGAGGGCGTTAGTGAGGCTACAGAGGAACTGCACCGCTGCGGAAAATCGAAATACCCTGCATGGCCAAGGGGAATGTGCAATGGCGCAGTCGCTGTGGAAAACCGTGGCGGCTCCTTAAAAACATGAACATGAAATTACCATGACTCAGCAGCTACACTTTTTTCTTTTTTTCTTTTTCTTCTTTTTTTTTTTTCAGTACTGGGGAGGGAACCCAGGGGCACTGCACCTCCAAGCACACCCCCAGCCCTATTTTTTAGTCTTTATATTTTTGAAATAGGGTCTCACTGAGTTGCAAAGGGCCTCACTAGGTAGCTGAGGCTGTCCGCAAACTGCGATCTTCCTGCCTCAGCCTCCCGAATGCAGGGATTATAAGCATGCACCACCATCCCGGCTTTCCACTTTCTGATACATACTCAAACGAATCAAAAGCAAAGCCTCAAAGAGATGTCGGTACCCCGAATACTCCCCCCAAATTCATAAGTTGAGCACCAACCTCCAAAGTGCTAGAAAGTAGAGCTTTGGGGAGGTGATTGGGAATAGAATTAATGCTCTTATAAAAGAGGCCCCAGAGAATGCAACCACCACATGACCCAGCTATACCACTGCTCTGTGTCATTCCAAAGGAATCAAATTCAGAATATTATAGTGAGACATGCATATCTATGTTTATAGCAGCACAATTCACAACAGCCAAATTGTACAGCCAGCCTAGGTGTCCGTCTACAGATAAATGGATAATGAAACTGCCGTATATTCACACCGTGGAACTGTACTCGGCCATAGAGAACAAAATTATGTCGTTTGCAGTAAAATGGATGGAGCTGGAAGATATTATGCTAAGTGAGATCAGCCAGTCTGAAAAAGTAAAGGTTGCATATGTTTCTCTCATATGCGAAAACTAGCGGGAAATTGGGAAATAGAAGAGACTCTAGATAAGTGCGGAAGGGTTCCAATAAATTTGTGAAAAGGAATGAAGGGAAGGAGATGGGAAAGGGAAGGACACTTGATGAAGGAAATAGCTTAAATAATCCTATGTACAAGCTGGGTGTGGTGGCGCATGCTTGTAATCCCTGCACTTGGGAGGCTGAGACAGGAGGATCGCACAGGTTCGAAGCCAGCCTCAGCTACTTAGTGAGGCTCTCAGCAACTTAGTGAGACCCTGGTTCCAGATAAATAAATAAATAAATAAATAAATAAATATATAATAGGTCTGGAGATTTATTCCAGAAGTAGAAAGCCCCTGGGTTCCATCCCTAGTACCACAAAAAAGAAAAAGAAATAATGCTATTTACGTATAAGAAATTATCAATACTGCCAGGCATGGAGGTGCATGCCTATAATCCCAATACTTGGGAGGCTGAGACAGGAGGATCGCAGGTTCAAAGCCAGTCTCAGCAAGTTAGGGAGGCTCTCAGCAACTTAGTGAGGGGGCAGCTTGGAGGTAGAATGGCCCTGGGTTTAATCTCTATAGCAGCACAAAACATAGAAGAAAAGAGAACTGCAGAGAAAGTGGGCCATGTTCAGTGACCCACCTCCCCACGTCATTCCCCGCCATCCTGTCCCACACTATACCTGGACACCCTCCTTACTTCTCTCTTCCTGAAGGCCACCCAGGAGACAAGAGGACCCCCACATCGCAAAGACTCCTGGCCCTCCTTCTATCATTCCATTAAAAGTCATCTCCTTCCCTTAATATTCTAGGTTATTTGGACCAAAATGAATTTGGTTTGTTAACTACAAGGGTAATGACCCAGTTTCAGTCCTGAGGATTAACTGAGGCAAAGAGCAGACAGTGGAGAATCAACAGCTTTCAGAGTGGTATTTACTTTTCTCTTTCCTGATTCTGGACTTCTTCCAACAACCTGACCCTTTTCCTTTGTTTAAAACAAACTACCGCATTTTTTTTTTCTGTGTAAAAAGATGTTAAATGTTTACCAAAGCAGATCACAAAAATTATAACAAGATCTATGAAATGAGGACTAATGATCAGTACTATTTTTTTTTTTGGTGGTACTGGGGTTCCTGGGAACCCTTCTACCTCTGGGCTACACTCCCAGACCTATTTTATATTTTTATTTGGAAACAGGGTCTCTTAAGCCAGCGCGGCTGACTTCGAACCTGCGCGATCCTCCTGTCTCCACCTCCCAAGTGCGGGGATTACAAGCGTGCGCCACCACGCCCGGCATGATCAGTACTATTCTAAGCACTTTTACCTGTACTTGCTCATTTAACCTTTATAATCACCATTGGAGGCAGACACAATTTTTTATCATCAGCATCCCTATTTTACTAAGGATAAAGAGGCACAAAAATGTTCAACAATTTATACAAAGTCACACAACTAATATGTGGTGAGGCCTGGGATTCAAATCCAGGTAGTCTAACTCTAGTCTAAACCCTACCACCAAAGTACCAAAAAGCACAAAGAGGAAAATAAAACCCACTTGCACTGCAAACATAAAATAACATTTAGTCTCTTGATATATTTCCCTTATCTTTAATCTATACCCAAATTAAAATATTCTTCTTCTTAAAAAAAAAACAGGGCTTATACTTGACACATGCTTTTTAGAATCTACTTTTTTCACTTGACTTTTAGATTGTAAACATTTTTCTCAGGTTATTGGGTCTTCTACAACTTAATTCTTTAACTACTATACAGAACTCTATTGCATGGATACACCATATTTTACTCAACAAACTCCCTACCGTTGAACATAGCAGTTATTTCTAATTTTCCATTATTGTCAAATAACATGTTTCCCGTATCATATTATTAAATAACATGTTTTGATACCATCTGGTGGTGTTCTTAAATATAAGAATTGCTGGGGCGAATGTTATGCATTAATTTTAAGGCTTTGGGGCTTAAACTGTCAAAACATTCTTCAGAAGCTGCATCAATTTCCTCCCTGAAAGCACTGGTGGAGCACACGCCTCCTGTTCCCTCCTGAGTGGCCTGGCTGTGGAAGCCCTGCTGCCCAGAAGAGTCCTAGAGGTCTGCTTGTCACAGCTGAAGGGGCACAGAAAACAGAAAGAAATTCTTTCCTAGAGATACTCTATAGCATCTCTGTCAGGTACACACTTTAACCTGTGGAGTTGTTAGTAGCAGCAGTGATCAGCATGTGTACGTGTGTGCGTGTGTGCGTGCGTTGTGCGTGTGTGCATGTGTTGATGTAGAAGTGGGATTGCAGGTCGAAACGACACAGCATGCAGAAATCATAAAGCAAACAAAATAAACCCAAGGCAGGAGCTGAGGATGTGAAGCAGAAGAAAACAAAGAGAAGAAGGAACAAACGTGACTATGAGGTTTTTTCCTCCTCAAAGACAGATGACAGCTGGAGCCATGCCATTTACACCAAGATTACCAGGCCCCCAAAAGGAGAAACAGGTGCCCCTGTGATCCCTCAGAGCCCCAGTCTTGCAGTTACAGACCGAGAAACGTCTTTGCAGCCTTTATGGACTCTGAGATCACCCACAGGCAGGCAAGAGGACGAATGAGGAACGCATGCCCAGGGAGGGAGGACCACCCACGCCACCTCGTTCCTCTTGTTCTTGTTCAAGGCAGGAGGCCCCAAGGGCTGTGCTCCTGCTTTCACACCAGGCTCAACCTTAGCTGCTGAAAGACAGCCACGCCCACCCAACGATCATGTCATGCGCGGGTCACCAACTAGGAAGAGCTGGAGCCAGATGGTCAGACACCAGCCTGAAGGTGGAGCTCCTATGCCCAACATTACAGGGCTGTGGTCCACTTGGGGCTTGGCTGTAAAAGAGGACCCAGGTAGGCTTCAAGTCAGGGCTCCCCAGCTCTCAAGATTCAGATTTAGAGACTGAAGGGGAGAGTGCCTGGAAACTAGCAAGGGCTAGCCAAGCTCTGGCCCTGGCCACACCCACTCTGGAGGCCCTGGCCACACCCACTCTGGGGGTCCTGGTCATACCCACTCCAGTGACCCTGGTCACATCCACTCCAGTGACCCCGGTCACACCCACTCCAATGACCCCGGCCACACCCACTCCAGGGATGGTGACCATGCCCACTCCAATGACTTGGCCACACCCACTCCAGTGACGCTGGCCACACCCACTCCAGGGGCCCTGGTCATACCCACTCCAGTGACCCTGGTCACATCCAATCCAATGGCCCCAGTCACACCTACTCCAGTGGTCCTGGCCACACCCATTCCAGTAGTCCTGGCCACACCCACTCCAGTAGTCCTGGCCACACCCACTCCAGGGGCCCTGGCCACACCCACTCCAGGGGCCCTGGCCACACCCACTCCAGTGACCTGGTCACACACACTCTGGGGCCCCTGGCCTCTTCCTGCCCCCATATTTGCAGCCTTGGCCAAGTCCAGGCCATCGCTACTTGCCTGGGTCCTGGATTCCTGCAATAGCTTCTTACAGAGTTGCTTTCACTTCCTACCTCTTCCCCCACTGCCTGCAGAGGCTGCTCTCAAGCCAGCCTTTGTTCCAGGTTCCATCTTCCTGGACAGCCATGCTGGCTCTGTACAAAACCCTCAGTGGCTTTGCAGAGCACACAGCAGCCCAAGTCCCACCTGGGAAAGCCAGGTTCCCACGCTCCTGGCTCCTCACTGCAGCTTTCTGGGCTCCTCCCTGGGGGCTCATCAAATAGGATGGACGCCCTCCCATGTCTGCGCCTTTGTCCTTGCTGTGCCCAGCCTGCAGTGCTGCTTCCCAGCCGCAGAGAGATCAACCATGAGTGTCCCCCAAATCCTATCCAAATAACGCCTTCGTAATGAGACCCTTACTGGAATTCTCCCCAGAGTTCCCGTCTTCTCACATCAGTGCTCCAGATTTCCCTTGCTTGCCTCATTTCTCCTCCTGAGCACGCTGCCTTCTAATCCGTGCTTATACCTCACAGTTACTTGTCATTCTTTGCTCTCTCCATCTTCCATCGTGATCTGAACTCCCACAGTGCAGAGGTTTGTCCCTGGCTTCTTCCTGCTCTGTCCCCAGCACCTAGAATGTGCCTGTCTTGACATAAGTGCTGAAGAAACCTTTGTGAATAAATGAATGAAGGAATGGAGGGATGGATGTGGAGGGCCGCCCTGTGCAGTCCATCACAAGGTTAGCACCATCCTTCCCTACCAACATCAACTGGGGATAAGCAAGAGGTAGCCGCCACCCTGACACATCCTGGGCTGTGTTCCTAAATGGACATGGAGGACCTCGCCAGGTCTGAGCCTCTATCTGATCATGTGTGAGGCTGCGCATGCTCTGTACGGGCTCAGAGAAGCCTCGGCGCGCTTGCAAGAGGCGCATCTGCCTTCATTTCATGGATCGTGAAACCCAGCCTCAGCAGCCACAGCTACTTCCTAGCATGGGGGAAAGTGCAATTTATGCTCCCCAGGTGTGGTGGTGCACACCCACAACCCTAATGGGAGGATCACAGGTTCAAAGCCAGCCTGAGCAAGTTAAATGAGGATTGTTTCAAAACAAAAATAAAAAGACTGGGGGTGTAGCTCAGAGGTAGAATGGCCCTGGGTTCAATCTCCAGAACACCAAAAGAATATAATCCACGCTCACTGGTTGTCAAAAACCTGAGCACTTTAAAGTCTGTACACCACCTATGACTGAACCCCCAGTCAGAGCTCCAAGAGCTGTTGTGGGTGGCCAGTGAGATAACTGGGGCCCAGCACCACGAGCAGCAGGAATGGCCTCATGTTGATCAGAGCTCCAGGCTGCTCCTGCCTCCTGCCCTGAGGAGGGAGGAAGAAAGACAGGCCAGCCATTCATCCCTCCACCACCTCCCAAGTCTGGAAAAAGGCAGCTGGGCATGGGATGTGTGCCTGTAATCCCAATGCCTGGGAGGCTGAGACAGGAGGATTCCAGGTTGGAAGCCAGCCTCAGCAACTTAGGGAGACCCTGTTCAAAATAAAAACGGCTGGGGCTGTAGCTTGAAGGTAAAGTGTGCCTGAGTTCAACCCCCAGGACCCTCCCCCTCAAAAAAAGAGGGAAGCAGACACACCCTTGGATAAGGAGGAGGGCTCCAGGGCCTGAGCCTGGGCTTCCCGGCAGCTCTACCCGAGCTGCTCTGCGCTGAGTCTGCATTTCCAGCGCTGCTCAGGAAAGCGAGCTCAGCACTAGGAAGCCAGATGGCCCAGGGAGCGCCACAGCAGCCGCGCCTCTGAAATGGCTTCTTGCGGCATCCAGACGCACATTTCCAGACGAGATCAGGCTCATTAGCAGTTCTCCCCCCAGGGGTGAACCGGCACTCTGGCCTCCCTACGTCCCAGCACCTGCTGCACTGCCGCGCTGACAGACTCCTACCAGCCTCCCAACCCAGAAATCCTACCTGGGCAGGCTCCTCCGCAACAGGAGACCCTCTCAAGGAGTGATAATTAGGCTTCCGTGGAACTGTCTATAAAGTTAGCATTAGTATCAGATTTGCACTTGGATAACTGAGAAGTCACTGAAAAGATTCTTTTGATTTAAATTTTATGCACTTATTTAAAAAGCAAGCAGACAGTCTGTTTTCAGGATCGCTGAGACACTGGGATCCCATGACAGTACTGAAAGAAGCATTAATTAAATCAAATCCCAGTGGCCTGGATTTAGGCATCTGTTTATGCTTATTTTGTAAATGTACTTATTAAATGAAAACAGTGACCACAGAGACCTGGCAAGGGGGCACGAGGAAGACACTGGAGGATGTGTGCATGTGTGTGCGCCCATGTGCACACACAAGCACATGTGTATGTGCACATTAGCATACCAGCTAACAATCAGCTTAACAAAAGTCACAACCGTTTAGAAGTGGGGACAGACAGGCTGCCATCGCTGTGCGGGGCCGTGGGTTTCTTGAGAGACCTCGTCACTCTACTAGAGGTATTTCCCACCTCACCTGCATCCTCCCTCCCTCTCTCACATCAAATGGATGCTCACAGTCACTCCATGGGGTTCCTCTTCTCACCAATAACTGAGCGTCCTCAGAAAACATTAAAGCGAGAGCAAGGGTGTGCTGGGTCCCCAGTTCCAACCCAGGCTGAGCACCCTGCTCTGCCCCCAGAGCACCGAGGACATTTCTTCTCTCCCTGGCCACATGAGAGGCAGAAATCAGATCACCCCATTGGGTGACAGTTGCGCACCTGTGATGTTGTCATAGCTCCGGAAGTTCATTTCAATGTGGTCCCACTCCAACACCATGCAGTTCTCCATGCTGGGCTGAGCGATGGCCACGTAGACATCATTCTTGGAATTGAACGTGTCCACTGACACCGACTGGTAAGGCAGAGTCTGGTGGACCACAAAATCTGGGGTGGGGATGGGCGTCAAAAAAGACGTGTTTATAAGTAAAATGCCTTGTGGGAATCATCAACCGTCATGACCCTTGTATCCTTCCCCCCCTAACGCCCCACTCCGGTCACTTCTAGAGCACTAGAGAGGGAGGGGGAGGTCAAGAGCAAAGTACCGCCCCCATCCTGGCCCCTTTGACTTGAGACTCCAGAAGCCTCTGGCTCACAGATGCTATAGCTAGGATGCAAAGCTCCTCATACATCTTCCTGGGGATAAAGAGCTTTGCAAGGTTGGCCAAAGGATATCTACAAGTTAAACAAATCTGGTGAGACCTGACTTTCAAAA
Source organism: Muscardinus avellanarius (assembly GCF_963383645.1). Taxonomy (NCBI): domain Eukaryota; kingdom Metazoa; phylum Chordata; class Mammalia; order Rodentia; family Gliridae; genus Muscardinus; species Muscardinus avellanarius. The sequence continues at coordinate 119,464,218 of NC_137791.1, read as the reverse complement.
AGCCAAGGCAGGCCATGTATGGTGGCAGATGTCTATAATCCCAGAACTTGGGAGGTTGGAACAGGAAGGTTATAGGTTCAAGGCCAGCCTCAGCAACTTATCGAGACCCGTCAGCAATCTACCAAGACCCTGCATCAAAATTAAAAAATAAAAAAGGGCCGGGGATGTAGCACGGGAGCCCCTGGGTTCAATCCCCAGGAAAGAAGGAAAAAAATCAAGACAAAAAAGCTGAAACAACTGTCTCCATTATCAACAGACTCAACACTGTCATGCAAATTTCTCTGTGAGGAAGGGATGCCTGGGTCCAGTGGTTTAGGGCAATGCTGCTCTTCCAACGCGCTCAGAACAGCCCCCTCAGGAAAGCAGCCCGCTTTGTTTTATTTGAGGTGGTGCTTCAGACTTACCTGCCCAGGGCCCTATGATCCCTGTGATTGCCTGTGCTGGTACTCACCTCTGTTCATCCCTGTTGGGAAACAGCGCCCCTGCAGGTTCAGACCTGGCACTGCACTCCCTATAGGGAAGGCTACCGTTTTAGAAACCAAAGCAAGCCCTCCGCTGTGGTCTCAGTGGCTTCGCCAGCCCCCTGTGGAGTGAACTAGAGGATGCTTCCGGCCAGGGAGAGCTGTATCTCTTGGCTGGACAGCTCGCCACAGCTCAGCAAGCAGGTATGGTGACCTCTGGGCTCTGAAGACAGAGGACACCTTCTCTCCTAACGTACCATGATGGGTCGGTGCTCCTCATCCACCTCTCTCCCTGACCTACTACCGACTGGCTGTGTTAACGGGTCAGACACAAGTGCCAAGGAGCAGAGTGAAAATGTCCCCAGAGGCCAGATAGCTGGCATGGGCGGGCGGGAGCTAGAGAAATCTAGAGGAGGAAGAATCTCCTTAAAACACACACACACACACACACACACACACACACACACACACACACACACTAATGGAGGTTAAAAAAAAGTAAAGTTTCCTGGGAGGCTGAGTCAAGGTTATTCTTTTATTTTTGAAACAGGGTCTCAGAGAGTGACAAAGGGCTTCACTAAGTAGTGAGGCTGTCCTTGAACCGTGATCCTCCTGTCTCAGCCTCCCAAATGCTGGGATTATAAGTGTGCACCACCATGCCCAGCTGAATGTCCCTCTTAATGGCACCTAAGACAAGATGTTGGAACTGAGATGCCACCTCCTTGCTGAGTGGCTTTGAGCAAGTGTCTTTGTTTCCTATATTATGATTGCTATGCACTTGGCCTAGCACAAAGTGAACGTTAACATGTTAACTTCAGAGGATGCCCCTCCCCCCACTCTGGATGCACAGCAGCCTTATTAAAGCCTTTTGGCTTAAGAGTAGGGGTGGTCTAGCCTTGCCTCAAGGCCCCTCTGAAGGCCGTGGGGGGAACCCCTGGGCTGACTAGTGCATGCGGGTTCAGGGCAGGGGCAGGTAGGAGGTGGACTGTTTCTCTGGGAACCAGGAGGTAGCTGCCTTTGCAACCGCAGCAGGCAGTGACCCAGGGCTGGTGGAGCCCAGGGGCTCTAGCGGACAGTGAGCGAGCCATCCTGGGGCAGAGCAAGGTGAGGCAGACCAGGCTTCAGATCCATGAACTGCTCAAGGTTAGCTGTGTGACCTTGATCCGGAAGATGGAGCTTCAGGCTCCTAGTGGGTAAAACAAAGGAACGTCTACTGAGGTTGTGCATATAAGCAGACCGCTCAGCGCGAGTCTCTGCTCACGGCTCCAGAGCTTCCTATATGCAAGGACGACAGCATTGAGCTGCTGTTTGAAGACCTGGGGAAGAGTCCCAGTGGCTTCTCGCCCTACCCCTTGCCTGGCTCCCTAAAAATAACAAAAGTGCAGAAGACCTGGAAGGGTGTAGAAGCCAGAAAGTGCCAGTTGACTAAAGAGGTTTGGTTGGTGTTCGAAATGGTGCTCCAAGTCCTCCTTCTCTGGGATGTAAAAGGACTCACAGAACGCAGCTGTGTTCTTTTAATTAAAATCACGATGTCTAAAAACTCCTCCTCTCTGTCTCTGGGCTCATCCAAGTCTGCCGGAGGTTCCAAACACTCTCCCGACGGCCATAACTCACCGGGCTCCTGGTTGCCTTTAGTCTCCCAAAGGCGCTCTGAGTTCTCAGAAACACCAGCATTTGCTTTAAAATGCAGGCTGTTTAAAGTGCAGACCAAAAAATTTTCTGTTTTTAATTGAAGAATCCCAGGATGAAAAAGAGCTTCCAGAATTGTGTTTCACAAATCTAGCCTTCAGTGACTCAATCTTAATTTATTTTTCCAAAAGAGTAGTTTCATAATAAGTTTCTATATGCTGACTGGTGTAATAGAGACTGTTAAATCACTCGAATGACAAATCTAATTCTGTTTCTTTTTGTACTGGGGATTGAACCCAGGAGCATCCTACCTGCAAGCTGCATTACCGGCTCTCTTGACTTTTTTATAGTTAAAGTTAAGTTAAGTTATAGGTATAGTTAAGTTGCTGAGGTTGGCCTCCAACCCACAATCCTCCTGTCTCAGCTTCCCAGGCACTGGGATTATGGGCATATACTACTGGTAACTCTTAATAGGTGACACCATCGCTAGGTCTACCATAAAAGGAGGAGAAGAAGGAAGAGGAGAGGACAAGGAAAGGGCAAGAGATTCCGGTTGATACGTATGTGTTTGTGCATGCCGGAGAAGGAATTTAAATATCTTTTTCCCATACCCCTTCTTAATTTACCTTTCTCAAATAGCAAACGCGTGTTCAGCGTGGAGAGATCTCATAGAATACACTTACTGACATGACATCAATTTACTGGTGGTAAAATATTAATGGCCCTCTCTGTCATTCACACTGGATTAAGTTCATGATGTCAGTGGGTCTCTTACAGTTTAGGCCTTCCTCCCGCTGGAATCAACAAATTTGTATGTGGCTATTTATAGTACGGGCAGAAAATAAATTATACATGATGCCTATCCGATGGGGAGGGAGAGCGCACATTAATGCATTATTTCTCTTTGCATTTTCATCAGGAAACAGAGATGCTAACAGGACAATTAGGATTGCAAAATTCACACCCTCTAAGGATTTTAGTGAATTATCCACCTAACACGGGAATCGTCGGTAGGTAACAGGGACTTTTGAGCGGTTAAAAATAGACTCAAAGGGGAGGATATGGAAGAACCGTGATTAATCTGAAGAGCCAGAGCTGCCCCGGGGCGGCTGTGTGGTATTAATTATTCCCCACCGCCCAGGAGTGGAATGGTAACAGTACCTTCCTCTCTCTGGGAAGCACTGGGAGAGATCTACCTGCAGACGTTGCCTCCTTTCCTAAAAAGCTAAGTGGAAAATCATGCTCTGGAAAACATGCTTCTTCCTCAGTCTTTATCAGAGACCACAAATGTGCACTGAACTCTCGAATCCCCTTTGCATCTTGCAGACCTCCTGGGACATTTCCTCCAAGCCTTTGATATAGCACCAGAGGCCCGGACTGGGTCCAGGCAGAAGACAGAAACCCCAAACACGATCTTCCACCTCCTCCCTATACGGCAGAGACTATATTTGGGGACAGGTAACACTTGGTTGGATAGCTTTTTCCTGATGGGAGAAACTGCGAACAAGAGCTAACATGTCCATGAATCTCAAAACACTAGCAAAGACAGAATTGCCGTCTCCCTCTTACCGGAAAGCCTTGTGGTGCTGACTTTCCAAACGAGACGAGGAACTTGCTGATGAAGACAAATACACACAAGACAGAGAAAGCCCTGAAAGTGGATCTGGGTTTCAGAAGGAACTGGTTGCCTCAGTTTCCAGCCATCTCCTTCCCAAATAACAATTCTTTGGGCCTGGATCATTTTTGGATCACTTTTTTTTTTTTAATATAACCATCTAAAGGGCCTGAAACTCAGAAACCATATTTCCTTGTATAAATTACTCCATATCCCCCCCCAAACCCTCTGAAGCCCATGTCAGTCCTGTCAGAGAAGGGCAGCTTTTACCAGCAGTGGCCAGGACTGCTAAGAGCAATAGCAGATGCTAACCTTGACCTTGAAGTTTAAAGAACTCTTCAGAAGAACTGAAGAAGAAGCAGCAAAGAGTCCCAGCAAGCTTGGGTTTAACATTTAACATTAAACGGTCTCGAACGCTACCTTTTGGTGCCAATGTCATTGAGTATGACCTCTGATTTATTGCACGGACCTGAGAGTACAATAAACAACCTCTTAGTGGCCTTGGCTGGCTAAAGGGCACCTGCCAATTACACAGCTGAGTAAGCCCGAGCCAGCGATGGAAGACAAGGGCATGTCCCTGAGCGTTCTGGTTTTGATAAAAGAACAGAACTTGTAGGGTCCCTTATTTGCAGACCAAGACATCTAGAAACAACTTTTACTTCACAGGTTTTTGCTCATTTTTTGTTGTTGTTGTTTTTGGTTTTTTGTTTGTTTGTTTGCGGTACTGGGGATGGAACCCAGGGGCATTTTACCTGCGAGCGACACCCCCAGCCTTATTTATTTATTTATTTATTTATTTATTTATTTAATTTTTATTTATTTTGTGGTACTGAGGGTGAAACCCAAGGGCTTTTCGACCTCTGGACTATACTCTCAGACCTAGTTTATACTTTATTTGGAAACAGGGTCTCACTAAGTAGCTGAGGCTGGCTCGAACCTGTGAGATCCTCCTGTTTCAGCCTCCCAAGCACTGGGATTACAAGTGTGCACCACCACATCCGGCTTAATCTTTTTATTTATTTATTTATTTGTGGTACTGGGGTTCCTGGAAACCCTTCTACTTCTGGGCTACACTCCCTATTTTATATTTTTATTTGGAAACAGGGTCTCTTAAGCTAGCGAGGCTGGCTTCAAACCTGCGTGATCCTCCTGTCTCCGCCTCCCAAGCGCGGGGATTACAAGCGTGCACCTCCACGTCAGGCCTCTTTTTATTCTTGAAACAGAGCCTCAGTGAGTTGCTAAGGACCTCCCTAAGTAGCCGAGGCTGTCCCTGAACCACCCCCGGCCTAGCTTTTGCTCATTTGTTTGAAGAGTGGCAGCAGATTCTGGGCTGAATGTGACATTTCATCCCTGGAATTTGGGTGTCTTTTGAGTTTCTGTAACTATTTTCTGAGAGTTCTCTTCCCCATGGCTTCCCCTGACATGCTTTGTAGATACCAACTCTCAGCCTAAATGTTTATTTTTGTGAGCGTTTATAAAGCAGGTTTCATGCTGTGGATTGATCCTCTCTCCTTTAAAATCTGGCCTTAGAAGCTCTAGAAACTTCTCCTGAGCCTTTCATATGGAGATGCTCACCTGCTCCCTACCTGCTGTGTCTGTTGAGGCAGCTGGTATTTTAATTTTATTCTATGACCTGAAAATACATATAAACTGAAACCCTGAGGCAGGCCCTAGAAAAACAAAATCAAATTTCCTTTATGTTTTTTTCTCTCAATGTTTTTTCTTTTGACGACCAGTTGCTGATTTATATTTTCTACTTTGCCACTGGTTATAATTTGCCTAGTTATCTCTTCTTACTTAGAACTACAAAAGTAATTTCTAGATTTAGAAGTCTGGTATTAATTAAATTTCCAATAAATAGCACGTTACTGAATCAAGAGAACAGTCACGAAAAAATAATTCGGGCCTTTGGTTTTCCGTGAAACCAAGACTGACTTGAAGCCGGAATCATGGGTTTATCTTTTTATCTGAAAGAGGAAAGAAAAAGAAAAAGAGCAACCTGGGAGAGATGTGAATGAATTTTGCAAGGAATCAAAATTAAAGCCAATGCAGTGAACGTAACTCCTTCCATACTATTGAGATAGTTGGTTAACCACATCGCTTCGTTTCTTTTACAGTGCTTAGACTTTCCCTAAAACAATATTGGTAGACAAATTCCATCTTGGTAAACATATTCACTTTTCCTTGTACCCTGTAGACAGTCGATGAGAATTGCAAAGAAATGATTCTAAACAGCCGTCTCTGGCGACAGAGGTTGAGTACCTGTAGTCGTGCATTCGTAGTCGAAGCTGGTCACATCGTTGAGCTTCTTCTCTTGATATTCTGGTGGCCCGATACACAGCACATCGGAAACGGTGGAGTTTGTCATCTTCAACCATAGATACAACCACTTGGCTTTGCAGTCACATTCAAATTTATTACCCCTTAAATCCCTTTTAAAAAAATCAGAGAGACAAGTCTTAGATGTTTTGGTAGTGATTCTTAAAAAACTCTAAAGTGTAGTTTTTAAAAAAAAAATCACATTTCATGTATCCTAATTCTCTTAGTGTGTGTGTGTGTGTGTGTGTGTGTGTGTGTGGTGCTGGGGATTGACTCCAAAGGCATTCTACATCCAAGCTATATCCCTAGCCCGATTTTTTTTATTCTTTATTTTGAAACAGGGTCTCACTGAGTTGCAAAGGGCCTTTCTAAGTAGCTGAGAACCTGGATCCTCCTGTCTCAGCCTCCCAGATGCTGGGATTACAGGCATGTGCCACCAAGCTGGGCTCCATGCATCCTAATTCTTATTGTCTTTATTTAATGTGTTTTGGTGCTATGATTTTAACTGTATAACATACAGGCATCTCCCAGAGAAGACATATCACCATCTCTCCACAACCCCCTTGAAATGGTCATCATCTATAGTAGAAATGGGGCAGGGACGATAGGACAGCCTCCTCACCCAATGTAGGTTCTCATGAACAAACACAGGATGCAGACAGCTTGCACAAACACAACTAAAACTTTTAAGATCTTGTTAAACTATACCCAGAAAGAAGTGATAAACACTAGAAGATAATAAAGCAGGTGGATCCGCTGTTTGGAAGAGTGAGGACCTCCGACCCAGCTAGCCTACTTTGCCATTGGCCTGATGATATATTATCATTATAATAATTATAATAATGATATATTGTCAGATGACAAGATCCAGCACAGTACAAACTACATGCTGTTTCCCAGAATGCACTACTTCATTATCGATTTTGGCTACAGCATAAAAGAAATGCAATACAAAAGCAAGATATGATTAACTGGGGCCCTGTGACAAGCACACACAAATGTAATTTCATTACTCACAATTCAATCAGAGAGTCCAGATCGCTGAAGACATCCCTTGGTAGTGCTTTAATGTGGTTATTGGCCAAAGAGCTAGAAACAGAAAGTCACATTTTGATGCGGTTATTATCTGCACGCTGGTTCATCGTGAAGTCCCTTTAAATACAGCTAATGACTTAAAGAGAGTTCTCAACCTCCTTATCAAAATGTGGCTCAATCCTTGGCTTTGATCGCCAGCAATAACAGACAGAAGTTCAATTATGCCAAGATAACATTATAGACGCTGGATCACAATGTAAGCATTTTTGTTTGGGTTTTCCACACAAGCATTTGTTAAGCTGCTTATGCACGTTGTTCACCCTCAGATGGCTTTCTACATTTTGGGAAATAAAAGCCAAAGTCCCATGGCTGGGCACAAGACCCTCCCTGGCTCGGATTCCTCTACAGCTCACCTATGAGACCGCATCCCCCACTGCTGGGATCCAGCCTCCAGGCCTCCTCACTATTCCTCAAACAGGCCCCAGGGCTCTGCACCTGCTCGCCTGCCTGGATCCTCTTCCCTCGCCCCATAACCACACGGCTCACTCTACCTCCTTGGGTCCATCCTCAGTATCGCCACTTCCCTGACCTCTGCACATCTCTTGATCAACCCTGACGACCATCAGTAATTAATTATCTGTTTACTGGCTGTGTATCCTCCCTACATGTAAGCCACAGGCCAGGGTGGCTGGCTCTGAGCAGCCGTGGCGAGACCCTAACACTGGAGTCTCACATGCCATCAGAGGGACTTTAGCTTTTATTCCAAGGACTGTTTGTCCATGGCTGTATCCCAATCCCTAAAATGCAGGATACATGGCTGTATCCCAATGCCCGGCATACAGTAAGTTCTTGGTAAATTTTTGTCCAATGAATGAATTAAGCACTGTCATCATTAGGTATAAAATGTCCCCTAAAGAGTTCATTTATTCTATTCAAGGTTGATATAATGGAGCCCTGAGTGTTGTAACCCCAGCAGTGACTAAATCCATTGAAATGAATTAACAGGGTGCGGCTGGAGAGGTGGTCCCTGGGTGGCCGACCTTGGGGATTACATATGGCTCCTCCTCTCCATACTCCCCCTCTCTTGCTTCAGTCTTCCACACTGGGAGGAGCACAGCCCACATGCTCTCCCCCTCCTCCTCTCACCGCCATGCCCTGACGTCCACGGTTCCCAGTCTCACATGGACTGAACCCAAAACTAAGAAAATACGTCTTCTTACTCGTGCATTGCATGGTCAGGCCTTTAGATCATGGCTGTGAGGATGCCGACTAGAGCAAGCACCAAAGTAAAAGCAAAGTCAGAAGATGCAGTTCTGTGCCAAGACGGCTTCCCAGTCGTCCAGCTGAGTGAATTCTATCACTTGTGCCTCTAAAAAGGGCGCAGTGAATGCTCCTTTACATGAAGATGCTGGGCTCACTCTTAAGGATAACATAACCATATCTCAGTGTTTGGGGAATGACTGGGTAGAATCAATTTCATATTCTCATTAGCAAAGGTGTTTGAGAAGCCACTCTGCATGTTTGTTCTCAGTGCTGAAGCTCTCCCCAGGGTGCCCTCGCCGCTCCCCACTTCCAGGCAGTAGACCTGTGAGGGCGGCACCAACTCCTGCTGATTCAGGATCTTGCAGGGCCCTACTGCGTGTGTGTCTGTGCGCATGCGCACAGTGCAGGAGCATTGTAGAAAGATCCCAGGGGCCAGGCGTGGTAGCGCACGCTTGTAATCTCAGCATTCGGGAGGCTGAGACAGGAGGATCATGGTTCATGGACAGCCTCAACTACTTAGTGAGGCCCTTTGCAACTCAGTGAGACCCTGTTTCAAAAACTAAAAAAAAGACTAACAAAAGAAAATAGGGCTGAGGGTGTAGCTCAGAAGGGTGATGGCCCTGAGTCCCATCCTCAGTACTGCAAAAAAAGAAAAAAAATGGAAAAAAAAAGATGCCAAGGGATTTAGACGATGTACACCCAGTCCAATGTTTCCAGGCACTGTGTGCTAACGGGAGTCAGCCAAGAAATGAATGCCTACTCCATTTTCTTTTATTTGTTTAAGTACAAAAGGCACAGCATGTAATTGATAAACATGCAGGCAATTCAGCACCAACCTCTTTAAACTATATCTGAAATCAGCTGTTCATAGGATCATAATGATTGATCTGAGAAAGAAGATTAAAGGAATGCGTGTTCCTCCCTAGAGTCTGCTAGAGGGGCAGAGAAGAAAGTTTGAGCCCTTTTTTTTTTTTTGTTTGTTTTTTGTAGTACTGGGGATGGAACCCAGGGGCATTCTACCTCCCAACTATACTCCCAGCCCTATTTTTTATTCTTTATTTTTTGAAACAGAGTCTCACTGAGTTGCAAAGGGCCTCACTAAGTATTAGCTTGTGATCCTCCTGTCTCAGCCTCCCAAATGCTGTGATTACAAGTGTGTACCACCAAGCCCGGCTCCAATTTTAATTCAAATATTCTTGCTTCAAGCCAGGTGTGGTGGTGCACGCTTGTAATCCACGCGCTTGGGAGGCTGAGACAGGAGGATCGCGCAGGTTCGAAGCCAGCCATATTGGCTTAAGAGACCCTGTTTCCAAATAAAAATAATATAAAAATAGGTCTGGGAGTGTAGCCTGGAGGTAGAAGGGTTTCCAGGAGCCTCAGTAACACCAATATATATATATTCTTGTTTCAAGATATCAGCTGAATATGGGGCAACTGGTAGTTTCAAAATTATGTCTCTTCTCATCCAGGTTACCAGAAATGAACTAAAATGCAATCGTCAGTACTAGTTTACCTTTCTTTCCTTAATGCTTTATTTGTACAGTATTACATGAGTTGGAAAACCGGCCAAATGTGTAATCAGACTAAACACTCTGGAAGTAGCTTTTTGACATTTAAAATAGGGGGTGTTTGTAATGTTTAAAAGAAAGGGTGTTAGCTAATTAAACTTTAATTATTGAGCTAAAAATTAGCTAACTGAAAGTTATTGTAGTGGAGAGATAAGAATACACGGAATGGCTAAAGCCCAGAGCTGCGCAACGCTCAGCAACTGTTCCAAGCCTGCAATTTAGATTCCAGTGAGCAGAATTATTTAGATGATTATCCACCCCACAGACACTAAGTGCTTAACATTTACTTCATTTTGTCTACAAATTCATGGCACTTACTTCATTTCTAAAACTATTTAACAGCTCCGTGTCCCTTGGGCATTCTAGGACTGCTGGAAAACAAGTGTCCTAGATTTTAGTTACAGATTGGCACCACTCCTCCAACGCTCTGAAACCTGATCTGCGTTTCATTACCTGTGAGTGTGCGTCTACAAGAGTTGGAAAAGTTCGCAAAAGGCAAAAATCAGATATTTAATTTAAAGAAGCAAATTTTAGGCAGGGACTTCCCTCCACACAGGAGTGGGCTTGAGAGCAGATGTCTTCTCTTTAATAGAAGGGAGGAAGAGCGGTTCATGCTTCAAATGTTTTACTAAATGCTATAATTTTGAAATACAACCTGGAGGACCTGGAGGAGCCAACTCTAAAAGTCAACAGACTTGCCCAAGACGTAGAGGGCAGACACAAAAATCCAACTCAGCATGAACACCGTGTGTCCACCAGCGAATCAGAAAGTGTGTCCTGCTGGCTCGGTCCTGGGGAAAGCAAAGCTAACAGAGAATCTGCACGGGTCCTGCCCGCATGGAGCGTCCCACTCTGCTGGGGAGAGAAAACTCAAAAACGGAAACAACAGTGACCAGTAGGATCAGTGTAGACAGTGACGTGGTATGTGTGTGTGTGCGCGCGCGCGTGTGTGTGTGTGTGTGTAGCCCAGAAAGGCTTCATGGGAGGGATGGAACTTCATCTGTACTTAGAAGGAAAAGAAGATTCCAACCAGAAGAAACAGCACCCCAGGCAAGAGAAAGGATGTGAGGGAGAGCCCACACGAATGGGCTGGGCGTGCACAGGGGTGGACCTGGGGGCCTGGCGCTCTGAGGACGTTCAGAGCACTGAGTCTGGAAAGGAGGAGCAGAGGGAGCACTGCAGGCTTGCTGCAGGCGGCACTGCTCACTGAGCGGAGCCTGTTTCCCCATGCATCCGAAGGACTCTGGACCTGGTGAAGGATTCCCTTATTTCTTCTGAATTTGTGCTCTCCGAGTGTTACACAGAGAAGGTACCTCTTAGACACATGCCCGTGTAACACATGAAATAACAAATGCCTAAGCGTGCACATATAAATATGACAGTTATGTCCACACACAGGTATATGACCCTTGTACTCACAGGCACACATGCACAAGCACATGGGAGTATCTATGCACAATACCTGCATGTATGTACCCTCCTATTAACCGAGGAGCAGTAGTCATTTGGGCAAATGACAGCTTCCAGCTGGACTAACGCAGCCAGTCACATGGCTTTGCTTTAGGTTTGTAATCTGCGAGAGCTCTCGCTCAAAAACAAGGCCCCTCATTCCTGACTTCTGGGAACCGGGCTCAACTGGCCTCAGCTGTTCTTGTCCAGACGGCCACAGCTGTCCTTTCAGCAGACCCTGTCTGGCCACCCAAACCACCCAGGCTACTTAGCAGTCCATGGGGAAAAATTGAGACTTCTTATAGAGCAGAGGGACGGACAGATGTTATTTATTGATGATGCTGCCAACCATATCTTGAGCATTTACCATGAATGGACTGGATGCTCTGCAAGCCAGCATTGCTAGCCTGTTACATGTAGCAACCCTCTAGAGTCATGCAGTCATCCCCATTTTAAAGGTGAGGAAACTGGGGCTCTGAAAAGCCAAGACTAGTAAGTGATTGCCTGGAGATTTGAACCCAAATCTGTGAGACTCTAAGCCTGTAATCTTGGCTTCTTCAGGCACATGGTAATTTGATGGCTAGGTTAAATTTGAAAAAAGCCACATCTTTTATAGAAAGACAAGAAAACCCGGAACCATAATGCTGATAAGAATCTGACACTCCTCTTCAGTATGAACTGTGTTGATCAGGATGTTGGGGTCCCCCACGTTGCGGCCTGACTCCCTCCCCTACAAACTCAACCCCGGCAGAGCTTTTTCTTGGTGGCCATCCAGAACCCAGGGATCTCTGCCCTTGGCCGGTGTCAGCATTTGATGCAAATGGTTCTGTCCCTAGATGATTACATTCACACTGTATGGTCAGGGTTACACCCCAAGGTACCACCATCCCCGCCCTGCCCAGCGCCCACATGCAAAGCCCTCCACTTTCCCCAGTTCTCTTTTTACTGCCGAATGGTTGACTGTGGAGTTGACACGTTATCTTACGCAGACACAAATAGATATCTTGCAAATAGAACCTGGTTCCCAGCTAATGAATTACTCTCACCAAGACAATGACTATTTGTGCATTTTCATAAACACAGCCGCTATTTTTCCCAGTTTTATAAATTTGCTAAATGTGTGTACTTGCCTCATTTTGATATGCCAATTCAAATCGATTTGTTTAATTTTTTTGTCTCCAGAAAGCTATTAAGGAACCAGGGAGCTTAGCTGAAGCCGCAGATTAATCCAGCATAAAAGAAAAAGTGATTTGCATTCAAATTAGAGGGATCATGAAGATGTCTCTATTCCACTTGGCCCTAATTCTAAGCCTCCGCCTGACATCCTTCAGTGGGTCCTAGGAGCCTCAGCTTTGAGATCCATAAAATGGGGCAATAGATATTATCACAGAAGATGAGGAGAAGGCTCCCCAGACCCCCAGCCCTGCACCTGACACCATATAGGTACAAGATCCATGTCAGCGCCCTTCCCATGGCCCCCAGCAAGCTACAAAGCCTTGGAGAGCTTCCTAGTTCACGTGGTCCTCAGTGGCCAATCAGGATGATGGAGAAGACAAGAAAGCCAAGCATGTGGTATTCACAATGAACAAGGTCTGATTGACGGTACAGGAACCTCCTGGACAATGTGGAAATGAGTTTTCTTCAGGGAACGTTACAAGATAGAAATACCAAGGACGAGAGACAAACCGGGGTGAGTGAGTCTTACTCTACAAATTAAGGGGCTGGCGACATTTGTTATAGGACTTACAGGTGAGTCAGGTCACGGAGGCCACGGAAGGCATTTCTTGAAATGGTTTCTATTTTGTTACCTTCGATGAACCTAAGGGGGGAAAAATAGTATAATTCAAATGAATCGCCTCTGCCTAACGTCTCTAAAAGATGATACCAGTATGGTTTTGGAGTAAAATCAAAAAGCACTCATGAATTATAAAACCTCTGAAGCCTAAGTTAGTTACACGGAATTCCACCTGGGAGCTGGGCGTGTGTGCAAGAACACAGGCACGTGAGCGTATCTCTGCACTCCTTCTAGGAGCCGGAGAGAAGCCTTCGAGTCCAGCGCTGGTGCAGCGGGGTGGAATACGTACTGTACGAAGACAAGAAATTCTCATATCTCTGCAAGACTGGACTGCTTCCAGAAACTTGGCTCCGCGGTTCTCCGTACATTTCACAGTGCCTGGCTACTCATGCTTTTGTTAATGCCATGGTGCCTCGAGGGGAGCACATTGTTTTTCATCTCCGCATTAATGTTTTTGCTGAGGGAGAGTTCCATTAAGTGTGTTTTCCAGCAACCTTGAGCTTGTCACATCCCTTCCCATACTCTGAGCCTTAAATGGGTGACAGGGTAGGGATCCTTCTGGTTCAGAGCTGTACCACCCAGAAGCAGGATGTATAATCAAGTCGAGCAGGGGCTCCCCGTTCCTTCTCTGTACTATATTGGAGTAGGAATCCTTGTGCACACAGTCTCACAATTAGAACTCTGGTCACGCTATATTCTCTCTGTGGGAAAGACATGGTGTGAATGTACCCTGCCCGTTCCCTCGGGGCACAGAGAACTAAGTGTTAGTTTATGGGATCATGTCAAAGGGTCTTCGGTGAGATGGTCCCAAGAAGAGGTGTTGCCACATCAGTGAACTGGTTCTCGATTCTCACACTGAGTGCTTACTGATACCTGGCTTTAAAAAAAAAAAAAAGTCCAGAGTCTCTTTAGCGAGACTTGCTAAAGAGCATAAACTGGGCTTGTCAGCATAAACCGACAAGCTCATTTCCTCCCCAGCAACCCAGCCCGCGAGATGAAGAGCCCATCAGAGGAAACCCATGGTGGTGTGTGCTCTGACACAGCCTGGCTGCACACAGCACCGAACCTGAGTTCTCTCCCATCGTGCACACTGAACGAGCAGCGTATACACACACCTGGAGAGGGAAGTCCTGCAGGGACATCATGTCCCAAGACCCCAAGTCAACAGAGAGTTTTCTTATGCCCACATAGGTCTAGAATCACATCTACCTGTTAACCTCAAATAAGCAAGTCGAGACAGGGCTTTCAAAACCCCTCTGGATGCTAATGGAAGTAATCCCTTCTGACAGCAGGATTAACATTATTACAAACTTGCCCAATAAATAGATGAAGAAACTTGAGGGGTGGGGGATACAAAAGTGAGAAAAGACGAACATCAGAACAAGAACTTATTGCTTATTGCTAAAAATAAGATAAGATAGAAAAACAAAGACTGCACATTGGAAGAGGGAAAAATAACTCTTCTCCTTTTTATTATCATCTTTTCAGGGAAAAAGAAAACACAATTAAACCCTCAGCTGAACTCACAGGAAATACTACAAGTGGGATATGTGACAGCTCAATGAAAAGCATACAGTTGTACCCCAAAATAGGGAAACTTTGTTTAAAAATAAGGAGCCCTCAGAACCCTTCAGCTCTATTTCCAGCTGATCAGCAAATCCATGCCTAGTTATGGGAGGTAAAAATATCCAACGCAGTTTCCAATTGTGCTTACTCCATGACAAATTAAATGTCACCAGAGAATGAATGAATATCTTTCCCTCTTTGTTTCAACCCCCCCCCACTTGATCCCCAGCCTCCTCCTGTCCCAGCCTGTTTATAAGCAAGTGAGCTACCAAAGGTCAGCACTGAGAAAAGCATGGGGCTTGTCCATCCCTTACCACTACCACCCCAGAGATGCTGCCCAGACCCGGACGCAACCTGGCCAGCCCACTGACATACCCAACACTCCCAGACAGACAGACCGCCACTTACAGGTACTCAAGATGGAAAAGTCCAGCAAAAGCATCATCCCGGATCACCGTGAACGAGTTAGAGTTCAGCAGCCTGAAATAAGACAGATTCCAAGGCAGAGATGTAAAGCTTCACCACGGGGTGAAGCCATTCCTGCTTCTTTTCCTAGGTTCGGATCTGTAGGTAAGCGTGGGCCCTTCTCAGCATCAGGACCACCCAATGGGTCCCAGACTTGATGCTCATGGACCGCTGATGAAGACAGTGGCCAGGGGTTTTCTGGCCGTCGCTAATACTCCACCCCTCTTGCCCTGGGACGAGGGGGGTCTCAGTAAATATGAACTCATAACTGTTACTTGAAAACATTATGATACCAGTCATAACTAAAGAGCCAGTGAATGCTTTATGATACACAAGCGATTATGGAGCGCATAGAGTCACGAAAGGATCTTAGTCCAACTTTATCTTTAGAGAAGTTTGAGCCCAGAGAAGTTTGGTAACTTGGCCAAAGTCACACAGTAACAAAAAAATCATTTCTACCACATTATACATTCCCATGAGAAACAAAAAATAAAAAAAAATTAAGAAATCTTCAGAAGATTCTTTATCACTATGTGTTTTTTTTTTAAATACTCTTATTGGCATTGTTATCGTACATTATAGTGAGATTTCATTATGGAGTAATTTGCTTTTTTTGGGGGGTGGTACTGGGGTTCCTGGAAGCCCTTCTACCTCCGGGCTACACTCTCAGACCTATTTTTTTTAATAGTTTTTTATTTGGAAACAGGGTCTCTTAAGCCAGTGAGGCTGGCTCCGAACCAGCGAGATCTTCCTGTCTCCTCCTCCCAAGTGCGGGGATTACAAGTGTGCGCCACCACACCCGGCTCATTATGGAGTAATTTTCTACTTGAGTCACTACTTAAGTCCATTTGGAAGAAGTATATATAGTCTATACAGTAATTCCTGAGGCCTATTTGACAAAAGAATGTCTAAAATTGAGCCAGGCATGTTTGTAATCCTGGCACTCAGGAGGCTGAGACAGGAAGATCACAGTTCATGGCCAGCCTCAGCTACTTAGTGAAACCCTGTTTCAAAATAAAGAATAAAAAATAGGGCCGGGTGTGTAGTTCGGAGGTAGAATGCCCCTGAGTTCCATCCCCAGTACCACCAATAAATAATTAAATTTGTATTTCTGTTTCTACCATTGTATAGAAAGTTTACTCTAATTCTCTGATTACAATTTGAAAAGAATTCTGATTTTTAAATGGCAAGTACAATGTTATCAGTAGGCATAGAGCACTTCAAGAACAAAAATATCAATAGTATGTTTATTTAGAATGAATAGTGAGCTATATTTCTCTATAGCTTTCTGCAACTCATTGCTTACTTTAATTTCAATTAAATTCAATTTAATTTCATCTCAAATTTAAGAAACGAATATAATAAAGGGAAGAAACTATATGCTCATGGCTTTGCCTGTAACTGATGTGCTTTGGGGGAGTGGGTGTTCTCTTCATTAGTAAACATTACATGATCTGGGCTACTAGCACTCCAGGATACACACCACAGAGATTTCAGCATTACTCACCAAGAGAAGCTGGGACGGGTATGTAGCTCAGAGGTAGAGCACTTTCCTAACAAGTGTGAGGTCCTGGGTTCAATCCCCAGCACAGCCAAAATAATAATAAATAAATACACAGAGCCAGGCATGGTGGCATTCACCTCAATCCTAGTACTTGGGAGGCTGAGGCAGGAAGACCATAGGTTTAAGCCTTAGCAACCTAGTGAGACTTAGCAAGTCACTGTTTCAAAACTTAAAAGGGCCAGAAATTCAAAAGTAGGTAGACTGCCCTTGGGTCCAATCCCTAAGATCAAAATAATAAATAATTTTTTTTAAAAAAAAAAGAGGAACTGGGATGAGGAACAGTTAGGAGTGTGGGCTCTGGGCCTTGGGGCAGAACCCTGGCTCTGTGATTTGGGTCAAGTAATTTCACTTCCCTGAGCCTCAGCCTCCACATCTGTCAAATGGGAAAATAAAAATGAAGAGATGTATGCCTATGAAGCAAATAAATAGCCATATGCTGCCTGGCTGTTAAAGTGCTCCATAAACTAGAAATGCTCCTATCTCCAGGGTAGGATTAAAAATTTAAAACGTAAGTTCCACTTATTTATTTATTTATTTATTTATTTATTTGCTGAACTGGGGATTGAACCCAGGGGCATTGTACATTGTACCTCCAAGCTACACCAGCCCTATTTTTTAGTGTTTTTATTTTTGAAACAGGCAGGGTCTCACTGAGTTGTGAAGGGCCTCACTAAGTAGCTGAGGCTGGCCGCGAACCCTAATCTTCCTGTCTCAGCCTCCCGAGTACTGGGATTACCAGCGTGCGCCACCACGCTCCGCTTCTAAGTTCCTTTTAAAGTGAGATGTTTGGAGAACAATTTGTTGAGGCAAAGTTCAGGTCTGATCCATGCAATCGCCTGCCCAGTTGCAAGACTTGGGAGTTAGGATCTACAATAAAGTCGTGGAAGAAAGCTTAGGCTGAGGTCAGGATAGGAACCTGAGCGAGGGGCTATGGTGCTTGGCTGAGGACGCCTCCGAGCCAGTTAACACCAAGAGCCAGACACAGCCTCCTCGGGAAGAGAGGAAGGACTGACACCAAAGAGACACAGACCACCCTTCAGGCCCGCACTTCAGGGACCCCCACTCTGCAGAGAGAACTTTCCATACTCACAGTAACTGCAGGGAAGGCAGATGGGAAAACATTCGGTCCTTGATTTCTGAAAACGTTCCATTTACTAGGCTCCTACAGGCAAAAGAGGGACAAAGCAAGGCCTGGGTTTCTTTTAAAAGCGCCGGACAGGGTGGTCAAGGGGCTTCATCCTCCACCTGGACTTGAGACACTTCCTCTCCAAAGCGAGGCGCAGCCCAGCTGGCCAGCTTCTTCCCAGGGGGAGGGAAGGGGAGCGCAGAGCCTTTGGCCAATGCTTTTGATCAATAGGAAAAACTAGTCTGGAGACTAGAAACCTGCTCCATCGGCCTGGCTCCCTTCACAGACATGAGCTCAGCCAGCCCCAGTCAATCCCCTGGCTTCCTCCACTTAACTACAGGAGCCCCCCCCCCACTCCTGTAATGTAACCGAGTGATGACTTCACCCCTGCCCAAGATTCTGTTTGTGCAGACACAAAGTTAATGTTGGCAGATGGAACTCCAGGGTAGGATTAAGCATTCCCCTTGGGAGCACATCTCTGAAAGACATTCAGTGCACTTCTGATTAAATGCACCATGAAAGCCTTGGGGGAGAACTCGGAGACACCTGAACTTTCTGTGCGGTGGGAGGCGGTGCCATCTGCCAGCCACGATGGTCAACCCCGGGATAAGTGGCTCCGCTCTCTTCAGCCCCAGGTTCCCTACCCTTCTGGCCACAGCAGGACCTCAACACTTTTCTTCCGTTAACATGCAGCTCAATTAAGCGACTGCTGGCTTAAAGGGCTTAACGAGGGGAATTCTAATTTCTAGAATCCTCCGTGTCACCTGACTTAACAACAGTAAGAATCAAACAGGCTCTCTGATCCCCACCCCCCAAACCAGACTCCTCTAACTTCCTATAAATGCAAACGAGTCACCCCCCACCCCTACCCCAGGCTCTAGGGTCCAGACCTCTGCCCTACCTCGGATGAGAGGCAGAGGGATATCATACTGAGCAGGTGTAAGCAACCATCACCCTTGGGACTCCCCGCCCCACGGCAGAGGGTTCCCAGCACCTGGGCCTGGGACAGGAATCCTATGACACAACCAAGAGTCCCTTCTCCAGCCCTGTGACAGCCAGACACTTGACTTCAGGGGCAGTGAGGCCACATATTGAAAGCATCTGTTGGCGGGTGGACAGGCCAGGTGAAGCCCTTTCTGGCCCTTCACTCCAGCCAACAGCCAGTGCTGCAAGCCAGGGGAGAGGAGGCCCTCCTGAACTCCGGGCAGAAGTCGGCCTGGCCTCCCACACTTGGCACCAAGCCGACACCTCGCATGCCTCTAGACGCTGCCAAGTCCTCTGTGCCCCTCCGGGCCACGTGGGGCGGCCCCTGCCCTCGCAGAGGTTGTTGCCTTCCTAGGATCTTCCCAACCTGCAGCGTGGACAGGTCGGGCG
Organism: Muscardinus avellanarius; assembly: GCF_963383645.1. Lineage (NCBI taxonomy): Eukaryota > Metazoa > Chordata > Mammalia > Rodentia > Gliridae > Muscardinus > Muscardinus avellanarius. The sequence continues at coordinate 119,444,989 of NC_137791.1, read as the reverse complement.
GAGGCCACGGTGCCAACCTCCGCCGGGCAGCGAGGCCTCAACCATCCCAGTCTGCACTCTATCCAGTCCCGTTCAGCTGCTCCGGTGCAGGTCCACACGCCCAGGACCCCACAAACACAAACAGAGCCTCTCAAACTTTACCGCGCCCTGAATCTTCCGGGGATGCCAAAGGGAGGCAGACCCGAGGATCCACTCCCGACCCCCTGCCTCCCTGCGGGCCTGGCTCCTGCCTGGGTACCAGCTCCCCCAGGTGGATCTAATGCAGGTGGCCCGCGGGCCACACTTTGAGAAACACTGTCACAGGGACCTGACTGGGTTCCCAGGCTCTAGGGCTCGGGGTCTTTCCGTCCCCCCAAAGGAGGGGGGCCGAGGCTCCACCCAGGTCCCATAGCGCGCCCCCACCCAAAGCCGAGACCCGGGCAGGGGAGCGGGGTCAGGTGTCTGCCCGGGCGCCAAGAGGCAACTCCCCGGCGGCGGCGGCGGGCCAGGGCGGGGCGGGTGGGGGTGGAGGGGTCCCACTCACAGCGAGCTGATGTCGCCCGGCACGATCCTGGGCACCCAGGAGGAGCCCACGCAGATGATGGACTCCTTGGTACAGCTGCAAGTGGCGGGGCAGCGCGCCAGCCGCCTCACCTGCGCGCTCGGCGGGACCAGGCACGCGGCGCCCAGCAGCAGCAGCAGCCCCAGCGCCCCGCCGCCGCCTCCCCGCAGCGCCATGCCGGGCCCCCCGCCCCGACCCCCGCCGCTCCGACCCGGCGCCGCTGCAGACCCGGCCGCCGCTCGCTGCTCGGCCGCCGCCGCTGCTGGCGAGGACGCGGGCGCCGCGGGTGTGGGAGGCCGAGCCGCAGCCGAGCAGCATGCTGGCCGCCACCCCCACTCGGCGCCCCCCCACCCGAGCCCGGGCTGCTGGGCGGCCGCCGCACTCGCGCCCGCCTGACATCAGCGCTCGCCCCGCAGCCCGCGCCGGCCAATGAGTCGGGTCCCGGCCGGCCCGCCCCGCGGGGGAGGAGGAAAAGTTGGGGGGACCGCGGGGGAGGGGCCAGCCCCGACCGAGACCCCCGCCCCCGGGAGTCCGGCTGAGCAGCAAAGGAGCAGAGGCCCACAGTCCCCCCACCCGCCGCAGGGAACGTGTGGGAGATGCTGGCGCCTTTCAGCGGGGCCCCAGCGTGAGCCCCCAAAGAAGTAGGGGCCCAGAGAACCAGCTAGACCGCTGGGGAGGAGACTCTGCCCAAGGTGCTTGGAAGAGTCTGGACTTTTGAGCAGCCTTTAGTAATTTAGAAGGGGAGAAGACGAAGCGAATGCAGTCTTGGGGCCCAGCCTGGGTGGCTTTGCTAGTCTTGCAGGGGGAGGGGGGGCAGTGGAGTTTGGCTTCAGTCCCCCACAGCACCTGGAGTCACAGAAGCCAGCCACTCGTCCGTGTTTGCAGGAACGTAGAAAAGTGAAGTGGCTACAGCCCTGAGCGCCCTGCCACTCTGGGCCCTGCCAGCTGCTAGCTAAAAAGCCCACCTGTAAAAAGTTTCCCATCACTCACCGCAGTAGCTTAGGGCGCTGCCCACATCAACCCCAATTAGACTGGGGGCCTGGTTGTTGGTACAGATGGAAGGTCATGATGAGTCCCCCCACACACACACTTTGTGCTTAATCTTGCCCAGCCCTTTAAGGCAGATCTTATTAATGTCCTGGATTTACTGATGAAGAAACCAGAAAGCAGCAGTAACTGGCCTGTGGTCTCTAGAAAGTGGCAGCCAGGTTGGGGACTGCAGCTGGGCTGGGGACTGGTGACCCTTTTCTGCCCCTTGAGTTTGTCACAACGAGCTTGACTCTTACCGAAAGGTAGTGTGCAGCTTGGGAAATCAAGGGAAATGACCAAACAGAACCCAGACGATGACCAACAGCCTGAACGGCTCCGCTGGGGAGTCAAGGTCCCAGCGCGAGGCTGCAGACCTAGGGAAGCCGTTTCTGACGCTCTGATACACTCAGAAAAGGCCCGCTCAAGGCAAGAAATTACCGCCATGGGATTCGCCAATTCTCTATCAGTTCTTCAGTGCCGGCTTGTGGCACTTTTCACAAGAATATTCATGGCCACTGTGGGAGGGTGTCGGAACAGGTCCTGTCGTCAGGGAATTGGGCAAATAGCCCTGAAGGAGTCACTGAGCAAGGCTGCATGGAAAGTTCCAGACTGGCCCAAAGAGGTTCAGGAATTGAAAGTTGAGCTTCAGTGTGCAACTTCCCTGAGGAAGTTAGACGTTCACTGCAGGTTACTGTGTAGCCAACACCTAGTGTGGTCCCAAACCATCTACCTTTATTATCATTTACTCTCACGCCCACCCTGAGAAGTGGGTCTTCCCAGCTGGTGGATGGGAATTGAGCTCAGAGGTGTTTTTCTCTTGCCCAAGATCACAAGGACCCCCCAGGAGGATCGTACTCCAGAACCGGCTGCTAGTTCTGGGGAGACCAGCAGACTCAGGGCCCCAACATCCTGGAGGGGCAGAGGGAGACTTCTCAGATGCAGCACTTCCTGCAGACCCTGGACAAGAACATCTGTGTCTGCTCCACGTGGGAACAGGGCAGGGGTCAGGGGGAGGAGCCAGGCAGGCCTGGAGTTGCCTCTGAGCGTGCCACTACTGCTGTGTGGTCGTGAGCAAGTTGGGACCTCTCTGTGCCTCTGCTTTCTCACCTGTAAAACAGGACTATTCCTCACTTTGGAGCCTGTTTTAATCAAGATTAGGGGTTCAGTCTCATAGACCAGTTCCCCAACCTGCACTGATATGGGGGACCCTTTGTCATATCTGGAGATATATGTGGTTGTCACGGTGGGGTGGGTACCATTGGAATCTTTGGTTGTTTTTGTTGTTGTTGTTGTTTTTTTTTTTTTTTTTTTTGGTGGTACTGGACATGGAACCCAGAGGCCTTCTACCTCTGGGCTACACTCCCAGACCTATTTTATATTTTATTTGGAAACAGGGTCTTGCTAAGTTGCTGAGAGCCTCACTAAGTAGCTGAGGCCAGCTTCGAACCTGTGTGATCCTCTTGTCTCAGCCTCCCAAGCACAGGGACTACAAGCATGCACCACCATGCCCGGCTTACCATTGGAATCTAATGAGTAGAAGCCAGGGACGGAGCTAAAGGTCCTAGAGGGCACAAAAAAGTATGTTCTGGCCCCAAATGTCACCAGCGCCCAGCCTAGTGCCTTCAAAGGACCTCTAGGTACACATTCTAGGCTGGAATCCACTATTTATAAGCAAACCTGCTTGGTCATTTCACATCTGCTTCCAATGTCTTACTTCTCACCTATTACATGGGGCTAAAGAGATCATCTCTCTCTTAAGTCAATATGACAGGTCACCACTCCTCTGGTCCTTTTCTGCCCCCCACCCCTTGCTGGGGCTGGTCCCAGCCCATCCTGGAGCAGAGTGCGGAGAGGAGCCCTGAAGAGTAGAGCTGGCAGAGTTGATATTTGTTTCGACTCTGTTAGAGACACTAAGTAAGCGAGTGCTTGTAAATTATAAGGCTCAGTTTATAAATTAAGATACAAAAATGGAAATGTAGATTACTTTGGTTTGGTTCCAAGACGTTCAGCAGTTTAAAAGAAAAAGAAAAAAAAAACTTAATAGACAATCAGAGAGACACAATCTGTTTCCAGGAAATAGCAAGCGTTTTTGAAGATGTAGAAATCCTCTTTCAGACGTACGCTTGCTCAAGCCGAGCCCTGGGACATCTACCATGGGTGTGGGTGAAACTGTGCACGCTGGAGTAGCCTTCTCCGAAGTCTCAGACTGGTTCTACCTTTTATCATGACCTGTGCTGACAGCTCAAAACAGTGTTCATTTGTGCTCCCTGGTTGATCGGTCAATATTGACTGAGGGTCAGCTGGGTACTGGGCATCCCTTATAAAGCAAGGACAAAGACAGACAAGGTCCACACCTGCATTATAGACGGGTGTTAAATAAAAAGAGTGTGCAAGTGAATGCATAATTACGAATGATGATAGAGCCAATGAAGGAAAAGAGAAGGAACCTAGCTAGGAGAGGGAACAGAGAGGCTGAAGGCCCTAGTAAGAACATCACCAAGAGCTTTGGGAAGAGAAGGAGTCAGGTGCCGGGCGTGGTGGTGCATGCTTATAATCCCAGCATTTGGGAGGCTGAGACAGGAGGATCTCAGTTCGCAGACAGCTTCAGCTACTTAGTGAGGCCCTTTGCAACTCAGTGAGACCCTGTTTCAAAATAAAGAATAAAAAATAGGGCTGGGGTATAGCTCAGAGGTAGAATCCCCTCACCCCCAGGTTCCATCCCCAGTACCACAAAAATAAATGACTATTATTTTAGCTAGGGATGGTGGTACACGCTTGTAATCCCAGCATTTGGGAGGCTGAGACAGGAGGATCTCGGTTCAAAGACAGTCTCAGCTACTTAGTGAGGCTCTTTGCAACTCACTGAGACTCTATTTCAAAAATAAGGAATAAAAAAGTAGAGGTCAAGGGGTAGCTTGGAGGTAGAATGCCCCCAGGTTCTACCCTTAGTATGGAAAAAAAATAAAAAAGGAGGAGTCAGGCAAGTGAAGAAGGGCTAAATGAGAGGCAGTGCTAAGGAAGGGGGTGTGTAGGCATGTGCCCGGGACCAGGAACACGGAAAAATCCAAATAAAGCCCAGTGTGGCCAGAACACAGAAAATGAGGGAGAAAGAGAGAGGACATGACATCTGAAAGGTGGGAAGAAGCCTATGTTAGTCAGCTTTTCATCTCCATGACCAAACTCTCTTACAGGAACAGCGTAGAGGACGGAAAGTTTATTTGGGCTCACAGTTTCAGAGGACTCAGCTCATGGCCGCCTGGCTCCAAAGCAGAAACGTCACAGCGAAAAAGCCAGACAGAGGAGAGCTGCTCAGCTCCTGGCAGCGGGAAGGAGAGAGAAAGAAGGGACTGGGGAGAATACAACCCCTTCCAGGGTGGCTCCCAGATCTACCTCCTCCAACTAGTTCCCACTTCTCAGCAATCCACTCAGCTATCAATGGGTTGATCTATTTCATGGATGATCCACTGTGAAGGTCAATCCTCATGATCTCATAACTTCCTAAAAGCCCCACCTCTTAATCTGGCTGCATTAGGTACCATGATTTCAACACATGAGTTGTTGGGGAACATATCGCATCCAAACCATAACACAGCCGAATCCTGCGGGATTCTGTAGGCCAAAGTGAGGATTCTGCTTATCATTCCCAATGCCATCAGGATTCATAGGATCACTTTTATCAGAGAAGTGACATGATATCCTCCATGCTTCAAAAGGGTTATTTCTGGCTGCCAAGTAGAGAATGGATCTAGCTAGTCCCAAAGAGAGATGGTGGCAATTGAGACTTGATTGGAACAGAAAGGAGTGGTGTGGATTTGAGATACTTTTTGTTCTCTGTGTGTGGTACTGGGGATTGAACTGAGGAGTGCTTTGCCTCTGAGCTATACCCCCACCCTATTTTAGTTTTTATTTTGAAATACGGTCTCTCTTAAGTTGCTGAGACTGGCCACAAACATGCAATCCTCCTATTGCAACCTCCCAAGTACTGGGATTACAGGAATGACCCACAATGCCCAGCAGGACTTGTTGTGAGGTTGAGTTTAGGGAGAAGTCAAATGAAATGTCAAGTTGCCTCCTGGGTCCGGGTAAAAGCCAATGGGTGAATTGAGGTGCCATTTCTTATAGAACCTGAAAGAGGAGAGGGTTTGGTGGGAGAGCTCTAGAGAGAATTTGGTATATGTTTTTTGAAATGCCCAGAAGGAGACAGACATGGTGGCCCATGCCTGTAATTCTAGTACTTGGAAGGCTGAGACAGGAAGATTGCAGGTTTGAGGACAGTGTCAGCAATGTGGTGGGACTCTCAGGAACCTAGTAAGACCATGTTTCTAAACAAAAATTTTTTAAAAAAGGCTAGCCAGGCGTGGTGGCGCATGCTTGTAATCCCAGCATTTGGGAGGCTGAGACAGGAGGATCGTGGTTCGAGTACAGCCTCAGCTACTACTTAGTGAGGCCCTCTCCAACTCAGTGAGACCAGGTTTCAAAATAAAGAATTAAAAATAGGGCTAAGGGTGTAGCTCAGAGGTAGAATGCCCCTGGGTTCTACCCCCAGACTGGCAAAAAAAAAAAAAAGGCTGGGGGTGTCACTTGAAGGTAGAATCCCCTTGGGCTCAATTCCCAGTAATTACAAAAGGAAGGAAGGAAGGAAGGAAGGAAGGAAGGAAGGAAGGAAGGAAGGAGGGAGGGAGGGAGGGAGGGAGGGAGGGAGGGAGGGAAGGAAGGAAGGAAGGAAGGAAGGAAGGAAGGAAGGAAGGAAGGAAAAAAGAAACTGCCCAGGAGGCATCCACCCACACACAGGCTGAGTTGGCAGCTAGCTGGCCAGTCGGATGGTAAGGAAGACATGGGAATAGGTGGAGGAATGAGAAATCTCCGTACCTTAGGAGCAGCCATGTTCTTTTCCTGTCAGCTCTTGATGTACTGTTGACTGATTGAATAAATGAGTGACATTTCAAAAATACTAACATGAAAAGAAAAAAAAATCTCTCCCAAGTGCAGGCAGCAAAGAACCATAGGGATGTTTCAGAAGACCTGAATTTAAGAACACTGCAGCATGGAAATCTATTTTTAGATCAAAAGGAATCTTCACGTTCTCCACCGAAGTACAAATCTTGGAAGAGTCTCAGAGGCTTCATCATGCTCCGAAGCGCCCTCTCCTACTTACCAACCTAACTCGATCCCTCGCCCCATACTCACTGGGCGTCTCACCAGGACCATCTGCTTTGGAACGCCCTCTCTGACATCCAGGACCTCTGGCTCCCATGCTCACTGTCCAAGAAGAGAAATTTCATCCAGACTTCAAAGGCACTTGGTTTGAATGACTACAAATTAGATTCCATAGGGGAGGGGGCTCTTCCTTTTTTTTTTTTCTTTAAGAGTTTGCCAGTCTCTCTCTCTCTCTGACCACATCGCCCTGACGTGCCTAGTGGTTCCCTGCTGATCAGATGTGGGTGCCGGGCCTGGGTCCACACCCTCGCCTTCTTCAGGACTCCATGGTGTCGGAAGTGGGAGCTCATAAGGAAGATGCCCCTGACCTGACTTTTGAATTCAATCATTTTTGTTTTGCTTTTTGGTATTGGGGATTGAACCTAGTTCTACCTCTGAGCTACCACCCCTTTATTTATTTATTATTTATTTATTTATTTATTTAAAAACAGGAAGCTGGCCTCAAACCTGCAGTCCTCCTTTATCTGCCTCCCAAGTATTGGGATTACAAGCGTGTACCCCCACTCCTGGCTTCAATCATGTGCTTAGAGGGCTGCCTGTGGGTGTCTTCTTCACTTCCTAGGTCAGCCAAAAAGGGCCTAAGGACCCTGGCCACAGTGCTAGTGACCTTTATCACCTGCTCCCCTGGGGATCTTGTTATCCCACATCAGCTGTGCCTTCTTGTGACAACAGCCTGGGATTTTGTGTTGGTAGAAATCACATCTCCTCAATGTTCCATGTAACTGGCTGAGTTAAAGAACACCTCCATCTCCACTGCACCTGTCAGCTGGACTACAGCATTCCAGAACATCTCATCCTGCCAGCCATAGTTACCAGCTTCAAGATGAATGCAGCATCCATCTGGGGCAGTTAGGGCTAAGAAAACCCCTGGATGGGGCGGCTTCTGCAAACGTTGGGAAGCAGACTCTTTCCTACAGGAATTGAATGGGTGTGGGCCTAAGAACCTGGATATCCAGAGAGGCCTCCAGCTGAGAGAAGGAGCCTGGGACCATCATTTTTGGTCCCAAATCAAGCTATCCTTCAACTCTTCCATTCTAGGAAACCATAAGTGCCCTTTTGTGCTCAACCAGTCTGAACCTGGGTTTTGGTCTCTGGCAGCCAAATGAATCCTAACTAACCCAGTAATAAACCATCACCACTAAAGGAGGTGAGACAAGGAGTCTACAATATGAAACTAAGCCATGGGCAAGATTCGAAGCCAGTGTCCAAGTTGGGTGTGGTAGCACATGCCTAAAGTCCCGGTACTCAGGAGGCTGAGACAGGAGGATCACAGGTTCTAGGCCACCCTCAGCAACTTAGGGAGACTCTGGAGGTTACATAAACAAATGTATCAAAGTTAATCACCAAACAAGCATGGGATCGAGGGAGGGGGAGGGAATGGGATGGGGAGTGGATGAGGGCTAATTGGATGATGTGTGCTTGTATATCCTCTCAAGTCTTGTACTCCAATGTGATATATTATTACAATGCACCAATAAAAATAAATTTAAAATAATAAAATAAAATATTGACCTTAAAATAATAAAAAATAAAATAGGGCTGAGAGTGTAGCTCAGTGGTAGAACCCCTGGGTTCAATCCCCTTCCTTGTCTTGTAACCACATTTGCATGCAAACACACACATACACATGAGATGCACACAGCCAATGAAATTTTGACTCCCCGCAGCCACCATTTTTGGTCCTTTCTAATCTTCTCTTAAACAATACTGATAGAGTTTTGTCTACTTTATCAGTTTCCTCAAGGAGCCAGTCATGCCTTTGTCAATTTTCTCTCTTCTATCTTTGTTTTCTGTTTTGTTTCTGTCTTTAATATTCTCTCTTCTATCTGGATTTACTATATGTTGTTATTCTTACCATCTGTTTTCTCCCACTTAGCCTGAAATCTGTACTTTGTTAAAGTAGTTTATTAGTTAGTCACTTTATTGTCCAAGTTATTTTATGAGTCATTTGTTTTACATGTTATTTATGTATGTGAGACGGAATGCTCTTAGCTACATCCCTAGTTCTAAGGGATTGTGCCCAGCCTTTTAGTTGGGCTGCATGGGAAAGAAGTACATCTGTGAAGCCACAGAGAGTGGGTCTGTGAGTTACATCAATCCCCTAAAACAAACATTTTCCTATATAACAAATTCCCATAGCCTCAAGTTTATAAGTTGGCATAATAACTTTACGGGAAATCACTTTGTTCTTCTTAGTGAGCAGACTTAGCAAAAATTCTGCTTTAGGAGGGCGAGTTACAAAATAAGTAGAGATTTAACTTAAATTTATAATAATGGGTCTGTAAATATCCTCTTAGCTCTGCTCTCATCCATAAACCATGGTTAATCCAATGCTTTGCATTCTGAAAGGCCTTATATCCTCCCAAGATTCTTGCTGTTGAAAACTGTGGCCTTTGGTCTCCACTTAATTTTAATCAAGACTAAATCAAATATATTTGGGGCTTATAATTTTTCTGTTCTGCAGCCTTTGAGTTATTCTGTGATCTCGGGCCCTCTGTTCAACCTGCCCCAGTCTACATCAAAATGTGATCTGAAGGAAGTATGTGAAATGCATTCACATTTACTCCCAGGGACTGCTAATTTATTGTGCTTCCTTCCCTAGGCACATCTCTGAGGCTAATGTAGCTCTCAGACTTAAACCAAATATCATGCTGGGAATGTTAGGCAGAGTTCTGAAACCAGAACCTGGATTATGGTTTCCATTGCTCCCCACATACCCGCCGAGTTCTCTCCTCTATGCCACCGATGTCTAGGAAGAGTTGCTGGAAGAGAAGCAGTGGAGCATGTTGTCAGGGCACCTTACTTGAAACCCAGTTAGCCTGGCAAGGTGGTACATGCCTATAAGCCCAGTACTTGGGAGGCCGAGACAGGAGGGTCACAGGTTTGAGACCAGCCTCAGCAATTTAGCAAGACTTGTGGCAACCTAGCAAGACCCTGTTTTACAAAAAATAAAAAAATTCAAGAAAGAGATAAGGGTGTAGCTTAAAAGCAAGGTGGCCCTAGGTCTAATCCTCAATACCACACATAAAAGAAAAAGCAAGTTAACCCAGTCTCTCTCTCTCCAAGGCCTTCATTCCCTTCTGCAAGTGAGAGAGAATACTGCACGCCACTTGGATTATGGGAAGGAGGAAATCCGCTGAAAGATGTGAAAAATATTTATAAGCAGCACAAGTTAGGTAATTGAGTGGTTAGATAGTCAGTCTCTACCTGTTATGGAGAGCCATAATTATTATGGATATAGGTATTGTTATGGATAAATAGATATGAAGGTAGATATAGATTGACAGAAATGTAAATATTGTAAATATAGGTATATAGATATAGATGGTACTGATGTAGACAGTTCTCAAGAAGCTTAAATTATACTCAAGGAAATAAGGCTCTTCTATTTCAAGAGACCCTTCCAACATCTCGGAAATATTTAGTTCCTCCTCAGCACTTCCTTTCCACAGAAGAGACAGAATCTGTACATTTATGTGGAAGCTGAAAAACTTGGTTCCATCATTCAGCAACTACTTCCCACGTGGCTCTGTGGGGCGGGCACTGTGCTGGACGCTGGAATCCAGAGGTGGGGAAGGAGCTCCTGCAGCCCTCAGCCTGCCCACACAGGCAGCCAATGCAGGTGCACACCGTGCACTGGGATAGGCTGCCCCAGGCATCTGGGCAGTGTCATGGGAGCCCAGCCAGAGAGCAAGAGGGTGGACACTCTAATACACTCCCAGCCTCTGCCCTTTACCAAGACAGACCAGGCCTACCACTGGGCTGAATTTCCATCCCTTCCACAAACCCCAGGACTCCTTGTTCTCTGTCCTCATGACAACATTGGAGCTTAGGATTTATGTGGTTCCTGAAGACTGCTCAGTTGGCAGGAGGGCAGATGATCTATCATTTAAGGAAGGGCATGAGGTCGTGTCCATCTGGCCCAAATGCTAGCGCACAGGAGCGGTCAGTCCAAGGAGAGGACAGTTGTCAGCCCCATATTGTCCCCAACAGGCATCTCAACTCAAGTCAAAGGTGTATATAAAGTCCTGGGTGTTTCTATCTCAAGTATTGAACATTGTGGAGATATTTTTGTTTGCTAGAAAGAGGAAGAAAGTGGCATTTAAAGGCACAATGACATGTCTGATACTCACACAGCCTTTTCATGGTTACAAGACCCTTTCACCCCTGTTATCGCGACTGCAGCTCACGAGAACCCAGGAACAGAAGTTTTCAGAGGAAGAAACAGGGTTTTAGTAAGTCTACTGCACTGTCCAAGACCAGATACTAATAGCAAAGTATCAACGGTACTGCTAGAGGGTATCAAGGTGACGGGAAAAGGTATCAATGCCTTCCATGAGAGTCTAGAAGGCAGAAGCCCTGCTATTCTTTCCTCTATCCTAACCCAAGGTGTTTTGTTTTGTTTTGTTTTATACTGGGGATGGACCTATGGATATTCTACCTCCAACTCCCCCTTTTCTTTCAAACAGGGTCTCACTAAGTTGCTGAGAGTATCACTACATTGTTATAGCTGTCCTGGAACCTGTGATTCTCTTGTCTCAGCCTCCTATGTACTGGAATTACAGGCATGCGCCACCACGCCCAGCTTAACCCAAGCATCTCTTTGGTGTACGAATTTGTCCCAGAGCAAATTAAATATGACCAGCCTTTAAGCCCTCAGAGAGTGGGACTTGATGACTTTCAGACACACAGGAACTACACAAGATGACCCTGTCCAAATAGCCCAGCTCAGTGGGGGAGGAGGAGTAGCAGAAAAGAAACCCTCTACAAATTTGCCCTTGATGCAAATAAGACCTGGCTTGAGGCAAGAATCTCCAGCCGCCAACAGAGAGCTGCTGCCCAGCATGATTACAGGCTTGAGAGGCTGAGACAGGAGGAATACAAGCTGGAGGACAGCCTCAGCAAGTAATAAAATCTAACAAGAAAGACTCTGTTTAAAAAAAAAAAAACAATAAAAAAGGCTGGGAGTTTGGCTCAAAGGTAGAATGCTCCTGAGTTCAATCCCTAGTACTGAAAAAATAAACAAACAAAAACAAAAAAAAAAGAGAGAAAGAAAGAGTTGCTGATGGTTGATAAGAGCAGCCAGGAAAGGCAGCATCACCCTTGGAGAGGAGAGATCATTCCGGAAGCCTCTAGACCAGAAAAGGACCAGCTGGAAAACCTGTCCCCAGAGCTCTCCACAGCCCTCCCCCTTCTGCTACAGCTTCAGCAGTCCCCTGAGGGGCACCATCCAAGACAGCACTATTTATTTTTATTTTTTATCCTCCAAGAGGAATAATAGGATTCATCAATAATGTCTTGGTTTTAGACTCATTTGGGAAATCAGAACGTTTCCATAAGAATAGCATTCTTTCTGATCGATTTTACTATAATATTTTGGACAAGGTAGTTACAGCTGGATTCCTCAGGAAAAAAACAAGACTCTTAGTGTCCTTCTTGGGATATGGATAGACTGCCAGGAGAGGATTCCAATGGCCATTGTAGGTCAAATTGACCGCTCCTGGAAATAGAGGCCAGCCTGCCCTCTGGCTCGATGTGGGCATTCTTGGAACTCTGTTCGGCAGTGAGATGCTCTCTGGATCCTTGGGAAGTAGAGGTTGAGGCTGCAGTTGAACACAAAAGGCTTATTGGGGAGTAGAACAGGTAGAAGGCAGGGGAGACGCAGGCTGGGCAGGAACCAGACTTGCCGAAGTCTGTGCTTGCAGGCATGGCGCTCACTTACGGGGATAATGAGGGGTTGGGGGACATGGCCGGGCATCTTACCACTGCCTTCCTTAGTTGCAGTCCTGGGCTTCCCTGAGAGTTGAGTGGCCTGGGTTTGCAGGCTGGGGAGGACCCTTAGGAGCTAATGGCTGGAGGCTGTCAGCAAAGTACGCTGCCAGCCCCTGGCCAGTCAGTCCTCTCATGAGAAGACATATGAGCTACAATTCTCCGGGTCTGCTCCAAAGGATGGAAAAGACTTCTGGGCATTGAGTGGACATGAACTGAGAGGAGCTCAATAAAAGCTGTGACGGATCTCCAGGCCCCTCTTGAACCACCAGAATATTAGCAGCGGAGTTCCCAGAAATTCATGCTAATGAACGAGCTGATTCTGCTCCTTCTTTCTGAATTCCATGCTTTCGTTGACCCTTGGTACATAACTATTGAGCAACTTTGGGAGGCCTGGGAGAAGAAGCTGAGGCCATAAAGGTTTCTGAGGCCTAAGCCCTGCTGAAAAGAGTTACACATTGGCAGCAAATAAATTGGAATCACCAAAGAAATGCAAGACAGTGTGGGGCCATTGCTATGGACATTCAGAAAGCCTTTGGGCTTTATCAGGTCACCCAAACTGAGGAGACCCGGGTAAAATTTTAGAAAATCTTCAGGTCTTTCCAAGAGACTATTAACAGTGACTTTTTTTTTCTTATACATTCACGACTCCAGGAAGTTAATAACAGAGAGAGAAGAGAAGAAAAGAGAAGAAGGGAAGAGAGGGAAAGGGAGAGAGAGGAAGAGGGAGAGGGAGAGGGAGAGGGAGAGAGAGAGAGGGAGAGGGAGAGGGAGAGAGAGAGAGAGAGAGAGAGAGAGAGAGAGAGATTGATTGGATGTGTGGCTTGGTGGTAGAACATTGCACAGAATATGCAAGGCCCTGGGTTCCATTTCAGCACCATAAAAATTAATAGAAAAATTAAAGAAGGAATCATTTCTTCTAATTTGCAATGCCAAGGCTGGCTTCCCAGAGCCACTATCACTGAAGTTGGGTCATGATGGAGAGATAGGAGCTAAAATGACAGATATGATGAGGAGGGCATTCCATATGGTGGAATTCAAATGATTAAAACTGCCGAACAGGCACACTTGTAATCCCAGTACTTGGGAGGCTGAGACAGGAGAATTGCAGGTTTGCAGCCAGCTATAGCCACTTAGTGAGACCCTGTTACAAAATAAAGAATAAAAAAAATAGGGCTAGGGATGTAGCTCAGAGATAAATGCCCTGGGTTCAATCCCCAGTACAAAATAAATAATAAATTGATAGATGATAGATAGAAATAGATAGATGGACAGATAGAATTGCTAATCAATAGCAATAGCAAGAAAAATAGCACTTTTCCAGTGCCTTTTATGTGCCCAGCACTTTATGTAAGTTGACCTTAAGACTTGAAACTACTTTGCCTAGGAAGTGTTGTTATCCCCAATGTGCAGGTGAGGAGTCTGAGAAGTTAAGTGACTTGTCTAAGGCTGCATGGGCGGTGGCAGATGGAGTTTACAATGTCAGATCATATGGCTTGAAAGCCCATTCTCAGCCCTGCACAGTTTCCTGATGACACCTGTTTCTGTCAGCATTCTTAAAGAAAGAAAGATTTGCTCACAGTTCTGAAGATTTCAGGGGTTGAGTCCATATCGGGCCAGGTGATACCTGCAGAACTGCAGGGAATAGAAGGAAAAAGCACAAGGACTCTGCTCTCACATCATGGGGGCCAGAACCCAGAGAGAGCAAACAAGGGGATACAAGGGGATTCAAACACAGTCACCCCCGGAGACCCACCTCTCCAGCTACAGCCCACCTGCCTACGTTACCACCCAGCAAAACTGTTACAGTGGATTTATGCACTGTTGATATTACAACCCTCATTGTTTAATTATTATCATATCAACTCTAACCATCAATACATGCAGGCTTTCAGGGAACATTCTATATCTAAACCATAACATCGCCATTGGCCAGGAGAGCACATAGCAGGATTAGGAGGCAGAGGTATTTTGAGGGAGAAGAGCGAGAGTGACCACTGGGTTGGTTGCCTGAGGACCATCTGGGTGGACATGAGCAGACACCTGTTGAAAATTTGAATCTGAAATGCAGATGGGAGGATGGGTGAAGAATGGGTTGGAAGAGAGATGGAGGAAGGTCACTGATGTGTTGGGAGATGGAACCTATATTTTTCATTTGTGATAGATTTATTTAGAAAAATGCTCCAAAAGTTAGTTTGTAGAAAAAGAACATAATTTTTCCCCAGGGGTAGAAATAGGCTGGAAAAATAAATAGGAAAAGGGAAGGAAAGACAGAGAGAGAGAGAGAGAGAGAAAGGAGGAAGACCCTGAAGACTTCAGCCCTTGTTCTGCAATCCCAATCTTCCCAGTCTTTGGGAAAACTTCCAGAGCACTCATATTCATTTCCCCCACCACTCACTCTCTCTTCTCTCTCTCTCTCTCTCTCTCTCTCTCTCTCTCTCTCTCTCTCTCTCTCTGTGTGTGTGTGTGTGCGTGTGTGCGTGCGTGCGTGCGTGCATGCGTGCGTGCGTGCGTGTGTGCGTGTGTGTGCGTGTGTGTGTGTGTGTGTGTGTAGGTTAACAAGGAAAGCAACCTTCATGTCAAGGCCCACCCTCAGTGAAACAGATTGTGTACTTGGAACAAGGATCCACGCAGAAGGGCTCTGAGGACCCACACCCAGATTAATCTGCAGGAATTACAGGCAGGGCTCCAGCCTTGCATATGCCAGAGATTTGAGTCAGATCTGCTGGGTTCTCCGTGGAGCAGAGAGGCCCTGGCTCAGCCACACCAAGGACAGAGCTTTGCTTGAGGCCACCGCTTAGGAAACTTTGGGGGAGACCAAGCCTGGGAAAGGAGAAAGTCAAAGGGCAGAGTAGAGAGAGTTTGGAGGTGGCATCAGCTCTGCCCTGAAGCAACTGATGGTCCTTGGACAAATCATTGAAGGCATCTGGGTCTCCTGTCCCCACTTGGATGCCCCAGACCCCAGGACCACAGAGCTTCCCTCTGTGTTGCTTGTGGGCTGTGCAGATGCGCAGTCAGGTAGGAGTAGAGAGAAGAGCTGCGTTGTCCTGGATATGAAGAGGGTAGTTTGGAGGAGGCAGCTCCTGGGTCGTGGAGAGCCCAGCCTGCGAAGGCTGGGGAGCTGGAGTTGCCCTCAGGGTTCAGGGATCAGGAAGGGCAGGCACCTGTTGGGAGAGGAAGCGGGAGGACCAGATGGAGTCTCCTGTTTAGATGAGTCAGCCGCAACTCCTTTCCCCTGAGGTCCTGGGCGCAGGTGCGTGAGCTCGCTATGGTACAAGTGTCTCTGTACCGAAGTCCAGGGGCCTCGCCTGGCACTTCTCGAGGGCGGGACAGTCTGTCCTGACTGCTGACCTGATTCCCAGCACCAGATGATAGGAGTCCTACTGCTTACACTCATGACTCCAGGGATAATTAGGTTCTGATCAAACAGTTCTGGGAAATGACACTCCCCCTCCTGAACGCAGGACTCCCAGAGGCGGGAGGGAGGGATGCAGCCCCTGGGGACAGCATCCTTCTGTCCAGCTGCCTGTGACTGTGCTCCTGGCTCTCTCCTTTGTCTCCAGCTGAAGTGTACACTGAGGAACTTCACGCCAGACTTCGCTAGCGGGGAATGGACTGAGGGAGCCTGCAAGACCCTCACCTGCTCCCTCAATCCCTCACCTACGTGGGGCCCCAGGGACAGACAGATCCCTTCAGTGTCGCTTCCGCCCTTGGAGGGACAACGGCCACATCATCTTCACTCAGCAACGCCTCCGCCCTGGCTTTGCGCAGGTCTTTCAAACACCCTCTTGCTGCTCACCCACCTAGACCTCTACCCTCATCCCCTTCATCTCTTCACCAAGCCTTTTCCTCCTAAGCGGTTCCCACTGCTTGACATGGTATGCATCTGTTTGCTCTTTCCTTTAGTGTCTATTTTCCTTATTAGAGTGTGACCTCCCTGAGCCGGGCACAGTGGCGCACACCTGTAATCCCAGTACTTGGGAGGCTGAGGCAGGAAGATCGCAGGTTCAAGGCCAGCCTCAGCAAATTAGTGAGACTCTCAACAACATAGCAAGACCTTGTTTCAAAAGAAAAAGGAGAAAGGGTTGGAGATGGAGCTCCGTGGTAGAGTGTGCGCAGGGGTTTAAGTCCCTACATATCACACACACACACACACACACACACACACACACACACACACAATGTGCGGGTGACATTGGCACTGTATGTTCCTGAAGGAGCCCAAGACAGAACCTATGATGTTTGGATCTTTGTTATGTCCCACAGCTCAGCTCAGTCGTGGTGTATCACACACAGCCTCTCTGACATTTGTTGAACAGAGAAATGAAAGAAGGAAGGAAGGACCCAGGTCCATGCCAGTGTTCCCCTAGTGTGACTGAGGGTGCACCCTGGGTGGCACTGGGATTTGGAGCACCTGGAATAAGCTCTAATGCAGAGGAAAAGTCACACAGAGAAGCCAGTGAGAACCCACAGCTCTCCAGGCCCCCGGGGCCTAGACCGAGGCAAGGATGCTCCTGTCACAGTGTGAAGCTTGCCTTCTTCAAGTCAGCTTCTGATAGAGGGAAGAAAGCTTCAGCCCAAACAGGTAGACTCTGCCACTAACTGTCCCTGTGAACTTAATCACCTACCCTCTCTGGACTTCATAGATGGTTATATGAATAAAGAATGAATGAACGGATGGATGAAAATACCAGGCCATAAGGAGTTCCACTGGAACATGGAGGTAGAGGGAATTAGATCACCTTTGAAATAAGACTGCCTCAAAGATGTTCTTCTGAGGCTAACCAGCTACATTTCCATTTTGTAAAATGCAGGGGAAGTTTTTTGGTTTTGTTTTTCCACAAGAATCAGATGTATTTCAAGGTGGCAGGGCTTAGCTTGGAAATAGATGCACGAATCTGCTTCTCCTTCCTGGCTTTCATTCTGCCATTGTGTGTGTGTGTGTGTGTGTGTGTGTGTGTGTGTGTGTGTGTGTGTGTGTTACTGGAGATTGAACCCAAGGGCCATCTACCACTGAGCTACATCCCCAGCCGTGTGTGTGTGTGTGTGTGTGTGTGTGTGTATATTTTTTTTTTTCTTTCATTTGAAACAGGGTCCCAGTTGTCGAAGGTTTCACTACAGTGCTGCGGCTGGCCTTGAACCTGCAATCCTTCTATCTCAGCCTCCCAAGTACCGGGATTACATGTGTGCACCACCACGCCCAGCCATTCTGGCATCTTCTTGAGCATGGACTCATCCATACTTTCAGCTCAGAGAGCAGGGCTCACACTTGATGATGGAAGACAAGACCCCTTGTGGGTGCAGAGATTAGAATCTAGTGAATCTTATGTTAACATCCTTATGGGGTTGCTCTGAGAATCCAACAAAAACTGTCTACCACCTGGCTGGAAAAGGAGTATAGCCTGGAGGTAGAAAAGCCCCTGGGTTCCACCCCCAGTACCACAATAAATAAATAAATAAATAAATAAATAAATAAATTCCCAGGAAGATGAGTGGGGGAGGGAGGGCTGAACTCGGTATGCATGGCACCGAATCTGTATTTTAAAGAAATGCAAAAGTATTCAGCCACATCTTTTTCTTTTTTCTTTTTTTTTGGCAGTACTGGGGATGGAACTGAGGGGCATTCTACCTCCAAGCTACACCCCCAGTCCTATTTTTTAGTCTTTATATATTTTTAAACAGGGTTTCACTGAGTTGTGAATAGGCTCGCTAAGTAGCTGAGGCTGTCCTAGAACTGTGATCCTCTGGTCTCTGTCTCCCGAATTCTGGGATTACAAGCATGTGCCACCACGCCCTTCTCAGCTGCATCTTTTTATATACTTATTTATTTTGTGGTATTGGGGATTGAACCCAGGGGCGCTCTATCTCCAAGCTACACCTTTAGCCCTCTATTATTATTATTTTTTTATTTTGAAACAGGATCCCACTAGGTTTCTGGGAGTCTCACTAAGTTTCCGAGGCTGGTCTTGTGATCCCTCTGTCTCAGCCTCCCAAGTACTAGGTCTATAGGGGCACACCATCACACCGGGCTCAGCTACATCATTTGATAGTCACCTGTCTTGAAGGCACCTGTGATATAGCTGAGTAGATACGACACAAGTATTAACCATTCGGCAACAGAAAAAGGGAGGGCCCACAGACAGAAAGCATGGGGGCAGTAGGAGCACTTAAATATGCACTCACTGTGAACAGACCCTGAGCAACTCGCTTGATGTCAGCTCATTTAAATTGCAGCTCAGCCCTTGGGTGTGTGGGGCTATGCTCTCCAGCTGTGCACTGTGACTTACTAGCTAGCTAACTGGGGTCTAGCTAGCTGGGGTCTAGCTAGCTGAGGTCTAGCTAGCTGAGGTCTAGCTAGCTGAGGTCTAGCTAGCTGAGGTCTAGCTAGCTGAGGTCTAGCTAGGAAGTCACAGACTCACTCAGGATTTGGGACCAGACCCATGTGGCCTGCAACTACAGTTCAGCTGATCGGCTGTGTCCCCTTCCCTGTGAAGATGGCCTCTTCTAAGTCGAGGGTCTATCCCAGGTTATCAGGGTGGGCTGGATCTCAGCCCTCTGGAAAGGCCAGTGAACATTTCTAAGAGAAGGAACCATGTTTGTCTGGCAGGGAACTCCCACTGACCAGCAGAGTATCTGGCTCACGGAAGGTGCTCAGTGACGTCTGCCCCATGAATGAATGAATGAATGAATGAATGAGCCCAAGCCATTCACTCCTGTTCAGACAAGACGCTATTCTGCCTCTTGGCACACAACACTTCGCTCAGGCACAGGATAAGCAGGTCACTCCCCTGGTGGTGCACAGTGGCCCAGCCGACCATTTTAATTCATTTATTTATATGTGAACGGGATCAATAATTAACAAATGGCCAGGCGTGGTGGCGCACGCTTGTAATCCCAGCATTTGAGAGGCTGAGACAGGAGGATCGTGGTTTGCAAACAGCCTCAGCTACTTAGTGAGGCCCTCTGCAACTCAGTGAGACCTTGTTTCAAAATAAGGAATAAAAAATAGGGCTGGGGTTGCAGCTCGGAGGTAGAATGTCCCTGGATTCCATCTGCAGAATAATAATAATGATAATAATAATAATAATAATAATAATAATCAAACGCATATCATGTGTAAGTCATTGAGGTATTTGCCAGTATCCACATAACAGCAAGCCAAGATGGGAAACAATAATAGCATAGCACTTAAAATATTCAAGAGTTTCAGCTTTGTTGGGCTTGGTAGTACACGCTTGTAATTTCAGTACCTGAGAGGCTGAGACAGGAGGGTCACAAGTTCAAGGACAGCCTCAGCAACTCAGTGAGGCCCTGTTTTCAAATTAAAAAAATAAAATTGGTCTGGGGTGTAGCCCAGAGGTAGAAGGTTCCTGGGTTCTATTCTTAGAACCACACACCTTCAAATTAAATAAATAAGTAAATAATGAAGTTTCAGCTCAGATGCTTGCCACCTGGATGGTCTTGGCCTGCCAACATTCAACTGCTTCAGCTGCAAAATACAGCTAATCAGACCTCTTTTATTAGGTTGTGAGAACAAATTTGCAAAAATCATTCTTTTAGCTAGGTGTGGTGGTGCACACCTGTAATCCCAGTACTTAGGAGGCGGAGACAGGAGGATTGCAGTTTTGAGGCCAGTCTCAGCAACTCAGCAAGGTCCTTAGCGACTTGCTCAGATCCTGTTTCAAAATAAAACATAAAAAGGGCTGGGGTGTGGCTTGTAGATAGAATACCCCTGGGTTCAATCCCAATATCAAAAAATAATCACTCTCCTTTACTATGTAGTAAAATTAATTATTAATTATTATTGCTGTTGTTGTTATTAGTATGTTATCTTTGGGTGTAAAAAATATGTGTTTTCTTTCTATTTCTTTTCCCTGAAATGGAGAAAGAGGAAAGGAGAAAGAAAAAGGAAAATCAGAGCCATGGGACCATGCCATTAATTAGATTGTAGAAACTTTGCAAAAGCATGAGCTATTATTTTAGGAAATCTTTTTTTCCACTCAATTTATCTGAATCAAGCCTGCTTCATTTAATGAAGACACTCAAGTAATAGCCCAAGACATTTTATAGCTATAATAAATACAACCAGAGCAATGCTAACTGACTACCAAAGTCAACTGCTCATGCCTAAAAGTCGACAAAGGACATTTGTCAGAAAGCAGTGTGGTTATCTGTTGGCTACAAGTATTGAATCAAGCGCTACTTTTGTGTATATGTGTGTGGTGCTGAGGACTGAACCCAGGGGCATTCTACCTCGGAGCTACACTCCCAGCCCTATTTTACTCTTTATTTGGAAACAGGGTCTTGCTACATTGCTGAGAGCCTCACTAATTTGCTGAGGCTGGCAGTCCTCCTGTTTCAGCCTCCCAAGTACTGGGATTGCAGGCATGCACCACCACATTGGGCTCAAGTGCTATTGTATAGGTGCAAATCAAACGTGTTTGTGTGTGTGTGTGTGTGTGTGTGTGTGTGTGTGTGTGTGTGTGTTCTGGGGATGGAACCCAGGGGCCTCAACCTCTGGGCTACACCCCCGACACCTGTTTTATATTTTTATTTTGAAAGTGTCTCACTAAGTTGCTGAGAGCCTCACTAAGTAGCTGAGGCTGGCTTTGAACCTGTGGGATCCTCCTGTCTCAGCCTCCCAAGTACTGGGGTTACAAGCGTGCGCCACCACGCCCGGCTGTGAATCAAACTTTTACACAGACTCATGCGAACATCGTTTAGTGTCAAGAGCATAGCTCGAAATCCTTCAGACTACACAAAATCGATGCGTCCTTTTCTTGGCAATTTGCTTTTATCTAGAACTCTCACAGTGAAGAGGTCCATTGGAGAATGGGTGACAAAGGAAAATTAGTCCATTCCCAGCATATCTGCTAAGGAGATCATAAAGCCGGATGCTTTCTCCTAATATTTGAAGCAGGAGATGCCTCGGTGTTTCTGTGGCTGCTGTAAGGAATCGGCTCGCGGCTGAGTGGCGCGTTCACGGCTTAGCTCACGTCTGCCTCATGTCTTAGTGAGGGTCCATTCCCGTGTTGTTTCCAGCCTCCAGAGGCTCCCGCGTTCATCGCTGTCCATTTTCAAAGCACACCACCCCACCTCTGTTCTCCTATCGCCTCTCCTTTCTGATCTAGGACCCTCCAGCATCGCTCAATACAGAATCATCCTCCAGCGTAAAGATCCCAGTTTTAATTCTACCTGGGCAACTCCTTTTGGCAGAGCAGGAGACATCTTCACAGGTTCCTGGGATCAGATGCGGACATATTTGGAGAGTCATTACTTGTCTTACACAGAAAGGAAAATCGAGAGAAAAGCATGGCGCCAAAACCTCTGAGAAAGAAGTACATGTCTCCACCACGCACAGCAGCTTATATGGACATGCAGGGTCCAGATCCTGATGACATGTCTGTGAGCCCCCCAACCTTGTTCTGCTCTGTCCCCTAGAGGATCTCAGACCGCTTTGTCAGGAGCCAGTGTCAGGGCTCAGCCAGTGAGAGAGACCAGGAAGGGACAGAGGGGGAGGAGGGGGAGCAGAACATCTCTCCCTCCCCTCCCCACCTTAGCCGGAGCCCCTGGGCTCCAGCATCCCACCACACAGCACCCCAGGGTCCCAGCTAACGGCAGGTGGCCCCGGGCTCAGATAACAACACCCACTCTCTGGGGATGGTCAGGCTCCCTGCTGCTGCTAATTTCTGGGTGACCCTTCTGTCACCCATTGACTTATCGGCCCCTTGTTGCTATGACAAATGCCTGCGTTGCATTTTCTCAATACAAATATGCAAAGTGGTTCCTATATTCCTAGCCACGCCCTAATTGATTACATCGATGAGAAATTATTTTAAGTAGGCTTTAAAGAAAAATAGACACTTGTTTCAATAATACTGTCACTACTCAAATTAGTTCTGGAATTCATTTTTCTTTGGGGGATTGTCTTAACACCAAGTTTTCATGCCAAAAGAGAAAATCAGTGTGTTAACTTCCTAGACTTGCTGTCACAAATGACCAGAAACATGGTAGCTTAAATAGCAGAAAGGCCAGATGCCTTCTGGAGGCCAGAAGTACAGAGGTGTTGACAGGGCCTTGCTCCCTCCAACGGCTGTGAGAGGGAACCCTTCACTGCTTTCCCCACGTCTGGGGGCTCCAGACGCTCCTCTGCTGTGACTCTCCTCTTGAACTCTGCTCTGTCTTCACAGATCTTCTCCTTTCTGCCCCAAATCTCTTTGCTTTCCTCCTGTGAGGATACTTTTCTGGGGGTTAAGGCCCATGAGGATCATGCAGGTCCATCATCTCAAGGTCCTTCACCTAATTACATCTACAAAGACCCTGTCCCAAGGAAGGAAACATTTACAGACTCCACAGTGTCTTCTGGAGGAGCCACCACTAGAATAAGTTTTATTGATTTAGAGTCAGGAAAACCTCTCTCCACGCGCACGCGCACGTGCGCACACACACACACACACACTCCATTACTCCCATTTCGTTTGTCCAACTTACCACTCCACATTTTTTGTTGTCTCTAAAGGTTAAATCAACTCCTAAAAGACAAGCAACATACCCCATAATGAACACTTCATTGTAGTGATGTCAGTAGAGAGGGAAAAAATGATTTGCCAACTTCCATAAAAGGTGGTCAACAGAGCCAGGTGTGGTGGCATACACCTGTAATCCTAGGACCATGGGGGGGTGCTGAGACAGGAAGATCGTAGGTTCAAGGCCACCCTCAGCAACTTAGCGAGCCCCTCAGCAACCTAGCTAGACCCTGTTTCAAAAGAAAAATAAAAAGGGCTGGGGGTGTGGATCGGAGTTAGAACACCCCTGGGTTCAACCCCTGGTACCACAAAGGAAAAGAAAAAGTTGGGCAACGGAAAAGGCAGACCGTGAGCTCTGCCTCCCTCTACGGCTGTCCCCCACCCCGCCATCATCAGCAGGGAAGGGACGGGGATTTCTGTACTCGTAAGATGCCAACAGTCTACACTCCCACCTCACTGGTTGCTTCTCTTGTTGTTTAGTCCCAATATAAGTCTTCCAGTTTATTCTTGGCACACATTAGCCTGCCCAGTTCAGTGAAGTGAAGACACAGGGCCTGGGATGTTCCTCAGGGCAAGGAGGTTGTTCGCAAAGGCCTAATTTTTCGCAGAATTCTCTGAAGGCCTCATTTCTGCCATCGCCCGTGCCCTGGCTCAGGTCGAAAGCGCCCACAGTGACGTAAATGGAGACTTCAGATGGCCTTGCTGAGATTACACTCCAGTCACTGGTTCAGCGCAAATAGAATCTTCTACTGAAATACAGCCGCACCACTGAGTAATGCTCGCCGAGAATAAACTGGAGAGAGCATTAGATGTAGAAATAGAACCAGTAATTGCCCTGAGTTAAAAGAGAAAAAGATTGACGTGCTTCATCGTTTTTAACGGAGGAAACGAGGTCCTACCTATTAGAACGTTTGCAGGGCCTTTTCAAAACGGAGGTGAGAGGAAACCGCGTACGAGCGCGTCCTAGTGATGGGTTGCACGGGGCCCCTCTCCTTGACTCCTGGTGAAGGCATTTCTCAAAGAGATACCAGAAAGAGGTTTATGCGCGGCACTAATTAAAACACAAAGGAGACAGAGCCCCCCCAAATCTCCTCTCTCGTTTCTCTTCTGAAATTGTGAGGAGGCGAATCTATACTATGCCTGACCATGCAAATACGGCATATGGATTATCCCAGCAAAACACTAATCTGACACATATTTTATGAAACTCGTAATAGACTTTCGGTGGAGGAATTAAATCTCCCAGTCACTGTGCAAAGGCCGTAGATCCATCTCCAATATTTACAACACCCCTGCCCTTTTATAGATAAGGAAATTAGGATTCAGAAAAGCAAAGAATTTACCCAAGGCCACAAATGGGATTGCCTCAACTCCAAAGGATCATTGATCGTAGGACTCACCATTGATCTCCTAACTGCTTCTTGGGACCAACAACAACAACAACAACAACAAATACATTTCATTAAATGTCCAGCTCTGTGGTTAGATGGATTTTGCTCTCATAAACATTAAAAGATAAAGGGGGGAGAGGAGTATCTGAAATCTACAGAAATATGTCAGAACCTCATGAGGCTGAGCTCCCTGGTGTCAAGGCCGGGCTCGTCCCATGCTGGCCTGCTCATTCCCTACCCTTTGCCGATAGTGACAGGTCACCTCAGAACTGTCACCAGCACTGTAGGCCACGTTTCTAGTTCTTCTTGTCAGCTTTTCTTTAATCCTCATTGATACAGACTGCTCTTTAACCTGGTATCAGACATCATCAATTCAACCAAATCTTTATCATCCAATGCCTCATTCTGCAAATGTTGTGAGCTGGGCCCTGGAGTGGAGAGCACAAGTCCCTGATGAACCCATGGAGTCTGCACTTGGAAAAGTGGGGAGAAAGGAGGCAGGGGCATTATCAAATAATCACACAGAACAGTGGGAGGAGGCAAGGTGCGTGCTCAGCAAAGGGAAGGGTATGTGCAAAGGCCCTGTGGTTGGCAGGAACAGTAAGGGTACAAGAAAGTGCAAGCAGGACAGTGTCCTCAGCGTGCAAGGTGGCAGGGGCTTCATGAAGGGGGTTTTTCTGAGGTCGCCAGGCCATTGTCCAGAGGAGCAGGTAAGAACACAGACTTCAAGTCTCAGCTTTGCCATTTGTTAGCTATGTTACTTAATTTCTCTGTTTGCTTGTGTGAAATATGAGGCAATTGGTGGGAAGTCTGAATTAGTTCTGGTGTGTGTCAAGCTTTTTGTCGGACAGTGTTTGGCACACGAGGCGCCATGTACATTTTTGCTATTATTCTCAGAGCGACAGGGAGAGGCAGGCTTGTCCTGCTCCTCAACACTGTCCCGACCCCTCTGCAGCTGAAGACTCGAGACAAAAACCAGAAAGGCACCCACGAAGAACTGCAAGGAAGCCGCGACCTAAAACGCACAGCAGGAATTTCAAAGGAAACGCGCACATCAGACACCTGCGAGTCGACGACCGAGGGCGCCACCTCTGCCCAGTCGGCTCTCGGTGGAATCGCAGCTGTTTTCAGACGAGGTTATGGTCTCCACATCTGCAGAAATCAGAATTGCACGAGTCAGGATAAAGGCGTTTTGCTAGGTAATCAGCAACTGTCAGGACACGCTCTAGGACTCGTTTATTTCAGGCACTAGGACTTGATAAGGAGATCCGTGATCCAGCTGTTGTTTTTGTTCTGTTTTTTATCTCGGGATGCAAAGCACTGTTTATTCTTCCATCTGCGTGTCGTGAAGGGCCACTCATTCATTCCCAAGGAAGGTGGGCAACCTTCCCCTCTCCTTCCTCGGCCCCCTCCTACTGCCTCCCGCGCTGCAGGCCCTCTGCTCTGCAGAGCCTTCCCCAGCCTCTCCCAGAGCACCCCAGTGCTCCCTGGCTTCCTATCTGGAAGGCACGTTGACTGGAGAAATCCAGGGCTCTGGAACAGAAACGAGGCTGGTTGGAATGGCGCTAGCCACAATTCAGGGCCCCGGTAAGACAGTATCATGGGTTGAGTAGTGTCTCCCCAAATTCACGCCCCTGGAAAAATGTGACCTGATTTGGAAATGGGGCCTTTGCAGGCATACTTAGTTAAGGATCTTGAGATAACATCCGTCTGGATTTAAGATGGTTCCAAAAAGCAATGGCTGGCATCCCGATAAGAGGAGTAACCAGGGAGACAGGAAGAGAGGACGACGTGAGGATGGAGGCAGAGACAGAAGGAACAGGTCTGTAAGCCAAGGAAGGCCGGGGACCCAGAGCTGGATGCAGGGAGGGAGGGATCTCGCCCTGGGGCTTTGGAGGGAGCACGGTGCTGCCCTTGATTTTGACTTCTGGCTTCCAGAACTATGAGAGTAAATTTGTGGGATTTTGTCTTGTTTTGTTTTGTGGTGCCGGGTATGCAACCCAGGGACATTCTACCTCTAAGCTATATCCCCACCTTATTTTATTTTTTATTTTTGAAGTAATGGTCTCAGTAAGTTGCAGAGGGTCTCAGCTAAGTTGCTGAGGTTGGCCTTGAACTGGTAATCCTCCTGTCTCAGCCTCAAAGAATACAAGTATGTGCCACCACGCCAAGCTTCTGCTGTTTTAAGACACCATATCTGTGATAACGATACGGCATCCAATGCAGATGGAGGGGTGCAATGGATGTAGAGGAATGGGAGGGGCGGCTGGAGGAAGAATCTGAAACAGAGGCCCCCTCCCTTCTGTTAAAATCTGTATTGACTTCATTTATGATCCTAGAATGGAGAGCCGTCCCCACCCAAATGCCTTAGAATGCCACACCCCACCACTTGGGCAGGCTGCGGTTATAGCCAGAGAGAAAGAAGTGACCTACAGAGAATGCAAGTGAGGTGCAGCTTCCGCCTGTCTTACCTGAAGGCGGTTTGAACAGGTGACCGCTGGCGATTGGCTGAGACTTGGCTACGTGGCACAAGCCTGGGTTGTAGTCTGTGTACATATCAAGTCTGTGGGTTACAGTTTGCTATGGAGAAACCTTTGGGCTGAACTTAAAATATGTATAGGAACAGCTCTTGGCCAAACTTAACTGAACTTAACATTTCCTTTCTGTTCCTGTTTGGCTGTCAAATGTCCCGCAGAGTCCCCCATGTTAAAATCTTCCTTGTCAGCCCACGGCACTCCTGGGAGGTTGTGTAGCCTTTTGCGGGTAGAGCCTAATGGAATAAAGTTAGGTCATTGGGATGTGCCTTTGAAGGGATTTGGGGCCCTGGCCCCTTCAAGTCTCTCTGCTTCTCAGCGGCCATGAGGTGAACAGCCTACTTCACCACACATTCTCACCATGATGGCCCAAAGCAGGAGGGCCAAGCGACCATGGGCTAAAACCTCCAACACCATGAGCCAGAATAAACCTTTCCTCCTTTACATGGATGACCTCCGGTATTTTGTCACAGTGATGGAAAGCTAATGCCCTTTCCAACAGATTAGGGAGCAGCCTTGGGTGAGAGTATTATCTCAGAATAAGAGAGAAGTCTCTGTTGAAAATAAGCAAAATTTAGATCATAGGGCAAAATTGCTGACTGCCTACCAATACCTTTTCTCCCTTCTTCCTTTTAGTGGCAGCCCCTCCTCAACCAAGTTTTAGCCAGGCTCATGGCCACCAGCTAGAGACTACATTTTCCGAGGTTCTTTGCACCTGGTATATCACATGACTGGATTCTCACCAATCCGGGCAAAGGAAAGTGATAAAAGCCATTCTGGAGTCTTGATTCAGAAAGCTTTGCATGAGCTCTCCCTCCCCTTCCCAGGAGCTAGAATACGGACGTGGGACCAGCTTTCCCCATGTAGACAAAGCAACCTGGAGACCCTGCTGTCCAATGGGGCACCCACTGGCTACAGGTGGGCTACCAAGCACTGGAATGTTACATGCTGACATCAAAATGCTGTAAGCGTGTACACACTAGAGTTCAAAGACTAGATACACAAATTTTTTTTAAATATCTCACTAAAAGCTGGATGTGGTGGTGAATATCTATAATCCCAGTACTTGGGAGGCTGAGACAGGAGGGTCACAGGTTCAAGACCAGTCTCAGCAACTTAATGAGACTCAGCAACCTAGCAAAACCCTGTTTCAGAACAACAACAACAACTATATATAATATATATGCATATATATATATATGTATACATATATAAATGGCTGGGGTATACTCTGGGTTCAAGCCCCATTCTATAATATATATATATATATATATATATATATATATATATATATATATAAAATATATTATTATTTATTTATTTTTGGCAGTATTAAGGATTGAACTCAAGGGTACTATACTGATGAGCTATATCCACAGCCCTTTGTATTATTTTATTTTGAGACAGGGTCTTCTGAGAGTGCTGAGGCTGACCTCCAACTCATAATCCTCCTGCCTCAACCTCCCAAGTACCTAGCATTACAGGAATGCCACCACACCCAGCTCAAAATACAATTTTAAATGCATTGCATTAATAAAATGTAATGTTAAAAATTAATTTTATGCCTCATTGTACTTTTTTAATGTGATGACTAGAAAAATTAAAAATTACCTATGTGGTAGCCAGGCATGGTGGCTCACTCTTGTAATCCCAGCATTCAGGCATTCAGGAGGCAGAGAACAGAGGATCATGGTTCGCAGACAGCCACAGCTTTAGCGAAGCCCTTCACAACTCAGTAAAACCCTGTTTCAAAAATAAAAGGCCTAAAATATAGAGCTGGGAGTGTAGCTCAAAGGTACAATGCCCCTGCATTCCATCTCCAGTAACACACACACACACACACACACACACACACACACACACACACACAATTACCTATGTGTCTCCTGTGATATTTCAATAGACAGCATTAGAACAGAGGTCAGCAAACCATGGCCTACGGGTCAAATCCTGCCCACTGCCTGTCTTATAAGTAAAGTTTCAATGGTACAGTCATTTGTGTATGCATAATTTCTGCTACTTTAGTGCTACAGAAGTAGAGTTGAACAGTCACAATCAAGTTCACAGAGTCTACCAAAAAATAACAGATGTAGATAGAATGGCAAAATTGCTAACTGCCTACCAACACCTTTTCTCCCCTTCTTCCTTTTAGTGACAGCCCTGTCCCCAAGAAGTTTTAGCTGAGCATGACTACCAGCTAGAGACTACATTTCCCACATCCTTTTACAAAAAAAAAAAAAAAAAAAAAGTTACTAGAAGATGTTAACATGAGGATAGAACCCAGGTTCCATGGACCAGGTCTCAGCACACGAGGCTGCCCATCCAGAGAGGCGCTTCTTCCTATACCTACAGTGTCCTGTGAGAAGGAAAGAGATTTCCGTCATGTCAGAAGCTATAACTTTCTGGTGTCGTTACAATAGTTTAGTATTTACTCTAAAAAACTTAGGGGGAGCCCAACAGATGAGGCTGTAGTGAGTGGCCCCCAAAGACAGAGTGTTAGGGGTGAGACAGTGGAGCATTAGGTAGGAAAAGATATTTCCCATACTTTGCTGGGGACTTGGGTCCAGGATACTCATTGTCACCACAGACCGTGTATCTATCTATAATGGAAGGTCAAAATTTCTTCTAGGATTGGCACCCAGTTTTGAGAAGACCAAGTGATAACAGGGGTCATAGAGGTTAATTAATAGCCTTTAGAAGATGGTCACACACTTGGCATTTTAAACCCAGTTGTCATCAGGCTATCACTCATTTAAAGCCTTCTCATAAGGGAACAGTTCAAATAATGCTACGTATGTGTATGGAATTATCAATGCCAATCTTAATAACACGTATGGGAAGGGGAGGGAGGGGAACAGAGGGATGGAGAGGCAAGTGGGGTGGGGTGGGATCTTGAGGGGATCATACAAAGTCCTGTGTGCATGTAAGTTCCAAGCACTCTGAACCTCATTATGCTGTATAATTACAACACACCAATAAAAGTATACGAATGATAATAATCAGCTGACTGTGGTGGTGAATGCTTGCAATCCCAGTACTTTAGAGGCTGAGACAGGAAGATCACATGTTCAAGGCTAGCCTCAGCAACTTAGCAAGGCCCTCAGAAACTTAATGAGACCCTATTTCAAAATAAAAAATAAAAAAAAAAATCAAGCCGGGTGTGATGGCGCATGCTTGTAATGCCAGCATTTGGGAGGCTGAGACAGGAGGATTGCAGTTGGAAGACAGCCTCAGCTGCTTAGTGAGGCCGTCTGCAACCCAGTGAGACCCTGTTTCAAAATAAAGAATAAAAAATAGGGCTGGGGGCATAGCTTGAAGGTAGAATACCACTGGGTTCCATCCCCAGTACCGCAATAAATAAATAAATAAATAAATAAATAAATAAATAAATAAATAAATAAATAAATAAGGCTGGGTGTAGCTTGGAGGGGAAATGTCCCAGGTTCCGTCCCCAGTACTGCAAATAAATAAATAAATGAATAAATAAATAAATAAATAAATAAATATAACAACAATAATAAAATAATAAAGCCACCGGCAATGATGACAGTTCTTTTTGAAGACAGACTCAGAAGTATGCAGCCAGCCCTCTCTGTCAGGCTTAACTGGGGCTGCGTAACTGATTCCCCCTCCAGGTGACCATGACAGTGTGCTTAAAAAGGAAATGTCCAAACATGTATGCTGAGTGATCTCCCCCATCCCTGGTGTCCCCAGCTCCCCTCTGCACCCCTCTACTTGCTGACTTCGAGCAAAAACAAAGCACCTTCACATTTATTCACGATGTGGCGCTCTACCTGCAGAGCCAGCCAGGCCTGGGAAGGCGCCACTCCAGCAAAGGAAGAACTGGCCTATGATGAAGGCCATGTACTTGGACACAGCCTGCAGCCCTACAAGCCACCCCTCACCCCTGCTCTCTCCTCTTTTTCTTATCTTATAAATAAAGATGTCACCATAATATATGAAACTATTTTTCTGGACATTCATATTAGTTTTGCAGATAAGTAAAAAAAGAACAAGAATTTCAAGCAAGGTGGGTAGGACAGAACACTGCGTGTGTGCACAACCAATCGGTTGTGTATTGGCACAGCCAATAGTGTCTACAATGACCCAGCTCTTCTGTGGAAGGGCCATTGTAGACATGCACAGAAAATCCCTACTCTGAGGTTGGCCACCAACTGTATTCTGTCATCTCTAGCAAATTCCAAGGTGGTATTTTATAAGCCTTCATTTCCCTCTGATAGGAAAAAAAAGCTAGAACTGGTAAATACTGGAAACTGTGAACGTCTGCTAGCCCGCCTCAAGGTTACTGGGAGCAGATCGCACTTTCTGGGGGGTCCAGGGAGGATGCCAAGTTCTGTGTTCACTGAAGTAGGCGGACACTAGGTATAAATGTATTCTTTCTTTCTTTTATTTATATATTTGTTTATTTATTTATTTATTTGCAGTACTTTGCATGAAACCCAGCTCAGTGCTTTACCACTGAACCACATCTCCAATCCTTTCTATTTATTTTGAGACAGGGTCTCCCTCAATCGCCACGCTGGCTTTGAACTTGAGATGCTCCTGCCTCAGCTCCCTGACTGGCTGAGATGACAGATAGGCTCCACCCTGCCCCGCACCCCTCACGTTCTTGACTGCACGTCAACTGTCTTCTAACAATTTGTTCCCATTTGTCCCCCTAAACATCGCAAAACTGGGAATTGTGTCTTTTTATTCTCATCTCACCCTTTCTGATTTCTCCCCCCAGCCTTTGCCTTGGGCCGCACCTCAGCAAGTCTTGGCCAGTCTCTCCCCAGGGCCTCCTAAATGTCCTCCTGCCTCTCGGATGCCTTGGGAATCTGCTGAAACAAAACTTCTTCCCACAATTCTGCTGGCAAATTTTAGTTGACAAAAAGACTGCTGATCCCCACTGACTCCTCCCCATTTACTCTCCCTCTCTCCCTACACACAGAATCTAAGCTCTTTCCACATCCATCTCAGGGCGCCCCACATTTGTATACGTTTCTCCCTTCTGCCTGGACCTTCCTCTATTCCATCTGGTAAACTCCTATTTATCCTTCAGGACCCAATTTAAATATCACCTTCTCTCTCAGGATGTCCCTGACGCCTCAAGGCAGAATAATCCCTTTCTCTGCTGGTTCCTTGCTTTTCTCTGCTCTTACTTTTTCGGGAGGCGCATCCAGCGCACCCTATCTGACACACCGTACTCTCTCGTCCGACGTGAGATGCTGCGGGCTTATGTTGTAGCTTTAGCCAAGGCTGATCGTGCTCTACTTCGCTAGGAGTCATGCTGAGATGCCTGCAGCCCACGTATCTCCTTTGGATGGACTCCGAACAGCGGCGTCAGAGAGGTGAAAGGAAGTCACAAACACACGGTCATTAATATATGCCGCAAAATTATTCTCTAGAGATGTAGTCATTCACACTCTTGCCAGCCAGGATGAACGCTGCCTTCCCACACTATACCGCCACACCCTACAGTTCCGAGCTCTCTTTAGACAACAAAATGTACTTTGCCAATTTGTTTGGCAGAAAGACATCTATTCCTTAACATCTATGCAGCTTCAGTTACTAGTTGGTTAAAATGGTCCCGGGGATTTCATATGAATTTTATAATTGCAGCACAAGCACATATTTCTGCTGGGCTGTTTCCTCATGTAAAAGCTTTCTCAATTTTTTAATTTTTTATTGGTGCATACACCTTCATGGGGTACAAGATGGTAGAGGCATACGTGCACACATTACCCAGTTAGCCCTTAACCCACGCTCTCTATTAAGACTACAAATCTGCAGGCGTGGCACATGCGCTGTCACTCCAGTACTTGGAGGCTGAGACAGGAGGCCTGCAGGTTTAAAGCCAACCTCAGCAACTTATTGAGACCTGTGTCCAAATAAAAATCTAAAGTAAGATAGGACCTGGGAGTGTAGACTGCCCTGGGTTCAATTTCCAGTACAAAAACAAAAACAAAAAAAAGACTACGAATACTCTGTCATTTTTTTGTTGCGAACTTTTAGTCCTAGTTTATTCCAGTTTAATTCTAATATTGCTTATGGAGCCTCATTTCTAGAGCTTTTTCTGTCTTCATAATATGTTGTATACTTTATTATTTATTTATTTTACATATTTATTTATTTATTTTTATTTTGGTGGTGCTGGGGTTCCTGGAAACCTTTCTACCTCCGGGCTACATTCCCAGACCTATTTTATATTTTTTATTTGGAAACAGGGTGTCTTAACCCAGTGAGGATGGCTTTGTTTTTTATTTATTTTTTTTATTAATTTATTTTTTAAATTGGTGCATTGTAGTCATATATCAATCACATTGGAGTACAAGACTTGAGAGGATATACAAGCACACATCATCCAATTAGCCCTCCTCCAGCCCCCATCCCATTCCCTCCCCCTCCCTCCATCGCACACTTCTTTGGTGATTTACTTTGATACATTTGTTTATGTACCTCCTGCGTTTTAAAGAGGCTCCGTCCTCCAGTATTACATACCCTCTGATTGGTCACATTAGTTGCTTCACTATAGGGCCCTTTCTATAGCTCAACCTCTTCCTGTTGCCCTTTTCCTCCTAGTTATTGCTGATTAAGAGAAGCGTCTGTTTTATATTTTCTGTGATATTTCTCTGTGCATGCTGCGTTGCAAGTACCGATCCCACTCTTGATGGTCCCAGTAGTGGCCTGGCTACTCAGTGGACTGATCCAGACCTCGCTGGCTCAAGCAGCGGCCTTGCCTCATGGGAGGCCCCAGGTCTAGTCTCGCTGGCCCCTGCACCGGTCTAACCCCTAAGCTGGCTTCGGTCCTGACCTTGGAGGCTGCAGGAGTGGCCTTGCCTCACAGCAGGCTCCAATGCCGGCCTTGCTGGCCCCAGCATCGGCCTCACCCCTCAGCAGGCTCCAATCCCGGGCTCGGAGGCCTCAGTACCAGCCTTGCCTCATGGCAGGCTCCGGTGCCAGCCTCACTGGTCCCAGCACCGGCCTAACCCCTCGGCGGGTTCCGTTCCCAGGTTAGGAGGCCCCAGCACTGGCCATGTCTCACGGCAGGCTCCGATGCTGGCCTCGCCTCACGGCAGGCTCCAATGCCGGCCTTGCTAGCCCCAGCACCAGTCTAGCCCTTCGGCAGGTTGTTATCCTGGCCTCGGAAGCCCCAGTACCGGCCTTGCCTCACGGCAGGCTCCGATGCCGGCCTCGCTGGCCCCAGCATCGGCCTCACCCCTCGGCAGGTTCCAATCCCGGGCCTGGAGGCCCCAGTACCAGCCTTGCCTCATGGAAGGCTCCGGTGCTGGCCTCGCTGGCCCCAGCACCGGCCTAACCCCTCGGCCGGCTCCGATACTGGCCTCGGAGGTCCCAGCACCGGCCATGTCTCATAGCAGGCTGCGATGCCGGCCTCACTGGCTCCAGCACCGGCCTAACCCCTCAGCAGGCTCTTATCCTGGCCTAGGAGGCCCCAGTATCGGCCTTACTTCACGGCAGGCTCCGATGCTGGCCTCACTGGCCCTGGCACCGGCCTAACCCCTCGGCAGGCTCCGATCCCGGCCTCGGAGACCCCAGCACTGGTCATGCCTCACGGCAGGCTCCGATGCCGGCCTCGCTGGCCCCAGCACCGGCCTAACCCCTCGGCAGGCTCCGATCCCGGCCTCGGAGGCCCCAGCACTGGTCATGCCTCACGGCAGGCTCCGATGCCGGCCTCGTTGGCCCCAGCACCGGCCTAACCCCTCGGCAGGCTCTTGTCCTGGCCTCGGAGGCCCCAGTACCGGCCTTGCCTCACGGCAGGCTCCGATGCCGGCCTCACTGGCCCCAGCACCGGCCTAACCCCTCGGCAGGCTCCGATCCCGGCCTTGGAGGCCCCAGCACTGGTCATGCCTCACGGCAGGCTCCGATGCCGGCCTCGCTGGCCCCAGCACCGGCCTAACCCCTTAACAGGCTCTTATCCTGGCCTCGAGGCCCCAGTACCGGCCTTGCCTCAAGGCAGGCTCCGATGCCGGCCTCGCTGGCCCCAGCACTGGCCTAAACCCTCGGCAGGCTCCGATCCCGGCCTTGGAGGCCCCAGCATTGGTCATGCCTCAAGGCAGGCTCTGATGCCGGCCTCGCTGGCCCCAGCACCAGCCTAACCCCTCGGCAGGCTCTTATCCTGGCCTCAAGGCCCCAGTACCCGCCTTGCCTCAAGGCAGGCTCCGATGCCGGCCTCGCTGGCCCCAGCACCGGCCTAACCCCTCGGCCGGCTCCGATACTGGCCTCGGAGGTCCCAGCACCGGCCATGTCTCACGGCAGGCTGCGATGCTGGCCTCACTGGCTCCAGCACCGGCCTAACCCCTCAGCAGGCTCTTATCCTGGCCTAGGAGGCCCCAGTATCGGCCTTACTTCACGGCAGGCTCCGATGCCGGCCTCGCTGGCCCCAGCACCTTCCTAACCCCTCGGCAGGCTCTTATCCTGGCCTCGGAGGCCCCAGTACCGGCCTTGCCTCAAGGCAGGCTCCGATGCTGGCCTCACTGGCCCCGGCACCGGCCTAACCCGTGAGGATGGCTTTGAACCAGCGTGATTCTCCTGTCTCGCCTCCCAAGCACAGGGATTACAAGCGTGTGCCACCACGCCCTGCTGTTCCATACTCTAGAAATTCCTTCTCCATCTCTACTCCAAGAAATTTCAACCTATAGACTATTATTGTGGTTTCTTGGGGGAGGTAGAGATTAAGTTTTCAACCGATTATTTGGGTAAAAACCAGGAGACAACAACATCTGTAGTCATTTCCATCTGAAATCATTTATTTAACATTCTTTTACCATTTATTTTATTTATTAGGTCTGTGGATGGAACTCAGGGGCATTTGACATCTGAGATACACCCCCTGCCCAATTTTTTATTCTTTATTTTGAAACAGGGTCTCACTGAGTTGCAGAGGGCCTCACTAAGTGGCTGAGGCCATTTGCAAACCATGAGCCTCCAGTCTCAGCCTCCCAAATGCTGGGATTACAATGCTGTGCGCCAACACACCTGGCTACCATTTATTATTTTTGTCAAATAAAAATGTTAGCTTAAGATTTCCTTCTGATCTAACTTTTCGGCTTCATTTGTCCATCTGCCTGGGGATTTTAGAGGCTACAGCTTTTGTGTTATTTCTTTTAGAAATTAGGTTTCTCAAGCCTCCTAACTGTCCATTTACACATATACCACAGCACTGTTCTCCCTTGGCCATCTTTCTTCAGCTTCTTTCCACTTGAATACTGCCTACCAGGAAGCTCCCCTCACTCCTCGTGTCCACTGAGATGCCCTTCCTCAGGATTTCCTTGCAGTACCCTTTCCCCACAGTGCAGGGTAGCTTTACTCTGACTTCTCTGGGCCTTTGATGCTACTAGACAGCCAACTCCCTGAGATGGTGTTTCCTGACTCTTTCATTCTCTCTCCCTATTACCTCGGAGAGTGCCTTTCTCCAGGTAGGTGCGCAAAGAGTGCTCATTAATTTGAACTGAGTTAAATGGAGTCATTGAGTTGGATTGAATTGGACCAAATCATTTTGGATGGAATTGCTAATAGTTTTATAGGCCGGGCTGCATCCCAGATGTCTTTGCTTAGCAAATTAGCTTCCCTTTCTGGATCAGTGAGACTCCAGCCAGGTAAATATGCTCTAAGTATTTAAATCAGAAGGAATATAATACAGGGTGTTGTTTGCCCAGTTTAATGAAGGAGCTAAGAAGTCAAACAAAGGATAGCAAGTCACCCCCGAGACTGGAGGGACAGAAGCAGGAGATCAGAGGTACCCACACCTAGAGCCAGGGCTGGCCTGTAGAATCAAGGTGAACACTTGGAGGGAGATGGCACACAGAGGCTGAAGCTGAGCCAGGCGTGTGGCGCATGCCTGTGATACCACAACTTGGAAGGCGGGGACAGGAGGATTGCAGGTTCGAGGCCAGCCTCAGCAACTTGGTGAGGCTTCAGCAACTCAGCAAAGCCCCGTTTCAAAATAAAATAGAGCTGGGGCTGTAGCGCAGAGGTAGACTGCCACTGGGTTGGGTTCAATCTGTGGTACCATCACCACCACCACCACAACAAAATTGTAGCTACTGGGAGCACGGCGTAGGGGGGAATGAGAACTCTCCCAGCCTCTGTCATCTTTCTGCACTCCAGACTCCCACTACTGCCTCCCCCTGGCCAAACCCAGCCAAGGTCAGCTGCACCAGAGCTGGCTAGTGCAGCCCGTGGGGTCAGCTCCTATGATACAGGCTCCAGGTGCCTTGGGCTGCCAAGGGCCACTGGGGACACACACTCCGAGGAGGAGACAGGAACAGATAGAGAGGAAATTAGAGCACCCCAGCACCCTGGGCTCTGTGCACACAACCACCAACACCTCCAGTGACTCTGAAAGGGAGATGTGATTAGCTCCATTTTACCCAGAAGAAATGTGAAGTTTGAAGAGATTATCGCCTCCCCCGGAGTCACAGAGGAAGCACCAGGCAGGACGTGGTCAGGGTGGTGCTCGACATCTAAGCAGCCCTCAGTGAATGCTAGCTGGCTCCGCTCCCCTCCACCCTCCACCAGGGTCTGTGTGTTTACCGTGCGTTACTTGCCATGTGCCAGGCACAGTGTACAGTCTCTATTCGCTTCTTCCAGTTAGGCCTCCCAGCAGCCTTTGCAGCATCCCCACTGTAGAGACAGGTCAACAAGGAACAGGCAGGTAAACTATTCTATCTGAGGTGACCCAGTCAGTAAGGGACAGAAGGAGGGTTTGAACCCATGTATTTTGAGCTACAGCCTAGGCTCCTGTTACCTCGTTTTAGAGTTGCCAGACAAAATACCAGGTGATCAGCCGGGCATGGTGGTGCATGCCTATAATCCTAGTTCTTGGGAGGCTGAGACAGGAGGATCACAGGCTTGAGACCAACCCCAACAACTTAGTGAGATCGTCAACCACTCAGCAAGGCCCTGCTTCAAAACAAAAAATAATTCTTGTAATAAATAAATAAATAAATAAATAAATAAATAAATAATAGGGCTGGGGTATTGCTTGGAGGTAGAATGTTCCTGGGTTCAATCCCCAATACCAACGAAACAAAAACAAAATAAAACAAATTGAATTGAATTTCAGATAAATCATAATAGTTTTTTAATATAATTATACCCAATATTACATGAGATATACTTAGGCTAAAAAAAATTTCAACTGAACACTCTGCATTTTATTTGCTGGCTCTGGCCACCCGACCCTGTTTCAATACTTGATTAAAAAGTACTTACCATGCTGGGTATGGTGGCATACACTTGTAATCCTAGTACTTGGGAGGCTGAGACAGGAGGATCACTGTTTGTGGATACCCTCAGCTACTTAGTGAGGTCTTCTGCAACTTAGTGAGAACTTGTTTTAAAATAAAGAATAGCCGGGCGTGGTGGCGCACACTTGTAATCCCCCGCGCTTCGGAGGCAGAGACAGGAGGATTGCGCAGGTTTGAAGCCATCCACGCTGGCTTAAGAGACCCTGTTTCCAAAATAAAAAGTATAAAAATAGGTCTGGGAGTGTATCCTGGAGGTAGAAGGGTTTCTAGGAACCCCAGTACCACCACCAAAAATAAAATAAAGAATAAAAAATAGGGATGGGGGTGTATCTTGGAGGTAGAATGTTCCTGGGTTCCATCCCCAGTACCACAAATAAATAAACAGTGCTTTCCTCTCCATCCTGTGAAATTCACAATGTAGAACATTTTCTGGCATTTTTTTCTTCTCACTATTACTGCTGCTCTATATCCAACTTTGCTTTTCTGTTTCCAACTCCCCAGATTTATGTTCTCTCTCTGGACCATTTTTCTATACCTTTCTTTCCAAAGTTTTATAAAGATTACCCAGAACTGGGCTTGCTGTACGTGCTATGATTCATGTGGTATTGAGAGAGAGAGAGAGAGAGAGAGAGGGGGGGGGGAGGAGAGGGAGAGGCAAAGAAACACTCAGTTGAAATGTTTTTTAAAAATGCACACACACTCACTCGCTATGAGATGGGAGTGGGTGATGTGCTAAGAAACGACATGATGTTTAAAACAAAGACCAGGCAAAGCAGCCTTACTGGGTGACAGCCAGTGCAGACAGCCCTACCTAATGGATAGTGTGAGCATTGTTTGAGGACATTTACTGCAGAAGACGACTGGGAAGAGGCGCCAGAGGTGAACAAAATATCATCCTTCATAGGCAGAAAACACCGGCTGTGACAGAAAATAAATTGCTGGAGAAACATCTCTTAAAGAATACGTTTAAACGTCTTCCTGACATGAGTACCAGAAGCACCTAGGATTTTTATCAACTGGAAAGAGGAAACTCAGCAGAAGTTTGTTTTATTTTTCTTTGGGGGATGCTTTGGTGTGGAGAGAGGAAAATATTAAAATGTCTAATTTCTTTTACAAAAGTGAATGCTATCTTTTTTAAAGAATATATATATATATATATATATATGTATAATATATATAATCTTCAGAAGATGATTTTAGAGAAACAACATGATAGTAATTGAGTATAATACTTAAGACTACCAAATGTGGTATGGGGCGGGCTGGGATTGAATACTGACTTTAGTAGCAATTAGCTACATGACTGGTAAGTTTTTTACCTTACCTCTGTATTAGTCAGGGTGGAACAGATTCAGCTGTTGTAACAAATATGCTCAGTCTCAGTATGATCAGGTTCCAATTTGATACAGATTGGACACCACTTCTTGGTAGCTCCATCCAATTAGGAACTCATGGATTTACAGTTTTCTGGTCTCTTGATACTGTTACCTTAGACATGCAGCCAACAAGGTTGCTGTGGAAGAAGAAGACAACGTGGTAGATGATACAGGGAATGAAAGGGTATGGCCAAGCATGAAAATGATGTGCACTACTTTGCCCATTTTCCACTGGCTGGAACCCAGTACTATGGCCCTGCTATCCACCTCAGTGGCTAAAAAGGCAGTCTTCCAGGAGAAGCACAGGAGAACACCCCTGCCACATGGCTTGCGCATCAATGCAACAGTGCCTGCTAAATGGTCACTATGTCATTAATTATTTATCCTATGGTCATTACTGTTATCTGATACAAGTATAATTAAAATGTCATAAAATTAGGTCTGGGTTGGAGTCAAATTCATAGAGACAGAAATTTTAATTGGGGGTTGCCAGGGGCTACGGGGAAGGAGGGATGTGGAATTACTCTTTCTGTTTTGCAAGCTGAAGTGCTAAAGACAGATAGTGAGGATGGTTGCACCGTGGAAATGTACTTAATGCTGTCTACCCAAAAATGGTGAAGGTGGTATGTCTTGTGTTATGAATATTTTAATCATAATTGTAGAAATAAATAGCTTTTAAATCTGAGTTAAGTTTCAGTTCTGGGATAACCTCGGCCAGGGTAACAGTAGCCAGGTTGAATCTGGGCCTGAACTACTGGGGAGATTAAGGAATTATTAAGAGGATTCACCCCCTCAGTGCTTTATCTAGGGAAACACAGTATTTAAAGTTTGATATCTAATGCAGAGTTCCTTGTCATTAGAAAGGAAGAACAATAGAGCAATAGCATCCTGCCATCTTCTCCCAGGCTGCTCCCACACTTACGGACCTTCTGGGGCTCAGCCTCACCTCAGCCCAGTCAGCTCAGGACTTGAGCTCCGCTCCCAACCCCCCAGCCCGGGTTCCTAGCCTGGGTGCACAGGAGATTCACCTGGGGAGCTTGGAAACCTACCCACGCCCGGGCCTCAGCCCAATTCAATTAAATCAGGCTCTCCGGTGGCTCTGGGGCCACAGTGCTGTCTTCAAAGCTCCCAGCTGATTTTGCCAGGGCTGAGAACAGCTGACAGCAGTCTGCTCCTGTAGAGCTGGAGAAGCAGGCGATTCACGGAGCTGGGGTGGAGGCTCCCACCGGTCCTGTGTGATCATGGGCACATCCTGTCCCTCTCTGGGGCTTAGTCTTCCCACCTGTATAATGAGGGCAAGGAGAGAGAGTGGCAGAGGAGATGAAGGTGGGTTCTTAAATGTGGTTATTTGCATATTTCCTGTTACTCTTACTTCTGGAAGTAGGGAAGGGCTTGCCGTTTTTCCACTCAAATTAGATAATTTGTAGTTTGTCCCTGACTCCCTCAAGATCCTCAGACTCTGCCAAAGATGAGGGAAGGGCTCTTTTCTTCTCCAATAAGTGCCCTCCCTCTCTGCCAGCTTCCTGCTGCTCTTTCTACCCACTCTTTTCCCCCAGAACAATTAAAGCCCTATTAACAACACCAAACACAAAGACAAATAATCAAATACAGACGTCTTCCTGGTGTGCACCTGCCAAAAAGTTTGACAGGAATGCTTTATGGGGGTGGGGTGGCCCTAGCCTGAGCCTTACGGGAACCCCTCCAGGCAGCTTTGCAGCTTAGGAGTGCAGGGTATTGAACTGGTGCCAATCTGAGTTAAGCCAGGCTTGGTTCTTAATCTCCCCAAACAAACCCAATTGAGACAGGCTGAGACAAGAGACGTGCTGGGGCCAGGGCCCGAGAACTGGTGGGAAAGTCACTGCCAGGACTCCTGGGATAATGGGAACACAGAGCTTCCGGAGCCAGCCTAGGATGCAGCCACCTTGAGCCTGGGCCAAGAGGAAGAGGGGCCCAGAAGCCAGGCTGCCAGGATCCTGTGGCCCTTGGCCTGAGGTTCTTTGAAGATGAATTTTGTGCCAGCACAGTATGTGTTTTACTTATTACAGGAAAATTAAATGTGATTCAAGGCACCAGCCACCAATACCCTCTGGGATGAATCCTTCAGGGGACTGGGTGGAGGATGCAGGCGTTCAGAGGTAGAGGTAATTTAGCACATGCCCAGGGAGCCCTCTGGACACAGCTCTCTCTGTGCAACGCTGCTGATTCCACCGCCAGAAGCCTGCGCAGTGGAGCCTGGGACTTCCATGCCAGAGACTTGCCTGGGACTTCATGTAAGAGAGCGCCCCACAAGCAGAGGTGACCAGACCAAGGTGCAGGTCCCACCAGCTCCTGCACCCTCCAAACCCGTACCTTTCCAACTTGGGGGAACCTGTCTCCCTGCTCCTGCCACTCTGAGGACACCCTCTCAACCACTCAGTACCTCAGTCTCCTCTTCTAGAAAACAAACTAACAATGTCTTCCTTATAGGGTCCTAGTGAAGAGCATAAGAGTTCTTAGGAAGCCCTTGGCATGATGCCTACCCAGCTCCAAAAAAGCGGCACGTCAGTGTTAGCCTTTGTTGGCCTTGTTAAGCCTCAGTGTCCACCCCGACCCAGCGTCCCCTCAGCCTCCCAGCCCCCGGCTCCCAGCTAAGTATCCAAGAACAGGGCCTCCTTCTTCTGCCCATGATCAACAAAATACTCATAGAGCTTCAAGTTCCTAAGCTCTGTTTCCTACTGAAAGAGGGAAACACACACACACACACGCGCGCGTGCGCGCATGCCTGCTTGCACACGCATGCACGCACACACATGCAACCCTCTTACCTGCTCATCTGTAGCTGAAAAGACACATGAAAGCGAACCCCTCACTGCCTTCTCCTGCAGCCAGGAGTCTCAGCAGGAGAATCTGAGAAGGAAGGCAGGGCCACTCATCACCCGTTCACTTCTGTCCTGTGTTAAGCACCTACTGTATACAGCAGGACAGCTGCCTGCCCTCCAGAAGACCCCAGCCGAGGCCCGTGCTCTCCCCGGTTACACTTTGGGACTGCCTGGTTAAGCTGTAAAAATGGCGGTGCCCGCAGACCCCTGAGATCAGAACCTCTGCAGGTGGGACCCAGGGCTGGTACTTCTGTAAAGCTTCCAGGAGCCCAGTGTGTGGCTTCAGTGAGACCAGGGAGCTTAGGATGGCAGATTCGAGATTGTTCCCAGCCAGCATTGCTACAGCAGGTAAGAAATGGATGGATGCATCTGTCTCAATACAATTGTTAAATGCCAACAGAAGAGTTTAGGGGCTCCACAAGCCCAAGGAGGAGAACAGGACTCAGGCTGGCGTTGTGGGAGGACTCAGAAAGGCTCTCAACAGGGGGAAGTGCTCCCCGGCTTGGCGACCCGCAGCACAGCTGCAAGACATGCTAAGGTGGCTTCTTTCCTAAGGCAGCAGCCCCTGTGTTATTGACAGTATAGGGCACACCTCATCATTAAGTGTGCTAATGAGTATTAACAAAATTGACACATTCTTTCATTTGATCAACAC
The DNA here is from genome assembly GCF_963383645.1 of Muscardinus avellanarius. Taxonomy (NCBI): domain Eukaryota; kingdom Metazoa; phylum Chordata; class Mammalia; order Rodentia; family Gliridae; genus Muscardinus; species Muscardinus avellanarius. The sequence continues at coordinate 119,401,823 of NC_137791.1, read as the reverse complement.
TTCTCAAGGCTAGGGAATAGTTTTCAGTGAGAACCTTTTGGGAACTCTGGGGATGGAAGTCTGGTGTGTGAGACAGAGCAGCAAGCCTGTCCTAAGCCAGAGAAGCTCAGGGGCAGCATGGAGTCACCCCTGTCCATCCTGTGAGGGTCCTGGGGAAGGACTCCAGGGACAGCCCCAGTGATCCCTGCCCACTCTGTGCTTCGTGCCACTCTGCACATCTGGGGCTGATAGGCCTGAGTGCACACAGCTATGGCACTTCTCAAACTCTGACACATATCATGGGGCCACCAGGGAGTTTCCAAGACCCCGAGGCCCGGGCACTGCCCTGGCAGCTCACCAATCCCTGGCTTCTGCAAGCACAGAACATCAGAGGGGCTCTCTCTCCATGTGGAACCCCATAATTAGTGATTATATACATATATATATACATATATATGTATAGTTTAAAACTTCATGATCCACATAAAAAAATAAATAAAACTTCCCAACAAGAACCCAACAACTATTTTTATATATTTAAATATATGTGATAGATTAAATATGCACGGCGGGTCCCTCAGGGTGCACAGATACACGGGAAATCTGATATGGATGCCATAAGCCTTTATTTGCCGGATGACCAGTGCACCTTTCCCAGTCAGTTCCTTCCCCCGCCCCCACGTGCGAGAGAGAGAGTGCGTCTGTCTGTCCCTCTGTGTGTCTGTGTCTCTGTGTGTCGCGGGACGGGGGATCCCAGTTTTTTGTAGGGGAGTCATCCCCCCCCCACACGTGGGAAACACGGAACTCTCGCGAGGTAGGGAGGAGGCTTCCGGCCTCTCCCCCTGTGGAGCAGGGGCTCGGACCTTTCAATATGTATATATTGATATCAATATATTATTGATATATCCAAACATACATCGATATATATTAAAATATATAGTTTTATATATAGTTTAAACTATATATAGTTTATATAGACTATATACTATATATTAATATTTAATATTAGTATTAAGTATTAATATTAAACATTAAATCTTCCCAAGTAGTGGCACACTGGGGGATTGCTCCTCCCGCACTGCTGCCTGGCTTCAGTTTATCTCCACACTTAACCCCTCATATTTTCCCATCCTTCCATTCTTCTCTTCCACTCCTAATGCAGTGGAAACTCCGGGAGGTCGGGAAGCCTGTCCTTTCCATGCTAATTCTCCCTTACCTGGCATGCAAACAGCAGACAGTAAGTGTTTGTTGAACGAATGTGTAGGACTGACCTCACCTGCCAAAAGGGGCCACACCTGGTCCACGCCCATCAAACAATTCTTAGCTGCCTCCAAACATGCCTGGACCTGGGTCTGGGGTCTCCAAAAGTCTCTGCCCCAGAGCCTCCTCTCCCTCCACACTCAGAGCCCAGTTTAGGATCCATCTGGTCTCTTCCCACTGGTGGTGAGTCTTCTCTGACTGCTTTCTTCTTTGGCTTCATGAATTATTCACATATCTATCATCATCCTCTCCTCCATCATTATTATGTAGCTGCTAAGACTGATGACCTATTAAGATCTATTACAACTTGAGTGTCCCTGGGTGGGGAGAAGACAGAGAGACCATAGAGGCAGTAGAGTAGAGGTGGCAGCCCCTAGATGTCTCGACGTCAGCAGCTTCATGACCTCAGGTAAGCAGTTCAACCTCTCTCCGCCTCAATTTTTCCCATCTGCAAAATAGGAATGATGGCCGCACCTACCTCTAGAATTAGTCTGATTATTCAATTAACTATTTTGTGAAAGAGAGTTACAAGAGTGCTTTGGGGCATTGTAGTGTGCCGACAGCATGCCCTGATGGATGCATCTTCTGCGAGCCTCCTGGGGACTGTCTGACCACATTCCAGTGCCAGCGCCTGGGAAAGCCAGAGTTGTGGACTTAGAGCTGTGCTGTGCCCCCGCCGTTCCTCACTGCACCCCAAAACACACTGCTGGGAGAGCTGAGGGCATCAGGAGGAGGTTGAGTGGTATTTGCAAAGTCAAACCTTTCCACAAATGAGACAGGAGTGCGGGTGGTCTGCATGGGGAGGGACCGTTCTGTGACTTTGGTTGTTGTCAAAGAGAAGCCCCTCACTGAGGCTTGTGGCTAGGGAGGGCTACTCCGAGTTTTAGGCCCAGTATTGGAAGCAAGAACCACAGTGAGTGACTTCATAGTTGGGTTTTTCTGGGCTGCAGAAGGCAAGAACTTCTAAGAGGTGTTGGACCAGCCCTGAACCAGTCTTTTCCCTTCGGTACCATTTTACTGAATAGCAAGAAGTTTCATGTTTGTGGAATTTTACACAGCACCTGAACATGTATCATCCCCTTTGGAATTCTAGAAAGTCGGGATTTCCACCAGCTTCGTCATTCCCCAGTTTACAGGGAGGAAACTGAGAGACAGTGGCTACAAACAGCAGAGCTAAGATCCATACCTGGCCCCAGCCCAACAGGAAACAGAACCACAGACTCCCAGGATGTCCAAATACTAATGTCAGAAACCTATGAGCCTGTTACCTTGTGTGACAAAAGGGACTTTGCAGATGTGATGAAGCTAGGACCTTGAGGTGGGAGGCATGTCCAGGAGGATCTGATGGGCTCATCACAAGGACCCCTCATAAGAAGACGTCAGAGTCACAGATTTGAGGCTGCTGCTGACTTTAAGGTGAAGGGGCTGCAAACCAAGAAATGCAGGCATCTAGAAGCCGGAAAAGACAAAGAAAAGAGTCCTGGAGGGAGCAAGCCATGCCCACCCCTTGATGCTACCCTGTGTGCACCCAATTAGGACTTCTGACTCCTGATCTATAACACAGTAAGTCCGTGTTGGGGTGGGCCGCTTAATTTTTTGATATGGGAAACAAATACACCCCCCCCCGCCCCAGAAAGACTGCCAGGGCACCGTAGTGACCTCAAGAAGTGCACATTGTTTCAATAAGTCAGGGGTGGAACAGCAGAAGGCCTGCAGGATCCACAAAGGCCCTCATACTTCCCTGCCCTGCCAGCCCTTGGAGTTTCCCACTAGGAATGGAATATGGCAGGCGATGGGTGGGCAGAAACACGTTCTCTGGGGTTGGGGTTGGCGGCCCGGGTCTACAGCCCCAGCTCTGTGAGACTATAAGTTACTTAGCTTTCCTGTGCCTTGGTTATTTCATCAGTGGATGGGAGTGAAAATAGCACAGACTTCAGAGGCTGGGAGAATTAATTGCTTGGAACGGTGCTAGGTACATGGCCTTAGCTATTTTTATTAAGGAACTTCTAGTCCTTTGGAAGCTTGTTAAATTTTAAACATGGTGGAAAGGGGGTGGCCTATGGGGAAACAGAAAGTGATAAGGAGGGTTGCTATGAGCCTCTGTTGGGTACCATGCACTGTCTTGGAAACTTTAGACATATTCTCTGGCCTACTCCACACAATTAGGAGCTAAAGAGGAGGAGGAAGAGGAGGAGGAAGAAGGGGAGGAGGATGAGGAAGAGGAGGAGGAGGAGGAAGAGAAGGAAGAGGAAGAGAAGGAGGAGAAAGAGGAGGAGCCACCACCAAAGTAACACAGTGGGAAAGAAGAGGCAGGATTCATGCCCACGTCTGCTGGATTCCAGGGCCCTCTGCAGAGCCACCCCTCACAGCTCAGGAAGGCAGACAGAAATGAAGGGACCCTGGTGAGTCGGTTGATTTTCCGCAGCACCTCAGTTTTTTCATCTAGAAAATGAGGCTCAGGTGACTAATAACACCTCCCAGGACTGTTGAAAGGATCACAAGATGCCATGCCTCTGCAGACCAACATGTGCCATTCAAACAAAAGAGGTGAGCATGCAGGATCCCCCCTCCTTACCTGGAGACACATTCCAAGACACCCCCCAACCTACACACACACACACACACACACACACACACACACACGCCTTTAGATACTATGTTTTATATCTATACAAATTTAATGCCTTTTCTATGTTAACTAAGCATTTAAACCATGCACCATGCCTGTAACTTTTGCAGTTTGAGGTGTGACAGTGAAACCAGCCCACATCTTTTTCCTTCTTCACAATTTCACAGATAGAAGATTCATTCTTATCATAGATCTTAGCAGCCTCAGCATACAGCTTTTTTCTTTCTTTACTTATTAAGGGATAATGAACCTTTTCACATAAAGGGAACATTTTATGACAACTCTCCAATATATCTGAATTCCCAGTATCTTGCACTTAGGTGTGACTATTAAGTAAAACAAGGGTTATTGTTTTTTTTGTGGTACTGAGGTTCCTGGAAACCCCTCTACCTCCAGGATACACTCCCAGACCGATTTTGTATATTTTATGTTGGAAACAGGGTCTCTTAAGCCAGCAAGGCTGGCTTCGAACCTACGTGATCCTACTGTCTCTGCCTCCCAAGTGCGGTGATTACAAGCGTGCGCCACCACACCCGGCTAAAACAAGGATTATTTAATCACTGTGATACCACTACCGCTCATCTGATAAACAAGATGGCTACTAAGTGTCTAATGGGAGGGTAGCATATGCAACATGGATACACTGGACAGGATGCCTCACATCCTGGATAAGACAGAGTAGGCAGTGCAAGATTTCATCATGCTTCTCAGAGGGGAATGTAACTTTAAAACTTACAAATTGTTTATTGCTGGAACTTTCCGTTTAATAGTTCCAGACCTAAATTGACTACAGATAACTGAAGGTAAAATCATGAACCAGAGAGGACGTCTGTAATTGCTGGCCAGGAAAAGTCCAGTTGGGATGAAACTGAGGAGAGGCAGAGATGAGGCAATCAATATATGGCAACCGGGAACAGGACCAGAACCAAAGACCAGTGGATGCACTCCATTTGAGCAGCGTGGGTTTGGAGGGCTGGATCCGGGCAGGGAACCGTGTGAGCGGCTGGGCACTATCCGCAGGCCAGCCCGGCCTTCCTGGGAGAGGCAGATTCCCACACACTCCCTCCTTCCCAGAGAAGGAAGCAGTGGAGGCTCTGAAGGAAGAGTGAGAGCACTTCCCAGAGCTACTAATTCATTACCAGCAACCACAGCTGAAATGCTGAGCAGAGCATGTTCTGAATTAGAGTTTTTCAGCTGATGGATTTTCCAGCAAGGAGCAGCAAAGCCTTTTGAGGTCAGCTAGCAACCTGCTCCAAGAGCAGGTGTTTTGCAGTGGAAGGTAGGTATCTATGCCCCAGGCCTCCAGGTAGGGAAGACATCTACCTTGGTTTGCCCAGGACTGCGGGGTTTCCTAGGACCCTGTCGTGGAGAAAGTCTCTGGCAAGCCAGGATAAGTCATTCACCTTATTTCCAGGGCTCAGCCTCTTCCCTCACCAGAACCTCACTGGGACTCTCCCCAGCTTGCCCTGAAGTAGCACAATTTGGATTTCTTGCCTAAAGTGGAGACTGGCAACACTCTCAAACCACTGTCGGGTTTTCTGAGTACTTTACAGTTTGCAAAGTGCTTTCACATCCTTTAACATGTTTAATCTTTAGAGTGACCTCAAGGCCAATGAAAATAAAGGATGGCTGTATTCAAAATGTGTTAGAGCGTAACAGACAGAAAACATAACTAGAATGATCTCAGCAGATAGGTTGTGTTTCCTCCCCAAAGTAGACAACTACTGGCTTTGACTCAGTAGCACAGAGACAGAGAGGGTCACCCGCACATCTCCTACTCCTCCCTCGTGGTGTAAGAGGACTGCCACATTTTGGGACATCCAGTTTCATTCCAAACAGGAAGAAAAAGAAGGGAGATAGATCACTACTGGCAGAATTCTGCTGATGCTTCTTCAGCCAGAACAGTGGTTCATGGCTTCTTCCAGCTGTGTGGCCACTAAAGAATCAAGTCCTTGGCTTTCTAGTCTCTATGGTAGAAGAAGATAAGGTCTAGGAAGGGTAGGAATGGTGTCATCTAAAGAGTTTAATGGTCCAGTGAGTTGCCGACAGTACCTGTACAACAGGAACAGAGCGGGACTTCCCGGAGGCCAGAATGACTCAGGACCTCCCGGAGTCCAGGGATTCTCAGCACCTGATTCCATGTTAGAATCACTCGGAGCTCTCTTACAATAAGGCAGACCGCCAGCCCCAGTTCTCTGAGACTAGATTAAATCTTAAATTCTGGGAAGATTCCAACGTGGCTACTTGTGAAAGCTCTGTGCAGCCAGAATTCCAGATCTCCTCTGTGCACGGTGGCAGCCATGAGCCACATACAGCTATTCAAGTGCCCATTAACAAAAATTAAGTGAAACTTAAAATTTGATTTCTTCTGTCCAGCTTGTCACATTTCAAAGAGGCGCCTGGCTAGAGGCTACCCTACCTGACGCACAGGTCTAGAATGTTGCCATTATCACAAGCAGGGTCGTGATGGGTTAGACAGCACTGTTCTAGAAGAATCTGAGAGTGAGGGATCCTTCCAGAATGTCCCAGGCCCTCAGAGCTGGCTGAGCTGAGTGAGACAGTGAAGACAACCATGGGGCCACCATGGGACCAGGCAGCCCAAGCGTCGACTCCAGGTCCCCACTTCCTAGCCGGGCAGTGTTGGGCAAGTTACTCGGTCTCTCTGTGCCTCTCTTTCTCCATATGTAAAATGAGGGTAATAGCAATAGCATACCGTCTCTGGGGGCTGCAGTGAGGACCCTGGCTGATGTGTGGGACCTGCTCAGAACCTATCAGCTGTCGATGTTACCCAGGAGGCCAGACAGTGGGGCCCTCCCTGGGCACATCTGGGACGTTGTCCCTCTACCCCACCCCCAGGCTTCCCGACTGGTGCCCTGACCTTGTAGGTTTCCAGGCTACCAGTGCTCTGAGTCTGATTTCCTGGTGCTCGGCCAACCAGGCCACCGTGGCCGGGGCATGCAGGGTGAGAAAGGCTGATGGACACCGAATGCCTGCCTGCCTGCTGTTGTTCACGAGGCACAGACAGCCCTCAGACTCTGTGTGCAGCTGCTGCGGAGGGCAGGCAGGCAGGAGACAGGCTGGTGGTCCTGGGCAGAGCACTGAGCCTCTCTGAACACGCAGCACGCAATCTATACAATCGGGGGTTAGAGGTGACCCAGAGAACAACCTCTGAAGGGCATTACAGAAAATGACAGCTTCCGATTAGGAATGGCTGTACCTTGATCCTGTCTCCTCGGGTTTCTGCCTTCCCTGACCCCTGCATCTGTCTCTCCGGGGTCTCTTGCAGTGTCCAGAAAGGGGCTCCTGAATTAGCAGATGATACTCATTGTATCAGAAATGCACAAGAGCCCCTTCCCGGCGAGAGGGGATATTCTCAGAAAGTGGGGGGCGCAGCGCCCCTCAAATCCCCTTCTCCACCACTAACCCCCTCCCCAAAAAGGAAGGGCATTTGCAGATACAAGACCCTTGAGCCCGGGCACAGCTGCTCCCGGCGTGCAAATTCCACAGTGCGGCAGACACGGCGCTCTGGGTCCCAGTCATTAACTGGCTGTCAGGTTCCACAGATGATGCTGCTAAAAATAGCGCGCTATAGATAGAACCTTCTCCCACGCAGGCGGCGCGGGCTGCAAATGAAAGTGCGGAGCAGGGGCTGCGTGGCGCGCTGTCTCCCCTGCGGGGCGGTTCCTGCGCATCCCGGGCCCCCTCCGGCTCGCTGGCTTGGTCTCTCTTCCCTCCGCAGCAGCCTCCCCCTCCATACCCACGGTGGTGCCCAAATGTCCCAAATCCGCGCTCGGTGGGGGCTCATTTGTATGCCTCACCCTGGATAAAAGTGATAAGGCCCCCAACCCTCCACCGAGAGCGGGGAGAAAACTGGCCCCGCTCGTGAGCTATTTATAGAATCCAAATATCAGCATTTTTCGCCCATTTACACAAAGCAATTTCAGCCTTTTCAGATGAGAGAAAAAGCAGGCTCAGGTACCGGAATCACATTTAGGGCCAGGAAGTCCTGATTTCCTAGGAAACCTCTAGGCAGGCTTAGATTAAAGCTCAATAGTGACATGAAATGTAGGCTGTCGTATTTTTGCTGTGAACACATCCTGGCAATAAAAAACGTTGTTTTAGTAAATAAACTTGGGGAGACGCATTGCCCGGTGCTGTTTATCCCCGAGGATGCACCCTGAGAGCTGGGAGCAGAGGGAGGGAGACCGCAGCAGAGGCTGCCAGCTGCCCCAAGCCTCTGCCCCTGTACACCTCCAGAGCCAACTCCTGGCGCGGCTTCTCTGCTGAGCTGGTCATTTTGCTGCTTCTTTAAGGAAAGTGTAAAAAATGCGTTTCCAAATAATGATGAGGCTGGCAGTTGAACAGCTGACAGCTGATGGTGCTACGGACCCTGGGGACAAAGAGAGACTTGGGGTCAAATCCTGACCCTGCCGTACCCTGGCTGCTGCTCCTGCTGCTGCGTGGGGTCTGGAGAAGCTACCTAATCCTGCTAACACTCTGGTACTGGGGGATGGTAGCCCCTCCCTCCTTGGAGTGGCTGTGAAGGTTAAATGATAGCTCAGAGACTGTGGGAAGACAGGAAGATCCATCCCAAGTGTTAGGGGATATCAGCGGGCCTCCCTGGAGCGCAGGTCTTCACAATTCAGAGCATCGGCCAGGTTGCCCCAAATTGGATCTCAGAAATTAGATCCAGCATTATTCAGTGGTTCCAACATTATCCAATTTTGTTTAAAAAAACAAAAAAGGAAACAAAGGAAGATAAGGGCAGAGATCTGGGTCCTTCCTGGATGACTGAGGACAATGAATGGGGACCAGACCCCTGTCTTTGCTCTCTGACCAGTCCCCGGGAAGAATTTAGAGGTCTTGCGAGCAGGCCCTAAGGTCCTGAGCATGGGCACCAGGGTAAGAAGATGGGTCCATGAGGCCATCTGGGGACGTCTGGGTCCAGCACACTGTCAGCCTCCTCTGAAGTCTCACTTCCCGGCCCTGCCAGGGAAACTGAGCAGAGGTCCTGTGCGCTCAGCCCCCTCCGCAGACCCGGTGGCATTCCTGACTCAACCCTGGTCCTGCCAGACCCGGCAGGAGTGGAGCTGGCCCGCACGGTCTTTGGTTAGCGCCATATTGTCTTTGCTTCCCCAGATCACCCGGCTCCACAGCTCCGTCCATTATTCTCAGACTGGAGCGAGTTCATCAGAATTGCCAGGCCAGTTCCCCAGCCTGAAGCTCCACCCCAGGGTTCCTGACCCGGTGATCCCAGAGGAGACCGGGCCCAAGAGTTTGTGTTTCTAACAAGCTCCCAGATGAGGCCAGATGATGTGTGAGAAGCAGTGATCTAAAGACACCCACATGAGGGCAAGGGGCTGGGGAGTTCTGTCCCTCTGTCTTCAGTGAAGTCTCCATAAAAAAGCTCTTTTGGTTTTGCAGGACCTAGGCCTTGGAAACATAAAAAGTATAGAATTACAAGTCTAGATGGGTGCCATGAAGGACAATGCCTTGAGGAAGCACACAGGGGTCCCCAGGGAGGGCCAAGATGGCACAATACAGCCATCAAAGCCAAGAATGAGGATGCATGGGATTATCTAGAAGGAAGGTCAGGGAAGGGCAGGCCACGAAGGGGACCAGCATGTGCCTCGGAGCCACACTGTCAAGGGAGAGAAGCGAGAGAAAGAATATCGGAAGCGTTTTCTTACCCAGAAAAACCGACTACCTGACTCCTGGCTGAGGCCAGGCAGCCACTCAAAAAGTCAGAAGAGACTCCAGCCCCTCTTCCTCACCCCCGTCCCTGCCCCTGCTCCTCCCTGGCAACTCCGACCTTCCGGGTTCCTCCAGAGCCCTGCCCAGGTGGACTGTCTCCACTGCTCTCTGCTCCCTTACCTATGGCTCTGCACAAGCCCCTGGGTTCCACCTGGAGTCCCGTGGGGTGTTGGTGGCTCTGCCGCCAGGCTCACCTGGGCTGGCTCACACCACTCAGGGCCCTGGGTGCGTGCTTTTGAGGAGGTTTGGGGACCCTGGCTCTTTGTCTCTGATTCTGCATCCTGACCACAGGATAAATGGTTTGGCTGAGTCACCAGCTCCTACCAGCATGTGCTGCCTCGCAACAGCCCAAATCTATGGGGCCAGTGAGCCATGGACCTGAACCTCCAAATCTGTCAGCCAAAATAACCCCATTTTTTGTGGTGCTGGGGATAAAACCCAGGGGCACTCTACCTCCAAGATGTACCTCCAAGCCACTTATTTATTTCCTTTACTTTTTTCTTTCTTTCTTTCTTTCTTTCTTTCTTTCTTTCTTTCTTTCTTTCTTTCTTTCTTTCTTTCTTTTTTTGTGGTACTGGGGTTGGAACCCAGAGGCTTTCTACATCCAGGCTATACTCTCAGACCTATTTTATACTTTATTTGGAAACAGGGTCTCACTAAGTTGCTGAGAGCCTCACTCAGTAGCTGAGGCTGGCTTCAAACCTGTGCAATCCTTCTGTCTCAGCCTCCCAAGTGCTGGGATTACAAGTGTGCATCACCACACCCAGCTTTTATTCTTTATTTTGAAACAGGGTCTAAGTTGCAAAGGGCCTCACTAAGTAGCTGAGGCTGACCGCCAACCAGAATCCTCCTGCCTCAGCCTCCCAAGTGCTGGGATTACAAGTGTGCACCACCACGCCCAGCTCATCCTTTCTTTTATAAGCTTGCTAGCTCAGGTATTTTGTTATAGTGATGGGAAGCTAACACAAGGATCTCTTCTTTCTTGCCTCTCAGAACTTCTTCCTGCTTTCCTGCTCTTTTTCTTTCTTGCACATAGTAGGTGCTTATGAATATTTTTCAAACTAATATTGTTATTATATGTTGTATATGGTGTATGTGCATATATAGTGTATATGTAATGTTATATTTTACATACATAGTATATAATACTTACATATATGGTACATATTTGCATATACTATGTAAACTGTATGTGTGTGTATTGTATGTATCATATGTGTCTACATGTGATGACAATAATCACAAGTCCTCCCCATTCCAGGCACACTGCCATATTTGCAGATGGACACCTTTCATCTTTCCCATGGCCTCTCAAAGGTGAGGCAGGTGGATCTAAGGGTTAAAGAAGAGGAAAAGTCTCATCTTGGTGGGAGATGGCAAAGAAAAAGGAGGAGCAGGAAGTCCTTGGACAAAGCTGTCTCTGTTTCTGTTCTTAAGTCAGTAACCCAAAGGTGGTTTGCTTGGTTCCGGGAAGCAATGGTTGCAGGGCCCATCACCCTGGGATGCGGAGCTTACAGGCATCGCAGGGCAGGAGCGGGGCCTGGCTGGGCCCACCAGGCCCGAAGAGTTTCCAGTTGGTGGCAAGGGTGCCTTGCGCCCGTGTGGGTCTTCTGCAGCGTGCAGCAGGACCGTCCTCTGCAGCTGAAGGGCTCCTTCTCATCTGCACGATCCCCCAGGACGTGCACTGGGTTCTCTCCACCATCTGGCAGCATCTTTGACACCGCCCCTCTGCCCCCATCAGCCTCCATCAGGATGGGTGTCCTGAGCCCAGACTGTTGTAGAGAAAGATGAGGCCGTACGGACGCCTGTGTGGTGACGGCCATGATTTAGCCACGTATATTGCATCCTGACGGCTCCATACCTCCTCTTGGCTTTGCCTGAACAGCCGCCAGCAGAGAGCTATAGGAGGCCACAGGCGCAAATTGAATTTTCCATGGTGTGCTTATTCCGGAGGCTCATTCCTCCTGCATCTACCTGGAAGGTTCTAGCACTGCCCCATCTTGGCCCTGGTAAACTACCCTGGGGATGCTGCCCCCTCCAGGGAAGGGGAGGCCGCCCTGGGGACAGACAGGGGAGTGGCAGTGTGCCATCCCCTGTGGCTCCTGAGTGACTATGGAGCTCTTCCTCTGGCTGGCCAGAAGAGGCCCAGGAGAATTTCCCATTTGACAGGCAAGTTGGCCGCACAAAGGCTCTCCTGGTGCCGATGGTGAGTGTGTTTGTGTGAGTGACGTGTCAATAGGCCTTGGGCAGCTGTTCAAATCCCTCAGACAAACAGAGTCGCCCACAGCAAGGTTCCTCCAGGAGCAGAAATTTCCCTTAACTGCCTGCCTGCCACCCTAACAGTGGAGCTGATGGGAGGGCGTGGAGCTGAGGCCCTGGCGCCAGACACACCAGTTGTTTGTTTTTGTATAAGCCCTAAATCCTCTTTCTCCGGTTCACTCTAACACCTTTGAGCTGGGTGCCAGCCTGAGCTGTGGAATTTCCTGATGGAGGTGTCAGGACCTGTCCATCCTCCCGAGACTGATTTAGTTGCTTTCAGGTGAAAACAGGTCATGGGGGTCCACTTGCAGGTGGTCCCCAGCTGTAACTTAAGAAATAGAGCCACTAGCCGGGCGTGGTGTCACACACCTATAATCTCAGTACTTGGGAGGCTGAGACAGGAAGATCACAGGTTTAAGGACAGCCTCAGCAAGTAGTGAGACTCTCATCAACTTAGGGAGACTCTGTTTCAAAATAAAAATAAAAATAGGGCTAGAGGTGTAGCTTCAAGATAGAATGCCTCTGGGTTCAATATCCAGTGCTAAAAAAAAATAATAATAAAAATTGAAATATAAGCCGGGCGTGGTGGCGCACGCTTGTAATCCCTGCGCTTGGGAGGCGGAAACAGGAGGATCGCGAAGTTCTGACGCCAGCCGTGCTGGCTTATGAGACCCTGTTTCAAAATATAAAATAGGTCTGGGAGTGTAGCCCGGAGGTAGAAGGGCTTCCAGGAACCCTAGTACCACAAAAAAAAAAAAAAAAAATTGAAATATAGCCACCAAGGGAGTCCCTCCTTCCCTGCAGCTCCACTCAGGGCTGTTAGGATGCGTGCCTCAAGTTGTCATCATGAAGGGCACCATCCACTGGGCCAGGGCTCACCATGGGCCATTTCATCCTTTCTACCCCTCAGACATCATGGTGGCTCCAGGACACATTCTCTGCTGCCTACTCTGTGGGAGGACCTCCACTTTCCTGTCTTCTCCCTCCTACAACATTCCTTCTTTTTCTCTAAAGGCAGGTGCCAACCTTCTGGGTCACCAGGGCCTCCATTTTGGCAGCAGCAGAAATGGCAGCCCGCTCTTCTGCAAGTCCTGAGGTGCCTAGCATGGTGTCGGGCTAGAGAACTATTCCAGTGCAACAGCAAGACGTATTTATTAAGTACTTACCTTGCTTGAGACCCTGGGGTGACTGCGGCGGCCAGAAAAAAAGGCAGACAGATGATGTTAACGAGAAATGGAGCTTAAAGTATACTGCATCAGTTGGGCGTGGTGGCGCACGCCTGTAATCCCAGCACTTGGGAGGCTGAGACAGGAGGGTCACACAGGTTCAAAGCCAGCCTCAGCAACTTAGTGAGACCCTGTTTCCAAATAAAGTATAATAGGTCTGGGAATATAGTCTGGAGGTAGAAAAGCCCCTGGGTTCCAACCCCAGTACCACACACAAAAATAAAGTATACCATATAAAACCCATCCGATTGGTGAAAATGGAGAAAAGAAAAATTCCCAGCTTTGGGAGAGATGAGGAGAAACTCCAACCATGTGTGTAGGAATGGAAATGGGTAGGGCCATTCTAGAAGGTGACTAACATCAAAATGTCTATTCCCTGTGAACCTAAGACTCTAGTTCCTGGAGATAATAGAACAAGGACACAAAGCTGTTTGAGTCATTTCCCAAACATCTTCAGTACCCAGAATCTACTATACTCAGGGCACGGTGCTGGGAACCAGGCAGAATAAATCAAACAGGCAGGAGGATATCAGCAATAGAGGATTCTGAAGCTGATCGCCTAAAAGGGGTCTACAAGAGCAAGAAGTCAGCAGTGACCCAAGAGGCCATCATCCGCTATCCACACATTTTTTTTTTTTTTTGGTAGTACTGGAGTTCCTGGAAACCCTTCTACCTCCGGGCTACACTCCCAGACCTATTTTTATACTTTTTAAATGTGTAAACAGGGTCTGTTAAGCCAGCACGGCTGGCTTTGAACCTGCGTGATCCTCCTGTCTCCGCCTCCCAAGTGTGGGGAGTATGAGCGTGCGCCACCATGCCCGGCTGTCCACACATTTTTACATAGCAAGGTAGCACTATTAAGCAATCCCTAAAAATGTTCTGTGTCGATGGTCCTTGCTGGAGGACGCTCTCGATAACATTGTTGGGTAAAACCGCACAAATTAGGAAACAGAAAAATTATGTAGAATTGCACGCAAAGGGCTACAGTAAGTATCTACATAGAAAAAGTTGCCCTGAGTGTCACTGTTAGAATGCTCAAAGGATTTGCTTGTGGCGGATGGAGAGTTTTAACCTTCTTTTGACCTTTCTGTATTGAAATTATCTACAAGAGCATGACTACGGAATGCAAACATTATCTCTGTATGCAGGATGGAGGAGTGAATATATGAACAGGGAAAATGCAAAAGAGCATCATCAAAACCCAACCAAGCCAGTGGCTGCCTGAGACGGTAGAGCAGCCTTGTGGAATCCCCAGTGCTGCTCTGTGATGCTCCCTGAGACTCTTTGCCCTGCAAGGACTTAACCTTGTGGAGACTCCTGGAGGGACTGGGGCTGGCACCTGCAGGCATCCAGGAACCAGGAGCCATTGTTGTGTCTGCTGAGATGCTGTGGTGTCCTGAGGCTGACACTCTGGGCTCCCTCTGAGCTGACCCCATGGCTTTCCTAGCAGCTCCGGGGCTCTAGGAGCTGGGCCTGGCACAGGCAGCAAGTATCCAATGCAGACCAAATATCCATCTGTGAGGCAGCCAGCTGGCCCCGGGCCCGGCCCGTTGCTTCTTACTCGGGAGGCTCCGCAGTCCCGGCTGACTGACCAGACACAGCTGCGGCAGTTAAGCCTTCCCGAGCCACGCATCTGGCCGTCAGGGTTATTCACTGTAGTTTGGGTTCTCTGCCCAAGACCCCTTTCCCCAAAAGTTACCCTTCCAAGCCCGACTCCTGACTAATAAACCCAAACTCAAATTGATCTCACAGCTGTTCCTCAAATGTGGTGCCAGCCCCCTCGTCCGAGCCAAGCTGTTTGGGCTTGCGCTGACTCGGGCGATCTCTCCTCCGGGGTTTGTCGTTGACTTAGGAAACAGTTCTCATCCGGCAAAGCCTTTCGGTGGAGACAGAACAAGTCCTAGCAACATCATCAGTTTGGAGAACTGGCCCCAAAGACCCCAACTCCCTCTGTCTGCTAATGTCATCCAGTGCCTGAATGGCTGCATGATGTGCTCATGAAAAAGATAAGAGGGGCTTGAGCCTCCCCTCCCCACGCTCCTCCTACCCGATGAGGCACAACTGCAAACTTCACGGCCCAGGTTCGGGAATTAAACGCCGAGTGATGGACTCAGCACCAGGCAAATGGGAAAGAGGCTGGTGGTTATTTGGAATAAGGTATCTGGTGGCCCATAAGGACAGGCACTGCGGGCACTTTAAGGAACCAATAGCTCAGTGGTCAGGGCAGGAGAGCGGCACTGGAGGTGGACACTGGGAACGCTTGGCCCCGTATAAAGCATGTTTCCTTATATCCTCCCGGGAGCTGCAGTTGAAGACTCTGGGTTTCCCTTGAACTCACAGCACCCAATGGCCAAGCACCATGCATTCATTCATTCACTCATTCACAAAGACTGACTGGGCTCTTACTTTTTGCTGTCTCCTGGATAACTATGAGCCAAGGTTCTTCAGGGAAATAGAATAGGATGCGTACATAGAGGGAGAGGCTGATCTTAAGGAGTTCACTCAGTTATGGAGGTTAGTAAGTCCACACCCTGTAGAGTGGACAAGCAGCCTGGACCCCCAGGAAGAGCTGGTACTGCAGCTGAGCCAAAAGGCCTTGTGCTGACGGCGCTCCTCGCTGCTCATGGGGAGGTCAGTATTTATTGCCGTAGCTCTATTCGGGTCTTCAAATGATTGGATGCCCACCCCCATGGAGGGCAATTTTGTTTGATAGTCCACTGATGTTAATGTTAATCTCATCCAAAATCACCCTCACAGAAACATCCAGAAAATGTTTGACCAAATAGCCAGGCACCACGGCCCAGCCAAGTCGCGACACAAAATGAGCCATCATGGAGGCATGGCAGCTGAACACACCGCCCTGTAGAAAGCCACAGACTAGAAGTAGAAGTGAGAGTACACGACTGGATAACCGTACTAGATAGAAAACCGTGCACGCTAGAAGAGGCGTGGGGCCCAGTGCTGCAATCCGAGTGCATTTCCCGTGGCCATGGGACGAGGGGAAGGAGAGGGAGAAAACTCAGGGTGGGGTCTTGAGGGTGGGTGGGACTTGGATGTGCTGTAGGAGATCATGACCCCAAGTAGGTGAGAAAACATGAGGAACCAGAGACATTGCGATCCGTGCAGGGACCACCCACAAATTCATTGTATTGTGAACAAGGGAATTACGGGGAAAATTCACAAGCAATACGGCAGCTAACAGCAGATGCCAGCTATGCGCCCTGTGGGTTCCAGCTAGACATCCACCCCAGCCAAAGCACAGGGTTTGGAGCTAGCCCCACTCCCCAGCTGCTCCCTGTGCCCTCACTCAGCCCTTTGCAAATATAGCCAACCATGGCCTCAGCCGTGTTTACCCAGCACCACTGAAGTCCACCTTGGTTTCTTGCTGGGAACCATACCTTCCCGGTCTCCTGCCCATACTCTTCATCTGAGCTTATCTGGGTCTCTAGGTAGACCATGTGACACAGTCTTAAGACAATCAGATCCTGGGTGTGGTGGCACATGCCTGTAATCCCACAATTACTTGGGAGGCTGAGACAGGAGGATCATGGGTTCGAACCCAGCCTCAGCAACTTAGTGAGACTCTCAGTAAATCTAGCAGGACCCTGTTTCCAACTAAGATAAAAATCAGGGGTATATAGCATTTGCAAGAAGACGGAAGGAACTAGAGAACATTATGTTAAGTGAGATTAGTCAAGCACAGAAAGAGAAGGGACATATGTTTTCCCTAATATGCCCAAGCTAGGGAGTAGTGGTAATACCACAGGGATTCCAGATGATGGAGGGGAAATCTCAGCAAAGCTTGAATGGAAGGATAGGAGAGGAAGAAAGCTGAGGTTGTTCAATGGAGGAGCTACATGCGAATATGTGTAATAGAATACATACAACATGATTAACCTGGACACTCTCTATTGGGGGGTGAGGGAAAGGGAGGGGGCAGGGCATGAACTACAATGTTAGTGTACACCACTCTCAATATGTTCCACTTATAAAAAAATAAAAATTAAAAAAATTCAGGGGTATAGCTTTATAGCTTGGAGGTAGAATGCTTCTGAGTCCAATCCTCAGTACCACAAAAATAAGTAAGTAAAAAAAAATAAAGAACAGGACGTGGCCCCCATGCAGTGGATTCTCCACTGTGAGCTTTCTGCCAAGTGTTTACCCTTCTATTTTCACTCTGTGGTGGGTGGAGGGAGCTGATGTCGCCTTGGAGCCTGAGAGCGAAGCTACCATGTGAATGGGCAAAGTGGAGAGAGAAGACCGGTCCTGGTAACTGCCCCAGCATGTGGGAGAGGCTGGGAGTCAACAGGAGCCCAAGCATTCAGTAGCGATTAAAACCCCCGAGGACAAATTTAACATTTATGGAGTACTTACTGTGCACCAAGCACTGCCATCTTTTGTCTTATTTCATCCCCTCACCCTTGAAAGGTAGTTATTCTGATTCCTTTTTATAGCTGAGAAGACAGCCAAACACTTTAAGCAATATCGTCCAAGGCCCCCTCAAGAGTCAGCAGTACGATCGAGTTCCCTACCCAGGTCTCCGATGCGGTGCCCCGAGCTTTTGCCTCCTCAATGGCTCATGAACAACTTGAGGGTGGCTGGAAAGGTTTTCAGGCATTCGAAAGACCCAGGACAAGCCCTGGAGACTCGGGCCACCTAGTCAGACATGGGACTGAGGCATTAGTACCTTCTCAAAGCCCCCAGCATACCCTTTCCTCATAGGCAGCCAGGATCAAGACCAGCTGCACCAGGCCACACAGGATGAAGTTCTTATTTCTGTAAAGTAGTTTCATTTACTTGTCCTAAAACCGTGACTCCTCCTCCCAGCCTCTGGGCAGCTCGGGCAGCCGTGTGCTCACAGAACACCATCACCATACAGAAGACTGATGTGTTACGGTGGCCCGGACCGACACAACCTGGCTGATGCAGAGGATTCCACTGAGGACTTGGGGGGATGAGTGGGCCAGGCTGGCACAAGAGAGTGCTCCCTTCTCTTTTTTTTTTTTATGTGGCCTGTCATGTTTAGAAAACACGCTTTATAGCACCACTAAGTAGCATAAAGCAGCTGCACGGGGAGACGCTGGAGACCTTACCTCCTGACTTGTCGCTGCTCTGATCCATGTTCTGTGGTGCTCAGTATACAAAAACAAACTTCCCGGTGATGTGCAGGGGTGGTGTACACAGCTGGCCCCGTGTGCACACCCCACCGCAAGGGCCAGGTCAGCCTGAGAGCCCGCTTGACATCTGTAGCTGCTTGGATTTTTAGTGGTTGTAGGCACGGAGAGGGGTGTGTGTGTGTGTGTGTGTGTGTGTGTGTGTGTTCCCAGAGATTGGCCAAATGTAATCTTTCAGGAGTTCCTTTGTGAACATTCTTCCTTGCTTTAAGAAAAAAAAAATGTCTGTATTGCAATTTTGCTTTTATGGCCTCTCCCAGGAGATCAGCTTTTATTTCAAAAGTAAAACCCCAGCACAAAGGGCACGGAAGATTGCAAACCTTTCAGAGCAGCTGGACAGCAAAAGCATCCGTCACAGTATCCCCGTAGCACCTGCGTCATCAGGGAAATGCCTTCCGCACTCGCAGGCCCACGTTCAGGCTACTTCCCATTTCATGATTCTGAGTTTCTTGTGTCTAGTACACTGCCTGGCACGTAGTTGGCTGAGCGTGTGTGTGCATGTGGTGTATTTAAGAACAAGAACAGAAAATAGTGCCCATTTAGCCATCTAGCTTCCTCCTCCCCTTCTTCCTTCTCTCCTTCCCCCTCCTCCTCCTCCTTCTCCTCCTCTTCTTCCTCATTCTCCTCCACTTCCTCCATACTGGGGATTGAACCCAGGGACATTGTACCTCCAAGCTATACCCCCAGCCCTTTTAATTTTTTATATTAAAACAGTTTTCCACTAAGTTGCTGAGGGCCTCACTAAGTTACAGAAACTGGTATCAAACCTATGATGCTCCTGTCTCAGCTTCCTAAGCACTGAAATTACAGGTGTGTGCCACCACCCCAGCTAGCTAGCTTCCTTTTTTTTTTTTTTTTTAAATCCAAGGCTCTATAGGGGCTTCGGTATTACATAGAGCCTAAAATGATGGCCAAAGTTTGAGTTTTGATGAAACATTTTACCATGGGGAGAAATTTAAGAAAGAAGAAACAAATACAAAACTATCCTAAATTGTTGTTAGTATTTTAATCTGCTTCAAAAAAAGAAAAAAGAAAAGCTTTAAAACTATGTTCAGGGCTGGGGATGTAGCTTAGTGGTAGGACACTTGCCTAGCATGCACAAGGCACTGGGTTTAATCCCTAGTAAAATACACACACACACACACACACACACACACACACACACACACGGAAACTACATTTGGAGAAAAATAGATCCAGTGCAGGGGAGTGTTTCCAAAAGGTAACATGAAGACTTCTGGGCCTGAGGTTTAGCTTTTAAAACCTTCCACTCAGCCGGGGGTGGTGGCGCACGCTTGTAATTCCAACATTCGGGAGGCTGAGACCAGAGGATCACGGTTCACGGACAGCTTCAGCTACTTAGTGAGCCCCTCTGCAACTCAGTGAGACCCGGTTTCCAAATAAAGAATAAAAAAATAGGGTCGGGGGTGTAGCTTGGAGATCGAATGCCCTGGGTCCCATCCCTAGACCCACACACACACAAAAAAACCTTCCAATCAAACTGATCATTTTGTAACACTCTTTAGTTACAACATAAGAGAAAATGACAAGACCTGTGCAGGATCACATTTCTCCTCGTTGTCCGAAAGCCTATTATGAGGGTCTCTAATCCATATCTCGCAAGATCAAGGCCCCCAAGATCTTCTGCACTTCCCAAATCTACACCGATCCCATTCTCTAAAGGGATGGGGCAGAGCTAGCCTGACTTGTTCCACAGTGCAGCCAGGAGAGGAGGGCGGTTGCTTTTTTCTTCCACAAGTATGTTCCAACTGTATAATCATTTGAGAAGGGATTGCTATCAAGCCAGTCTGAAGTGTTTACAACTAATTCCTTTTCCTTAAAAAAAAAAAAAATCTAAGCATGGTGGCGTGCTTGTAATCCCAGCATTCGGGAGGCTGAGGCAGGAGTATCATGGTTCAGGAACAACCTTGACTACTTAGTGAGGCCCTTTGCAACTCAGTGATACCCTGTTTCAAAATAAAGAATAAAAAATAGGGCTGGGCATGTAGCTCAGAGGTAGAATGGCCCTGGGTTCCATCCCCAGGACCGCAAAAAGAAAAAAAAAAAAAAAAAGATCTAGAGAAAACTCTTCCCATGCCAGCCGTCTTCCATCACCCTCACATCTCATGATTTCCCCAGGAGCACAGGCTCTGCGGCTGCATCAGGAAGTTTTCTAGTGTCCTGGGTACAAGTGAGCTGAGCCTCCGGAGGGCACGGGTGTGGACTGGCTAGGCATCTCTTGCTGTCCTCCAGGCCTTGCGGATCAGACGGCTCCTTCCCTCAACAGGTAAAGGTAAGCCAGCCAAGAGAGGAACACACTTACGTGGTCTGTACTGGGCTTCAACATGTGCTCACCACTTAATATAGAAAAAGACAGTGCTCCATTCTCAAGTTGTCAACCGAAGCAAGTTGCAGAATGAGACAGGGAGAGAAGCCTTATTCAAAATCAAGCCTTTCTCTGCCGGGCGTGGTGGCGCACGCTTGTAATCCCCGCGCTTGGGAGGCGGAGACAGGAGGATCGTGATGGTTCGAAGCCAGCCGTTTCGAGACCCTGGGAGACCCTGTTTCCAAATTAAAAGGTATAAAAATGGGTCTGGGAGTATAGCCTGGAGGTATAGAGGCTTCCAGGAGCCCTAGTACCACCAAAAAAAAAAAAAAAAAATTCAAGCCTTTCTCTAGTTCCTATCTCCTCCTCATCCCTTTTCTCCAATGACCCGTACTTCCATTGCTCTTCTTTTCTGGGGAATAGCTATGCAAGTCCCTGTCCCAGCTGCCTGAGGCCAGCTGTCCCAGGCTGCAAAGGGCTGGGCGGCGCAGGCCTCTGAGTATTGAGAATGCACCCTTCCTTCGAGATTTGTCCTTGAATCCCTGAGCTTTTCTCGAATGACTGAGACAGCTGCAGAAATAATCTCTTTCTCTTTCTGTCTCTTTTTTTCTTGGTATTAGGGATTGAACTCAGGGGCATTCTACCCCTTAGCTACACCCCCAAGCCCTTTTTTATTTTGACACAAGGGCTCTCTAAGTTGATAAAATTCTCACTAAATTGCTGAGGCTGACAGAAAACCTGCAATCCTCCTGTCTCAGCCTCCCAAGCACTGACAGGTACGTGCCACCGTGCCCTGCTGCAGAGACAGTTCTGCGGTCACCTAAGGATCCTAAAGCATTCTAAGCCCAAGGCTCCCATCTCATCAGGAGATGAGGGTCAGGATAGGACTGAGGGAAAAAAATAAGGTTCAAAGCCAAGCAGGTCTTTTTCTTTTCTTTTTCTTTGCAATACTGGGGATTGAACCTAGGGGCATTCTACCTCCAAGATATAATCACCAGCTCTATTTTTTATTCTTTCTTTTGAAACAGAGTCACATTGAGTTATAGAGGGCCTCACTAAGTAGCCAACATCCTCCTGTCTCAGTCTCCAGAGTACTAGGAATACAAGCAAGCACCACCACGCCCAGCAGCGGGTCTGTCTTTCAAAGTTATCCCTGATGTTTGCCACGTGACCCAAGGCATGTGACTTGTGTCTTTCTGAATTTCTATCTGCTGTGCTGTGGAGGGAGAATATGAGATATTCCTACAGCGTGGTTGGAGGTAACCTATGATACTATATAAAAAGCCTTGGCCCTTAGTACATGCGGAGCATTCCTCTGTTTGCTGTTCTTCGAACCACCTTCAGGCTGCTGTTGGGCAATGGCTTCCTGTCTTCTGGGTGGGACAGAAGTGACTATGGGGCTGATGGCAATGGGGATGAAGGCAACCGGGCCTCTTGGAAGACTCTGAAGCCAGGACCCAAGCTGCTCCTGTGCTGGTCCATTTGTTCTAAACCTCATACAATTCAACAGTTCTTGGGGTCCTCCAAAGATCTACCTTAATTTTAGGCTCTTTCCCCAGGAAGGAAAGTTGATCTGAACTCTTCTTCCAAGAACCCAGTGTTGGGAGCTCCCAGCAGCGTATGTACGTGCATGCATGTGTACGCCATCTTACATCCCTGGGGCCACTAGACATCAGTACAGACACCTCCAAGTGCCTGGGGACCTCTGCATTGGGCCAATCCCTCAATTCTTCCCAAATCAGCTGGCAGCTCACAGGGCCCTCAGAATCAGAGGGTCCTGGCCAGCGCTGACCACTGGCATTGATGCCCAAGGCAACACAGGCCTCCTGAACTTCCCGGATCCCAGATCTCACCCACGTGAGGCTCGGTCTGGGAAAGACGAACTGTACACAGTCCCTGTGATCTGCGCCATGCTTTTGGCTCCTGCTGTCTCTCTGCGGGATCTTCATGGTCCAAAATGGTTGCTTTAGCTCCAGCCATAACTTATGAATTCTTTGTTAGGAACAAAGAAACGCAGAAAGGTGGACTGCTTCCTTTTAATGAAATCTTTTCAGCAGCCCTATTCCGTAATTCAGCTGACATCTCAATGGCCTGACCTTACCACACCGTTAGTTATACCAGCTGGGAAATTCACTCCATTAGAGGACTGGCATTGTTTCCAGTTAGAGCTGGTGTTCTAAGAGAGAGGGGCAATGTTGAGAAGGAATGAGCAGTGTCTGGCCAGGCTCAGTGAGCCTTGGTTGGGTAGGCAGATGGCTCAGCCACACTTGGCCCTTTACCCCCAGGCTCTGGGGTCCCACTGCACTACAGCCTGCATTCGAGTTGACCTGTTATGCGTACCCATGTAGCCCTAGCAAGCAGTGACTGCTGCTTTATTTAGTGGGGTCCAAGGGCTGGCTCAGGAGAGGGAAAGGCTGAGGCAGAAGCCGCTCTGTTGTCCTTGGCATCCTCCTGCCCATAAGCTAGACCTAAATTCACTGACAGAGAGAGCAGCCCAGAGTCAGAAAGGGACAACTGTCAGACACTCAGGCTGTCTGATGGAGTGGGGACAGCCAAGGACAAGGCTGACCTTAGTCCCCAGGACTCCATGGCTTGGCTACCAAAGCATCCCACAGTCCATCCTGTCAGGATGCAGCAGCCACCCTGCGGCCATGGTCACCATGGTCAGCTGGGGCACTGCTCTGGGCAGGTGCAGAAATTCTAGCTGACGAATGGGAAACTTCAGGCCAGAGAGGGAGGGGAGACGTACCACATGGCCACCTGGGTCCCAAGAGCCCTCGTCTTACCTCAAGACCTGCATCCTCCTGGCTCAAGGGTATAGAATGTTCTGAGAAGGTTGGGCTCCTGTGGGTTCCAGAAAGAGGTGCCAAGTCACAAGCTTCTGCAGGAAGTCAGACTCAGGCAAATCTAGGCCAGGTTCCCACATGCTGAGTGGACACACTAGGGTTGCCACCTCATAGCTTTCTGGGCATAAACCATCGCCCAACTCCCTCTGTCCTCAGCCACTTGATCCCCTAGACTAAGACTGATTCCTCTGGGTGCTGGCAGTAGTAGATGTCTATGTTTCACCATCTCTTTAACTCCTAGGAGCAAAAAGTACATATGTAGCTAACAGGTGATTTATCATAACCACCACCAACACGCACATCATCACCAGCACCATCACCATCATCACCAGCACCAGCACCAATATCACTATCATCAATACCAACATCCTCACTATCACCAACACATCACCAGCACCATCACCAACACTACCATCACCATCATGAACACCAACACCATCACTAACCTATCACCACCATCAATACTACAAATATCACAACACCACCAATACCATCATCAATGAAATAACTACCAACACCAATAACAACACCAACACCAACACCAACCCATTACCAACAACACCATCACCAACATCAACACCACCTACATACCACCAACACCAACACCAATACCATTGCCAATACAAAGACCAACAACACAAACACATCACCACTACCATCATCACCATCACCCACACTAACACCAACACCAACACCAACAAACACCACCAACACCCACACCAATATCATCAACACCATTATCAACACCAATACCATTACCAATACCATAACCATCGCCAACAGTACTAATACCACCCGCACCATCACCACCAACCCCATCACTGGTACCAACACCACTACCAAGACCACCAGTGGTCCATTCGGAAGCTGGGCACAGGTGGGCACTGACACAGAACCTGAGCTCTTCACTTGGGGCGGACGTGTGTTCATCCCAGGCCAGGCCCTGAACTGTGCATTTTGTACCCATATCTGTTCTCAACTCCTCCCCAGTCCTGTACACAACACAATTATTATTATCCCTGTTGTACAGATTGTACAGATGAGGAAATTGAGGCTTGGAGAAATTGGCCTGCCCAGGGACCACACTCATGGGGGAGCTGAACAATCACCCATCGAGAGGGGAAGAGGATATCCAGAAAACATGCGGCCTCCTGCAGCAGCAGGGGCAGGGATTCTGGCTCAAAACTCCTGTTACCAAGCTGCTGTCGATGTTACAGAGCTGTAGGGCTGGGCAATCCCAGGAGAGAGACCTGAACCCCAGATCCTCACTCCACAGAAGAAGAAACCTAGGCCAGAATGGAGAAGGCCCCGGCCCAAGTCTGATAGCAAAGGTCCAAAGTCTTTGGCAACACATTTTGCCTGAGCCTTTCTTGTCCCACCTAAGCTATTTTAGAAAGACTTATCTTTGATTAAAACAACAACAAAAACAACTTAATTCTGTCTTGTGGGCACATTTGTATTTCCTCTCACCTTATTAGCACCAAGTATGGAAAAGGCTGGGGAGGTTAAAAAGAGACCAGAATCCCCCATCCCTGTACTGTGGGAGGACAAGTAACCTCAGGGCTTAGTGTCACTTAATCACGGCCCCTCCTGGTATACCAAGGGGCTGGGTAACAGTCGCTGCTTTTCACCCTCCAGCCCTGAAGGGAGATGGAGCCCAGGACAGCGGGCCTCATTCCAGGGCCAGCCCAAGGCCACACATTTGGTAAATGGCAGAACCTGCTTTGCAAGAGCTTGGCAGAGTGACCCCACACACACAGATGAGGGCCCTCTAGCCGCTTAGCTTTGTTTGACTCGTGAGCTAAGAAGAAAATCTATGCTTCTAAATGACTGAAGAAAAATAACAAAGAAATTCAAATTTCAGCATCATAAATACAATTTTATTGGAACACCCCATGCCCATTCATTTATAGAGTGTCTGTGGTATGGTAGCAACAGAGAAGTTGTGGCGAGTAAGCCTCAAATCTTCTGCTTGGGCCCTTTCAGAGAAAAAGATATGTAGCAGAGACCTTAACCCCTCTAATGTCCTCAGGAAAGCTCCAATGGCACCAGAGACCTGAGCCCAGGTTTTCCTCCTATGGTGTGAATCTGGTTTGTTCCCTCCAAAACTCTTGGTGACATCTGATAGCCATTGAGTTGAGCTGGGAGGTGGCCCCTTTGAGAGATGATTAGGTCTTTAGGCGGGAACATTGCCTCTCCCCTGGGACGAGTGACTGCATGAACCAGTTGCCAAAAAGCCCAGCAGAGGCTGGGCTCCACTTGGAAAGCCCCGCCTCCAGATCTGGGAGCCAAATTTCTTCTTATAAACTACCCAGTCTCAGGTATTCTGTTACAGAAACAAAAAATAGACTAAGGCGTAGACCCTTCCCTCAGAATGATACCAGACAAACCAATAAATTACAAAGCTTCCCTGGAGTTTCACCCAACCTAAAGATAATCACCATGCCCTGCCTGGCTCCAAAGACTGTCAGAAAATAAAAACAAGATACAGTAGTTGAAGGCATTTTGTGACCCAGGAAGCACTCTGCAGAATTTCTTATTTGATTCACAGAAAGGAGGCTGGTTTGAGGAAAATAAGCCAATTAGAGGAGGTGGAGGCTGCCCTGCTTTGCATGTTTCTTCGGCAAAACAGACCACTGCTCTAGGGGTGGCTTTATCGCGAGCCCTGTACCCTGGCTCGCTCATGGGGCGGCCGGCCCTCTTCTGTTGATGTTATTGTTGTTGTTTCCAGGAGTGTAACCCAGGAGCATTCTACCTCTGCCCTACACCTCCAGCCCTCCCCCTTGTTTTGTACTGGGGGATTGAACTCAGGGGCATTCTACCACTGAGCTATACACCCTCATCCTGATTTTATTTTATCTTATTTTTTGTTTTGTTTTGCTGAGGGCCTTGCTACATTGTTGAGGCTGGCCTTGAACCTCAAACCTATATATATATATATATATATATATATATATATATATATGTATGTATATATATATGTATGTATATATATATGTATGTATATGTATGTATATATATATACACACACATACATATATATACATATATATACCAATAAAATATATGTATATGTATATGTATGTATGTATATACACACATACATACATATATCTACATACATATACATATATATACCAATAAAATATATGTATATGTATATGTATGTATGTATATACACACATACATACATATATCTACATACATATACATATATATACCAATAAAATATATGTATATGTATATGTATGTATGTGTATATATGGCGGTACTGGGGATGGAACCCAGGGGCATTCTACCTCCGAACTATACCTCCAGCCCTATTTTTTAATTTTGTATTTTGAAACAGGATCTCACTAAGTTGCAGAGTGTGCAGAATGCTTCACTAAGTAGCTGAGGCTGGCCACAAACTGCAATCTTCCTGTCTCAGCCTCCCAAATACTGGGATTACAAGCGTGAACCATGCCCAACCATTTTTATAGTTTATTTTGAAACCAGGTCTTGCCAAGTTGCCGAGGATCTCACTAAATTGCTGAGGCTGGCTTGAACCTGCCACCTCCTGTCTTTGCCTCCCAAACACTGGGATGGCACGGGTCCACCACCATGCCCGCCTTTGATCTGTCTCTTACACACTCACATTCAAGGCCAGTCTTTGCCCCAGAGTAGTGGCACGGGGTCTTCCCAGGTTTGATCTTGTGCCCAAGGAGGGGACTTCCTCCCCTAGTGATCTCAAGGTCCCAGGAAGGTCACCCTGCGCTTTCTGCTCACTGATTTGCAAAATTTCAGGGATTCGTTTCTATTGCTTCAAACCTGGTAAAAAAAAAACAAGCACATCTGGAACAGGCCAACTTTAACCCTATTGGTTATTTCATTTGTGTGCACAGATTCATGGATCATTTGTTCCACAAATATTTGCTAAGGTCCTACGGAACATAGTTAAAGCGAAGGGCGCCTGGAGGGTTGTGATTTGAGGGACGCAGAGGAGGCTGGGAGGGCGAGGCCGGACCTGCTGTGGTCGCGCCTGTGCTCAACCCACGAGCCATGTGTCAAGGGCCTTGAGGGCCTGAGAGGCTGAGGCGCAGCCAGAGCTCAGGGGTGGGTAGGGCTGGGCTCTGTTTGCAGTGGACGAGGGTGAGAGGCAGCAGAGCTGGTGAACTGTGTGAAAGAGGCGTGTGCACATATGTGCGTGTGTGTGTGCATGCGTGTGCATGTGTGTGCATATGTGTGTGTGTTATTGGAGATTGAACCCAAGAGCATTTTACCTTTGATCTATACCCACAGCCCTTTTTATTTTCTTTTCGATTTGTGTGTGTGTGTGTGTGTGTGTGTGTGTGTGTGTGTGGTACTGGGTTTCCTGGAAACCCTTCTACCTCCGGGCTACACTCCCAGACCTATTTTTTTATATTTTTAAATTTGGAAACAGGGTCTCTTAAGCCAGTGAGGCTGGGTTCGAACCTGCGCGATCCTCCCGTCTCCACCTCCCAAGTGCGGTGATTACAAGCGTGCACCACCACGCCTGGCTTGTTTTTCTTTTTGAACATGATTCCACCAAGTTGCACAAACTCTCCCTAAGTTGATTTCGACTGTGTGCAGGGGCACTTGGTGCTGCTGCCTGAGGCTCTGGGGAGGGGCGCTGCTGCAGTGGCCCTTCCCATTCACAGAGGCACTGTCCTGGCTCTCAGCACAAAAGCCAGTCTGGAAGCTACTCCAGTCCTGCTCTCCTATCCCACAACCCCCTGCTCCCCTGCTGGCACCGCGGATCCTAACACTCAGCTGATCTTTTAAAAGTGAGACAAACAAAACTGTGTGCAGAATTGCATGTTTATTTCCACCATCTGCATAGCAATACAAGTTCAAGTTATAATGGCATCCGCTCTCCATCAGTATTAGGGAACCATTTAAACATCCATAGCCATTTACTGATTATAACACACACTAAAAAAAAAAAAGGCCGCCAGTGGCATGTGTCCCCGCACCTGCTGCCTGTGCGCGTCAGTCAATTTCATGCCTAGGAAGCTCTGGGCTCCGTGGGGAAGGCTCTAGAAGCGGTTTGGTTGATTGTGGGCTATACTTTTTTTCCTTTTCCTGGGGAACAGCATAAACCAAGTTGGCCCCAAAACATATTATCGCAGATAGATGGGAATAAATGGAAAATAGACAATGATCATAAATATAAACCAAAAAGTGCTGAATTTCCCAATGTTAACAGGTCCATTTGCTTTTAATTAGTAGATTAAAAAAAAAATTGATGAGTGTTTTTACTGGCTCTGAGAAAAATTATGAAGGGTCACTATTGAAAAAGCTTGTGTGCAAAACTCACCCCCACCCCAGCCCAGGAGGTCCGCGAGCGGCAGGACCAATGGAGGCCGGCTCCTCCACTGCACGAGGAGAGAGCAGGCCAGGACACTGAGCACACGGACAGAAAAGGATGCATGCAGAGAAACAAAGTCTATCCAGAAGCCATGAAAATGTCCGGGGACAACTTTTTATCTTGCAGTCGGTCTCTCTGCCTCTTTGAGACCTGTTCCTGCCCATCGTGGGCTCGTTGGGAAAGCCTGAGATGGAGGTTTCCAGCAGACCCTTTGTTCCTAGAGCTCCTTGGAGCACATGGAACTTCTCCAAAAACAGGGTTGTTTTATTTATCAGTATTATTATTCTTTTCCCTTTGGTCTTCTTCAGGCAAGTTTCTAATTAAACATACCTCCTACCATGTTGGTGGAAAGAACCCATTTATTGCCTGCGACCAAGTGTTTTGGAGGGAGAAGTGTAGGACTCTATTCTCAGCTGTTTATCTGGTCAGATGTTCCAAGTTCCTCCTCAAAGCTCCTTAGTCTCTCTAATGTGATCCCTGAGACACATCAGGCAGACTCTTCCCCAAGGGGCCTCCCACTTCTCTCCCCTCATCTCTCCCAGGGGCGCCTCCGCCTCCCTCTTCCTTGGGGAAGCTGGCTTAGAGATGGTGCCACCTCCCGCTGCTCATTAAGCCCAGCGGGCAGGAGCCCAGACTTGTTCCAGGCACCTTCCATCCACTTTAACAAAGGCTACCTAGGGGTCAAATGTCTACCCACCACCTTTCAGGCCAGATTTTATTGGGGATCTTAACTGGAAGCCCTATATTAGGAACATTGGCACTGCAATTGAATTACTACTTGGGTATAGATTCAAGGCCCTGTCCAGGATAACTGAAACTTGGAGCCCATCAGATGATGGTTTTCTTTTCTTTTATCTCCTTCCTTCTTTCCTATCTTTATTTATTCCTTCCTCCCTTTCCCCTTCCTTTTCTTTCTCTTTCTTTCTTTCTTTCTTTCTTTCTTTCTTTCTTTCTTTCTCTTTCTTTCTTTCCTTTCTTTTTCTTCTTTTACAGTACTAAAGATTGGACCCTAGTACTAGGGATGGTCTGCCTCTGAGTTACATACCCAAATCTATTTCATGTTTTACTTTGAAACCCAGCATCCTGGAAGATCTGTAGGAATCAGTGTAGAAGTATGAATAGTCCCCACAATTCCAATCTGACTAACCCCAGGGAAAGTTGTTAGAAAGAAAAACCGGGTGTGGTAGTATACCCCTATAATCCCAGGGCCTGGGAGGCTGAGACAGGAGGATCACAGGTTTATGGCCAGGCTCAGCAACATAGCGAGACTCTGTTTCAAAATAAAAAATAAACCCGGCATGGTGGTGCACGCTTGTAATTCTAGTACTTGGGAGGCTAAGACAGGAGGGTCAGAGGTTCAAGGTCAGCCTCCAATACTTAGGGAGGCCCTCCATAACTGAGACCCTATTCCAAAATAAAGAATAAAAAATCACTAGGGGTGTAGCTTGGAGGTAGAATGCCCCTGGGTTCCATCCCCAGTAATGCAAAATAAATAAATAAATAGATAGATAAATAAACAAATAAATAAATAAAATAGTGCAGGGGGTGTAGCTCAATGGTAGAATGCCCCTGGGTTCAATCCCAAGTGCAACAGCAACATAGAAAAAAGAAAAAAAGAAAGAAAGAAAAGAAAGGAAAGGAAGAAAGAAAGAAGAAAGAAAGAGAAAAATGAAAGACAGTCTCAAGGACTTTGAGTTTCCTCTGTGTACTTCCCTAATTTCCACTGGTTGCCATTTCTCAGCTCTTGTCCCTTTTCCACTAAAATCTATTGTGAAGAGCCCCACCCATTGCCTGCTAGCTCGAAGACCTAAAAATAGCGCCGAGCGGAAGCTCTGTGAGGCCCATTAAGCAGTAAACAACTTTCAGGAAGTCCGGTAACCGGAGCATGGGGCGCACGGGAACACAACATACCACTGTTTGTAACAAATGAGCTAATTTTGCATGGAGCGAGTGATCAGAGTGCTGATTGGCTGCTTGGGATATATAAGCAGGGAGCGGGGAGCGGAGAGAAGAGAGTATGTAAGAGCCTGGGATAATAAAGAGTCCGAAGAAGATCGTCTCCGGTGTCGTGCTTGAAAGCGACAAGTGGTGGCCCGTACGGGGAATCTCTCTCAACGAGACGGTCAGAACTTTGGACTTTCCAGGGCAGCCGGCTGGTAAGTTCTCCTGTGAAGAGGGAGGCTCTACAAAGTAGAGGATCATAAGATTGTTCTTTCCCAACTCCATTTGAGGACGAAGGGGAACTCCTTTGAGGGGAGGATTTATAGGGTAGTATACTCTCAGGCTGGACCTGAGGCTGAATAGGTATGGGAAATAATCCATCTCATCCAATACAAAAGGCTTTAAAAGCCTTATTAAACGGAAAGGGGTTAAAACTTAGGGATAAGACTATTCAGGGTTTTTTGAGCCAAGTGGATGAGGTGGCCCCTTGGTTTGCAGTATCAGGAAACTTGACCCTGGCAAGTTGGGATAAGTTAGGGAAGGATATTAAAAGGGCAGAGAAAAACAATCAAGTCACGGGAGGAACTTATCCTTTGTGGCGCCTCGTCAGGGCATGTTTGGAGCAGAAATACTACAAACCGCTAGTGCGAGAGGGACAAGTGGCACTTGATCTGTTAAAAGAGGAACGGTCCACTTCCTCTCACCCAGCTAGTGAACTAGGCTCTGAAGGGGAGGGGGACTCGGACGAGGAACTTGCGGCAATAGAGGAGGAAGTCAGCAGATTAACCCTAGCTACGGGCCCCTCGCAGGGCTCTGTTCCTCCGCCCTATAATCCCTCAGCTCCAGGACAAAGCGGAGGCCGCTCCTTTAATGAAAAGGTATGGCGTGAGCCGGAAATGTTACTATCCAGACAGGCTTTCCCCGTGTTTCAACCACAAGGAGGAGGACCTCGGTATCATGAGCCTTTAGATTATAAGCTTGTAAAACATATTGCTGAGTCCGTGCGGACTTATGGTACCAATGCTGCATACACCGTAGCCACCTTAGAAAGCATTTACAGGTATGCCATGACCCCTGGAGATTGGCAGAACTTGGCCCGAGCGGCTTTGACCCCAGGACAGTATTTAGATTGGAAGGCTTTCCTTATTGAGTTCGCAGCAGAGCAAGCAGCGGTGAATCAGGCCGCAGGACAACCTGCCTGGAATTTGGATATGCTTTTGGGACAGGGACAATTTGCTAACAACCAGACCTGTTACCCTCAACAAGTGTATGATCAGATAAACAATTTGGCCACCAGGGCATGGAAAAGTTTGCCTAATAAAGGGGAGGTGTCAGGCAATCTTACTAAGATAATTCAAGGTCCCACTGAGCCTTTTTCTGATTTTGTGGCTAGGATGGTAGAAGCTGCTGGACGAATATTCGGGGATATCGATGCAGCCATGCCACTTGTTAAACAGCTTATTTTCGAACAATGTAATACTGAATGCAAACAAGCTATAAATCCATATAAAGGTAAAGGTTTAGAAGTATGGATGAAGTTATGTAGAGAACTC
This sequence comes from Muscardinus avellanarius, assembly GCF_963383645.1. NCBI lineage: Eukaryota > Metazoa > Chordata > Mammalia > Rodentia > Gliridae > Muscardinus > Muscardinus avellanarius. The sequence continues at coordinate 119,369,505 of NC_137791.1, read as the reverse complement.
GGCGGACCTTTAACCAACTCGGGGCTCGCTGCGGCTATCATGCAAGCATCTGGCAGGCAAAAGGGCAATAACAACACCCGACTAGGAAATTGCTTTTCATGTGGGGCGGCAGGGCATTTAAAAGGAGACTGCCCAAAACGAGGCTCTCTCTCTCAAAAGAGCCCACCAGACCTATGTAAGAGATGTAGAAAAGGCAGACATCCCGCCTCAGAGTGCCGGTCCGTTAAGGATATTGACGGCAATATCCTACCGTCCCATGATCAGTCGGGACAGGGTCGCCCGCTGTCAAAAAAACGGGAAACGGGGCCCCCATCCCCAGGGCCCTTACAAGTATGGGGGCCAACAAATGTACAATGCTATAGAGACACACCAAACACCCCAATGGCCCAATCTCCAACCGCCCAAGGAATCCGGAGAGCCACTCCCGGTTCAGCGGGATTGGACCTCTGTGCCACCACCCGGCTGGTATTAACCCCTCGAATGGGAATTCAAATTATGTCGACTGATATGTCAGGGCCATTACCCCCAGAAACGGTGGGTATAGTTTTGGGGCGATCATCATCCACCATGAAAGGCCTAATAACTCATCCTGGAGTTATTGACCAAGATTATGAGGGCGTTATAAAGGTTATGGTCTCCGCCCCCAGAGGAATTGTTGCCATCTCTCCTGGTGATCGGATAGCGCAGCTGTTATTATTACCTAGTCTACATTCTCTCTTCCCTTCAAAAAAGGAACAGCGAGGAGAAAAAGGGTTTGGGTCCTCTGGTACTAATATAATATCTCTCGCCTTTGATATGGGAAAACGACCTTTAATTACTTTGAAAGTGGAGGGAAAGCCGATTCTAGGATTGCTTGATACAGGGGCAAATACTAGTGTAATTGCTTCTAAGGATTGGCCCCCCGCCTGGCCCATAAAAAAGGCTGACACACAGCTTAGAGGATTAGGATACATTAAAACACCTGATATTAGTGCTAGACCCCTTCATTGGGAGGACCAAGAAAAACATTCTGGGACCTTTACACCCTATATGCTGGAAATTCCGGTCTCCTTGTGGGGTCGAGATCTACTTCTGGACATGGGATTCCGATTACATAATGAATATTCTCCCCAGGCGCTACATATGTTTAACAAGCAAGGTTTTCATCCATCATTTGGATTAGGGCGAAACCTACAGGGACGGAGGAGCCCTGTCCCCACTGAAGGACAAAACACTAAACAGGGATTGGGTTTTGTGGAGTAGCCACTGGGGAGGCAATTCCCATCACTTGGAAGACGGGGGATCCAGTATGGGTTTCCCAGTGGCCTCTCCCCCGTGAAAAATTGGAAGCAGCAAAAGAGTTAGTAAAAGAACAACTAAAATTAGGACATATCCAATCATCCACATCACCCTGGAATACCCCTATATTTGTAATAAAGAAAAAATCAGGAAAATGGAGACTATTACATGATCTCCGAGCCATAAATGAACAAATGCAAGTTATGGGACCAGTCCAACGTGGACTCCCCCTTCTCTCAACTATTCCAAAATTCTGGCCAATTATAGTGATTGATATAAAAGATTGCTTTTTCTCTATACCATTAAATCCTCTAGATACCCCACGTTTTGCTTTTACTGTGCCATCCCTAAACCAAGAGCAAATTGACCAGAGATATGAGTGGAGAGTGCTCCCCCAGGGTATGGCGAATAGCCCCACTCTTTGTCAACTATATGTGGATGCTGCCTTACAACCTGTTAGGGATAAATTCCCTCCATTGCGTTGTCTCCATTATATGGATGATATCCTATTAGCCTGTGAAAATGAAAAGGTACTGGATGAAGCGTATTGTGTGCTTGTTAAAGCCCTTGAGGAAAAGGGTTTAGTTATAGCATCTGAAAAGGTTCAAAAGGGCACCGTCACCCATTTTTTGGGAAATATTCTTTATCCCAATTTTGTCACGCCTCAAAAGGTCACCATTCGTACAGACCAGTTACACACTTTAAATGATTTTCAAAAGTTATTAGGAGATATTAATTGGATACGTCCTGCTTTAGGAATCCCAAATTTTATGCTAAAACCTTTATATGATATCCTCAAAGGAGATTCTTCCTTAACCTCTCCTAGAATGCTGACTGCTGAAGCCCGGGAAGCCTTAAGTTTGGTAGAACAAGCTTTAACTAAGGCTTCCCTTAAGCGCATTTCACCGAGGGATTCTATTTGGGCATGCATACTGGCTACTGAGCTCCAACCCACTGGGGTCTTATGGCAACAAGGACCTCTATTATGGATTCATCCTAAACTATCTCCTCAAAAGGTTATTGAGTATTATCCCTCTATGGTGGCAAAGGTTGCTGTTCTTGCCATACAGCAATGTATTCAACATTTTGGCCAAACCCCTAATAAGCTTATTGTTCCCTATAGTAAACACCAAATATTAATTTTACAAACCTCCCTGGATGATTGGGCTATATTACGATGTATGTTTAATGGAGAGATAGATAATCACTTACCTAAAGATCCTATATTACATTTTGCAACTCAACATCCTATTATCTTTCCAACCATAACCAGAACACCTATACCCTTCGCTATCAATATTTTTACTGATGGATCAAAATCTGGCCTTGGAGCTTTTATGATAGAAGGACAAAAACCCATAGTTGTTCAATATCAGCATATATCACCTCAGCTAGTTGAACTAAATATTATATTAGAAGTGTTTGAGAGATATGATTCTTCCTTTAATTTGTTATCGGACTCCTCCTATGCTGTAGAGATGATAAAGTCCCTTGAATGTGCGGGGCAAATATCAACACATACGCCCATCCACTACTTGGCATCTAAAATTCAACATTTAATTTTGATGAGGAAAAATCCCTTTTATGTACAACATATTAGGGCACATACAGGCTTACCAGGGCCTGTTGCCCAAGGTAATGATTATGTAGATAAGCTTACGAAGATGCCCATGATTTTCTCTCTCACCCCACTTCAACGGGCACAAGATTTTCATCGCCAGTTTCATGTAAATGCTAAAACTTTACAGATTAAATTTAAAATTCCTCGTTGTCAAGCCCGTGACATCATCAAGGCCTGTGGTACTTGTGCACCCTTTATCCCCTCTTCTAATGTTGGTGTTTGCCCACGTGGGTTGCTCCCCTTACATTTATGGCAAATGGATGTGACCCATATACCTGAATTTGGCTCTGTTAAGTATGTACATGTTTCTGTTGATACTGTTTCTGGAATTATATATGCTTCTACTCACACAGGGGAAAAAGCTCGTGACGTTATCGCTCATTGTCTTGAAGCTTGGGCAGCATGGAATGTGCCAAAAGAAATAAAAACTGATAATGGTCCGGCTTATACCTCACAAAAATTTCAGTCTTTCTGTAAACAGATGGGCGTAACATTAAAACATGGCCTTCCATATAATCCTCAAGGACAGGGCATTGTTGAATGCGCCCATCGCACAATAAAAGAATGTCTAATAAAACAAAAAGGGGGAATAGGTGAGAATCTGAAACCAAGGCAGCGATTATCTTTGGCACTTTTTACTTTAAATTTTTTAAATTTAGATATTAATGGCAAATCGGCCGCAGATCGCCATTTTTGTCCTTCTAGTATTCCCCATGATATGGTAAAATGGAAAGATGTCCTCACCGGAAAATGGAAGGGACCTGATCCGGTACTCACATGGGCCAGAGGCTCTGTTTGTGTTTTCCCACAGGACGGAACCGATCCGATTTGGATCCCAGAGAGACTGACTCGTCAAATAATATCGCAAGATGGCGCCTCAGGGATGGATACACCTGATCACCATGCTGATCTGGACAAAACCAGTATGGAGTGAGCAACAATGGGGCAACTGGAGCTGGAAGTTTGATAAACTCACCGAACAATTACGTGCTGAAATCATCAAGGTCAACACCACCCGAATCGACCGAACAATTACGTGCTGAAATCATCAAGGTCAACACCACCCGAATCGACCCCAAAGTGGCCCAAACGCTGGCGTCCCGGATCCAGAAGGCAGCATTCCATCTAAAAGAATGGGCCGGGTTGGGAGCATTGGGATTTTGTTTTGTTTTCCTGTGCATTCTATGTCTCTGTTGCCTGAGACGTTTATTTCTGCAGAGGGCCAAGGATCAGATGCTCCTAGCTCAGGCTTTCATGGCGGTTGAAGCAGGACAATCGCCTACTGTTTGGCTAGCCGCAATGGAAAAATCATAAAGCAGAATGTCAGCAAGGACTGCACTTGGGACCCCGGGAGGGTGCATCCCAAGGAGGATATGCTCAGCTGCATACGGGTTACCACTGTATTGCTCGCCCGTCCCTGCAAAAAAGGTGGTGGCAAATAATTGCATAAACTATAGCAGGGGTTGAGTCCTCTATCCTCTTCTGCTTAAAAACAAAAAGGGGGAACTGTGAAGAGCCCCACCCATTGCCTGCTAGCTCGAAGACCTAAAAATAGCGCCGAGCGGAAGCTCTGTGAGGCCCATTAAGCAGTAAACAACTTTCAGGAAGTCCGGTAACCGGAGCATGGGGCGCACGGGAACACAACATACCACTGTTTGTAACAAATGAGCTAATTTTGCATGGAGCGAGTGATCTGAGTGCTGATTGGCTGCTTGGGATATATAAGCGGGGAGCGGGGAGCGGAGAGGAAGAGTATGTAAGAGCCTGGGATAATAAAGAGTCCGAAGAAGATCGTCTCCGGTGTCGTGCTTGAAAGCGACAATCTATCTCATGATCCTACTTAGATCCTGACTCAAATGTAATAAAAAGTAATTAACAAGTCCTGACCCCATATTTTATTAAATCCACACATTACTGTCAAAATTTTTAGGTGGGGAATAATAGAGTGGCTTAAAAAAATGAATTCTTTGCTTTGGAGGTACATATTGAGATGTGAGCTTCACCCAGAAATAATGTCTGAGATTTGCTTTAAAGTACTTGAGGGGAGGAGGGGAGGCTAGGTGGACGGGGTAAACTAAGCAGCCCTTGGTAAGCACCAAGTTGAGTGATGAGTGATGGTTACCAGGTATCATCAAATTTTTTGGTATGTGTTTGAAAATTCCTGTGATTAAAAAGGTTTTGCTTTAGTTTCTTTTTCAAGCTCGGTTTTAGGGCAACGTCTGTATTCATCAGCATTCTTGCAGCCTTAATCTAAAGAATGACCACATTAACTTGGAGGAAAGAAGACTAATTTTCTTATAGCTTTGGGCTCAGTCCATGCAAGGCTGGGCCCTCGGGACAGCGGGAGGGAGGGAGAGCACAGGAATGCCAGAAGCAAGAGAAAGCAGAGGGAGAGGATGACCTATATATAACCCCCAAGGCTGCACCCCACCCCCAGGGACCACCTCCCCCAGCCACACCCCAACAGGCTCCTGGGTACCACCCAGGTAAATCCATCGCAATGGGTTTACCCACCTCTGAGATTACAACCCTCAGGACTCAATTACATCAGCCCCCAACACCTATTTATAAGCTCTTCAAAGGGGTCAACCTATATCCAACCATAACAACATCTGATACACTCAAGTTCCTCCTTAAAGGAGGAACTAAGAAGTCACTGATAAGGTTAAATAGCCATTATCTATTTCCTGAGACATCAATATTTTAACAGGAGGGGGAAAAAAACTAAACAAATCAAAAATGAATCCAATAGTGGTACATAGTCAGAAGCCAATGGGAGAAGAGGGGGCCAACTCCCAAGAAGGTCATGAGGCCAAGAGCTCGGAATAGAGTTCCAGTCCCAATTTTCTCTTCTTTTTCTCCTTACTCCTCTTTTTTGAAAGTAGTTTCAATTTTCCTTTTTCAAATGTGGACAAATAAGTTTAATAAACATCAGACTAATGAACACAGTTACCTTTTATAAAGGCTATTTCTAGTGCTATTTTGGTAAAGATCGTTTTAGTTGTAGTTAACTACCATGAAATAGCTGCTATCAGACTCCTTGCTTCTTACTTCACATACATAATTTCATTTGATGTTTATTTTCATCCTGTGAAGTTGTCTTCCCTTCCTTGTATGGATGAGTCACAAAGTAATGTGTGGAGGGTGGTTCAGCCATTCAGAGGGGATCTCATCAGGGTTGAGATCTGATCTCTGTGTTGTCAGTATATGTCTTGAAGGAAGCTCTTCCTGTAACTGGAGGATTTCCTTCTTTCATTGACCGTGGATAATTTTTGAAAGGTGTACTAAATCATTATGTTAAGCCATATATAAAACCAGTAATTAATATTTTACATCATTTATAAAAAATGATCCAGACTAAGCAAAATTGTGATCCGTGAGGGTCAACAAATGAAGTATCTGTCAAACTAAGGAGCTTCGCCGCCATGGACTGCTGTGGTTGGGACAGTGCTGAGGGGAAGTGCTCTGAGGTTTGGCAGGTTTGTCCACAGTAAGGGAAAAGAGGAGAAAGTGAGATGAATAGAAAGGTTGGCAGGGGAAAGTGGGCCACAGGGGTGGCAGATTTCATCTTCTGGGAAGCAGACAAGGAGGCAAAGAGAACAGAAGGTTTATTGGGGAGCAACACCTGTCAAAGAAAAGGGTGGAGCAGGCCAGGGCAGGGGCGTCAGCCCTTGATGCAGACTTGACTGTCAAACATCCTGAGGGGGTCCCAAGTAGACTGCATGTTAGAGGACATCACCCTGGTGGCCCCTGGATCTGGCCTTGCTCTGAAATTGGCTGGGGAGCCTGTCTTTAGCTCAGAGACAGCCTGAGCTCCCTCCCCTTGGAGGAGCTGACAGCAGGGAGCCTGTCAGCTGGGCCGCTCCTTGCAGCTGGGGAGGCAGTCTTTCCTTGCAGGAAGACCTGAGCAGTACCTCTTTGTGCCTGCCACCTCAAGCAAAAAATCCTGGAGTTCTCATCTAAGAGATGGAAAATTACTGACGAGTTTCAATCAGACATGAGATTTTACGGTTATATAAATATTTAATAATGCCTACTGAATCATTCATTTAACAAATACTCAAATATGTGTCATGTGGCAGGAGCAGCTTAGGTGTTTGGGATACATGAGTGGAGCTTCCAGTCTAGCAGAGGGGAAGAGACAAACAAGATGACAGAGGAAATATGCAGATTCCACAGTGTGCGGGACCTGTGTTCCTCAGTGTGCTCCATGGACCAATAGGATGGCTATCACCTAGGGATTTGCTAGAAATGCTGGTCCCACCCCAAACCTACTGAATTCTCATCCACATTAAAACAAAAACTCCAGGTGATTCTTAGGAACACTAAAACTGAGTCCTCACCCTCTATTTTAAGACAATTTTTAGACAATGTCAAGGTGGGAGAGACAGCTACAGCATTAAAAAGAGTAATTATCACAGAAAAGAGACTTAAATAAAAACCATGGAGAAAGTGAGTTAGCCAAGCATCTGCCCTGAGATGTCCCGGGCACAGGCAGAGGGAACAGCTGAAGCCAGGCTGCTGGGCAAGCTGTGCCTGGAGCGGGGACCAGGGGGATGGCCAGGGTGGCTGGGCAGGAGAGGCAAGGATGGATGTAGGGAAAGATGAGTCAGGAGGATGAAGGGGATGGGGTACCATGCAAATGTAACAGGGCCTTGAGGACAGCAATGACTGTGGCTTGTATTTAGTACAGAGCACAACTGTAAGCTTGAGCAAGTGACGTGGTCTATCTGAAAGGCTATTGTGCCAAGAAAAGACTGTAATGGAGTCCTCAGCAGAAGCACAGATTTCTCTTTGGGAAAGAGTAGAAAGGAGGTGCTATAATAATACAAACAAGAAACAATGGTAGTTCAGGTCTGGTTGGTGACAGGTAGAGGATTCCTGGGGAATTTTTTATGGAAGACACATGACTTCTAGATTAGATGTTGGATATCAAAAAATAGAGGATAACTTTCAGGTGTTTTGGCCTCCACCACGATAGAAAGAAGTGTGAACACCTCAAGGAATCCTTTTTGACAGAACTATTAGACATACAAGAGATGGTGGTTAGGCAGCTGTACAAGACTGTGGAGTGCAGGAAAAAGGATATAGTGATATAAATTTAAGAGCTATGATCAGTCATTCTACAGTTATATGAGAATGCAGCTAAATACATTGAACAACTGCAGTTTGTAGGTCTACTGACTACACCAAAAACTGGTCAGATAATGCAATCCCCATGGAGTTCTTGTGACAGGAACTTGTTCTGTACATCTCTCCTGCATCAGGATCTGAAGTTTCAGGTGGCTAAAACAGTTAATACACTTTTATATAAACACACACACACACACACACACACACACACACACACACATATATGTATATATACATATATATTTGTATGTATTTGTATGTGTATACATATATATGTAGGTATGTGTGTGTGTATGTGTGTATATATACAAATATATATATTTGAATGTATGGGTGTATGTGCGTGTATATATAAATATTTGGGCACTGAACTTACACACTTTGCCTACTAGCTATAGCTTCAAACCTTGACAGGGACTTCCCAAGCTGCCCAATGGCAGGCCTCTGCTTTAGCCTCCTGGAGTAACTGGGTTTACAGGCCTGTGATACCATGCCCAGTGTTGATGCATTTTAAGTGTTACTGTTTTTATTTCTTAAATGAATGCAAAAAAACAAAGAAAAACTCACAAATAAAAATAGGAAAGCCCCCCAAAATAAAATACTTAGGAATAAACTTAACCAAGGAGGTAAAAGACCTCTACAAAGAAAATAACAAAACATTGAAAAAAGAAATCAAAGAAGATCTTAGAAGATGGAAAGATCTTCCATGTTCATGGATAGGCAGAATAAATATCATCAAAATGAACATACTTCCAAAAGTGATCTACAGATTCAATGCAATACCCATTATATTACCAAGATCATTCCTCACAGAAATAGAAAACTTAGTCCTTAAATTCATTTGGAACAACAAAAGAACCAGAATAGCCAAAGTAGTTCTCAGCAACAAAAACCATGCAGGAGGAATCCTAATACCTGACTTTAAAATAGCTATGAAGCCATTGTGATAAAAACAGCATGATACTGGCACAAAAGCAGATATATAGACCAATGGAGCAGAATAGAAGACTCAGAAACAAGTCCTCACACTTACAGCCAATTAATTTTTGACAAAGGGGCCAAAAACATATGCTGGAAAATAAGATAGCCTGTTCAACAAATGGTGTTGGCAAAACTGGTTAACCATATGCAGAAAAATGGAAATTAATCCCACTTTCTCACCCCGCACAAGAGCCAATTCAAGATGGATCAAAGACTTGGAAATTAGACCAGAGACCTTGAGGCTCCTTGAAGAGGGCATAGGTCCAACACTGCAATACACAGGCACAGATAAAAACTTTTTCAACAAGACTCCAAAGGCACAAAAACTAAAAGGCAAATCAATACATGGGATTGCATGAAACTGAAGAGCTTCTGTACAGCAAAGGGAACTGTCAAGAACCTCAACCGAGAGCCAACAGAATGGGAGAAGATTTTTGCCACCTACTCCTCCGATAGAGGACTGATACCTAGAATACACAGATAACTCAAGAAACTCAGCACTAAGAAAGCAATCCAATCAAAAATGGGTAAGTGAATTAAATAGACACTTCACAAAAGAAGAAATTCAAATGGCCAATAAATGCATGAAAAGATGCTCAACATCACTGGCAATCAGAGAGATGGAAATCAAAACTACCCTGAGATTTCACCTAACTCCAACTAGAATGGCCATCATTCAAAACACAAACAACAACAAATGCTGGTAAGGATGTGGAGAAGTGGGAACTCCAAAACATTGTTGGTGGAATTGCAAATTAGTGCAACCACTTTGGAAAACAGTATGGAGAATCCTCAGAAGAATGCCAAACTTACCATTTGATTCAGCAATACCACTTCTGGGTATCTACCCAAAAGAACGGAAACCAAACTACCAAACTAATGCATGCATATCTATGTTCATAGCTGCACAATTCACCATTGCCAAACTATGGAACCAGCCAAGATGTCCATCAACAGATGAATGAATTACACAACTGTGGGATATGTACACTATGGAATTTTACTCAGCGATAAAGAACACCATAATTACATCATTGACAGGAAAATGGATGGAACTGGAGGACGTTATGCTAAGAGAGATTAATCAGTCGCAAAAATAAGAAATCAGATGCTTTCCCTAATAGGCGAAAGCTAAGGAGAAATGGGTAATAGGAACAACTCTAGATGAAGGAGATTCTATAGATGGGCAAGTAAGGCAACCTGAGGGGAAGGGAGGGGGAAGAGGAAAACTCTCTAAAGCACATGATGTACTTAAACAAACATATCAAATTCAATCACTAACCCAAGCATAGGAAGGAGGGAGGGGAAGGGAATGGGGGAGGAATCGGGTAATGGCTAATTGGGTGATGTGTGCATGTATATCTCCACCATCTTTTATCCCATTAAGATGTATGACTACAGTGCACCAATAAAAAATTAAAATAAATAAAAAAATAGGAAAGCCCTATTAAAGGTAAAAAGATGGTCATCTAAAATCAGCTATAAATATTTACCAGAGAATAGATAAATTCATTGATGACTCCCTTCAGAAGAAATTCTATAGAATTATCATAGATTCCCAAGCTTATTGGCTTACCACACCCTTTGAGAGAAAAAATTACGCCGTCTCCTATGTCCTTCAGCATCCTGGGCATTTCCACGGCCCCTTATTTTTATTCACTGCACCCGAGGGTACTACTCACTCCCTGATCATCCCAGCATGCCCTCTGGTGCAACTGCCAACTTTGGGAATCTATGAACTAGATGATAAAGAATACTTGGGTTTGGGTGGTATGTGCATGTAATGCCTCCACCATCTTGTACTCTATTAAGATGTATGACTATAATGCACCAATAAAAATTTAAATAAAAAATTTAAAAATGAATATATTTTAAAACTAGTACTACTTAGCACAGTACTTTTATGTAGTGTCATAGCAGTTACCAATAGCATTGCTCCGGGCACTGGATTCATCACTTTGCATATGTGATTACCTCAGTCAATCCTATGAGGTCGTATCTACTTGCCCAGTTGAGACTGAGATTCAGAGAGGTTACACATGTGCCAGGGCGGAGATAAAACTCCACACCAAAGGCAGCCATCTGCATAGTTTAGAAAGCACAAGTTAAAATGAAATCTGGAGACAGAAGTGAGCTAACCTATTTTCAAGTGTAGTGTCTCTTTTAGAAAAGATTAAATACTGTTAAGTATCCAACTTTATAGTCACTAAACACTATGTAAAATGGTTGTCAGAAAGGTCCCACTGTGGTGTGTGTGTGTGTGTGTGTGTGTTTTACTGGTATTGAACTCAGAAGCATTCTACCTCTCATCTCTGATATACAACTCTAGCCCTATTTTTTATTCTTTATTTTTGAAACAGGGCCTCAGTAAGTTGTGGAGGACCTAAGTAGATGAGGCTGGCTGAGAAACTGCAAACTGCAATCCTCCTGTCTCAGCCTCCCAAGTACAAGAATTACAAGCATGTACCACTATGAGTGGCTCTTTTTAAAAAAATAAATAAATAAATAACTTAGCCCATCATAACTCATGATTCTCATTGTAGGTTTGACTTTTCTTCCTCATTTCCAGGCAGGTTTATACTGATAGTTAAATTGAAAAAAGGGCAAGTAATTGTTAGTTATTTGTATTTTCAGATTTTATCTGTAGTAATGACTAGGTAGAATAATATAAAGCACTGTCAAAGATGTATTAAAAATGTATCTCATAATAAATTATATAATCTGTCTTTATTTTTAAACAGCCTACACCAAAAATAATTTGGGGAACATTTTTTCCCCCTTTTGATAAGACATAGCAGTTAACAGGCTGTTATCAGCTTCATCTTCTCATGGCGACAATCCCCAGTTATACAGTTAAACACAGCCCTTTTCCACATTCCCTAACAGCTCTTGTTGACACTGCTTGATCAAAACAGTACAAACATTTCCAGATTTTCTGGAGGCCTTACTTGAACTGTAAAGTAGTACATAGGAAATCACAAAGTCAGTCATAGCCTTAAATTCGTCATCCTACACTGCAAATCCCATAATGCCCAAAATGCAAGTGAAAAGTAAGGCACAGGACGTGGAGGGTAAGTTGGAGCTGTGTGCTACGCTCAGCCCCAGAGACAGAGCAACACAGGGTGACAGATAGGAAATAACTGTTTTTTAAACCATTAACAGCATATTCAACTCATTCTTATCAAATTAGCCAGAGGTTATGAAACTTCTAAAATGACCGTGCTTTTATGTACCCAAAACTGTTTTGTTGTTGATGTTTTACAAAATAAAGTCGCTTCTGAATGTAAAACGTAACAAAACCATCTGAGAGCTTGGTAGGAAGGAGTCCTGCAGACTGTGGGAAAAGCAAGCACAACTTCTGTATGCACCAGATGTATGTGCAATCCAAAAATAATTTTTCGTGAGTATAATATAAATGAAATTCATCAGATTTTTGTTGATGTTTTTGGGTATTTACCTCTACGAAAGAAACACAAGAATTTAACTCAGGATGAGCCACTAGTTCCACATTAAATTGACATTACTAGTTTTTTTAAAAAAATTACCTTTGTTTAAATTTTACTAAAATCTATGGAAGCCATAGGCATAATAAAAAAATAAAAGCATATTCTGTAGCTCAGGCCTCAGTGACAGTTCTTATTATGGGGTGGTTAAAAAAATAGAACCACAGCAGAATTATGTGCTAGGTCAAACTATTAGAAAAAAATTAATTTATATTTAAATTTACCCTTCTGTACATCAAGTGCCTATTGGCTGAAGAGAACTGTATTCAATAATTCATATTCTATAGCTTAATTCAACTAATATAAAAAGCTAAATAGAAAGATTTATAGCTGAACACTGGGTTCCTAAGGCTGGTATCACATATCATTTCCCGACAGAGTGAGAATTCATCAGCAGAGGACCTTAGAGCCAAATTGAGAGCTTGATTTAAAACACCTCTCGCTGCTGTGTAAGTAACACGTGGTGCAGTGACCAAGAGAATATTCTGTAATATTCAATTATCTTTCTAGGCAGACTACTACTGACCAATGACTTTAAAAACCAAACTCCAAACTTTTAATCTAATGCCTTATTAAGTTAGCGAGGTCATCTTAGGTCAGGATTAGAAATGTACCTTCCACTGCTCCCTGACACAGTTCAAGAATAACAAAAAACAATTTCAAGGATTACCAGCCTGTATTAGCCATTCCTTTATTTTCTTTTTCCAGTCCTGGGCACGGAACCCAGAGGCACCGTACCTTCGAGCTACACCCCCAGCCCTTTATTTTAGCGTTTTTATTTTTGAAACAGGGTCTCACTGAGTTGTGAAGGGCCTCGCTAAGTAGCTGAGGCTGCCTGCAAACCCCGATCCTCCGTCTCCACCTCCCGAACGCTGGGATTACAAGCGTGCGCCACCACGCCTGGCTGAGCCATTTCTGATAAATAGCCTTACGTACATACTTTTTACACTTGGATGTGAAAATGGGAGGGTTAGGGAAAATGACACTGAAATGGGGATAAAAGCGCATCTGAATATACAGAGGCTACAAGATCCTTTTGAAAACCGAATTCTATGACCTTAGGGTCAAAATGAAGCCAGGGGGCACAGAGCTAGAGTTTTCAAACTATCAAAGAAAGAAAGGGTTAATAATAAAAGCCGCAGCTGATTTTATGCATCAGGAGCAAAATGTTATAACATATCTATCATTCACATGTGGGTTCATGTAATTTATCTTCAATTAGAATTATTATCTATTCAGCAGCTGAAGCCCGAGAACTGCTGATACACTGCAGATGAGGAAACATTTGCTGGTCTCCCGACTCTGGCCTTTCTTAAGCTAAATGATGATCACACAATATACATCACTTGTTCTAAAAAACAATTTTGGCTTACATGTAGAGCAAGCTGCACGTCCAGCATTTACATCTGCAACACCATTCCCGTCCCTTCTTACACTCCAGGGGCTCGGTTGCACCTCTTTGGCTTTACTGATTTTCTACTTCAGTCCCAAATTCACACTTTTAAATCCAGGATTTACTCCTCTGAAATTAGTTATTGTAGCTAGCTAGCTTAATAACGTTTAAATGTCTGAACTCCAAAGACACAATACCCTTAAAAATAACTTTTATGATATTTATATAAAGTACTTTATCTTAACCCAGACTTGACTTCCAAGGTCATTAAACTTATGGCTGAAGCATTCTAACTTACATATTAAAGGGAGTGGCCTCAGTCTGAGCTCATGCTGGCCGAGAACCCAAGATACCCAAGTGTCATCAACAAACCAGAAAACCCCTTGCTCACACACAGCTCGCACTGCCAAATACTTAAGTCAACACAGACAGCATTTGCTATTGCAGTGTTTGAAATTATGTTCAAGGGGATGCTATGTATTTCACTTAACAAAATGGGAATACGTTCATCTTTACTAAGAGTTCTTCCTCTTAGAGCTTTTCATATACCATAGAGGTTTGCAAAGGCATTTCCAAAAATTATTTATCAATAGAACCTTTTCCCCATAAGCATCTTTTATATTGAAGGCTCTGAAGAGCAGATTTTGGGAAACATTGCTTTGACATGAGAGTGCACGCACAGGCTGCACCAACTCCTCAGAACATGAGATATTGTCTACTTCTTAAAGTTAACAACACTGTTAAACCAGTAAACATGGAGTTTTAGACTCAAAAAGTGAGCATATGAAGGAGGGGGGGAGAGAAAGAGCGAGACACCTACCAAAATTAGGTTAAAAAATACCCAGTAGCCAACCTTAATGGTGACTATGCATAACACCTGAGCACACTCACAGATATACAAAGGCTGTTTAAAGCAAAAACTCTAAGTAGGATAAAGTTCTCACTTGTCTGAATAGAAAAAAATGTATAAGTGCTGTATAAAACAATTTATAATGACATGCTTAGAACTCATGGCCCTAGTTTTCACCTAAGAGTCTCTTGTACTATAGTTGATGACACAATACTTTTATCACTTAAGAGTCTCTGTGCAGTACAGCTGATGCCTTCCTAGAGCTATCTTCTTCGAAGTACAGTTATGCATTGTTTAACAAGAGGGGCGCAGTCTGAGAGCTGCATCATTAGGGAAGCCATGTGTGAACATCAAAGCATGTCGCTGCACCAACCCAGATGGCTGCCATGTCACCAGGTGATATAGTCTTATGAGACCACTATCTCACATGCAGTCCATCACTGGCAGAAATGTTACGCAGCACATGCCTGCACCTCTGCACAGCTAATGCTGCTATAGAAAACTTCTCTTTACCTAAGGAGCGCATTCATTTCAGAGCAGTGCTTCTCAACCTCGGCACTACTGACATTTTGGTTTGTAGAATTATGTTATAAAAATGTATGCACTGTAGGATGTTGAACAGCACCCCTGGTCTCTCTCCATAAAATGTCAATACTATCCCACCAGTTATGACAACCAAAAATGGCCCTAGATGTTGTTAGATATAAGCAAATCATCCCTAGTTAAGAACCGCTCTCCCAACTCCATTCTGGGGATTGAACCCAAGGAAGTTCTACGGCTGAGCTACATCCCCGGACCTTTTTTTTTTTTTTTGAAACAAGGTGTCACTAAACTGCCTAGACTGGCCTCAAACTTGAAATCCTCTTGCCTTAGCCTCCTGAGTACCTGGGTTTACAGGTATGTGCTATGGCACCTAGCTTCAACTGCTCTTAAGTCTTAATCAAAGTTTATACCTTGACTCTCACCTTAGGGAATGGCCCTTTCAAAGGCATAGTGAGAAACCCAAGGTAATACACTGTCATTAGCAGCACTAGAGATCTTTCCAAATTCTGTGTGATCAGAAACACAAATAATTTGTGAAAGCTGGGCAACGATTAAAAAGAACTCTATTTCAAAGAGAATTAGAGGTAAATTTATAGTCATTTTTAGTAAGAATTATCTGAACTATTACTTTTAATTGGCTAATAGGTTAACAATTAAAAATATGATTAATGTAGACTTTAACTTGTTAAGGATCACAAGACTTAAGGCAGTCTAAGAATAAAAGATAACAATCATCAAGGTCTAACTAAGACCACAGCCTATTCCTTGTGTGAAAATTCTCTATAAAATTCTCAATTCAAAAATCTCAAATCTTTGCTGGGCGTGGTGGCGCACGCTTGTAATCCCAGTGCTTGGGAGGCTGAGACATGAGGATCGCACAGGTTCAAAGCCAGCCTCAGCTACTTAGTGAGGCTCTCAGCAACTCAGTGAGATCCTGTTTCCACATAAAGTATAGGTCTAGGAGTATAACCTGGAGGTAGAAAAACCCCTGGATTCCACCCCCAGTACCACACACACACACACACACACACACACACACACACACACACACACACTAAACTGCTTGTTTGTATTGTCACTTCATCATTTCCTGTGAATTATCAAAAAGAAATGCTTCAAATGTCATGAAGAAGTATCCTGGTGTGAATCAAGAAGTATATTATCTAGTTTAAAAGTCATTCCTCCAATATCCACATCTTCAGTTTAGTCAGCTCCAGATACATCACTTTCTTTGTTTTCTTTTCTTACTGTCTTTAAACACTTGTCAAGTCTCTTTATGAACAAGTCCACATCCTGTGCCTTCATTCCAATGGCTGCTGCAGCATTGAGGTAAGCACAAGGGTAATTATTTGTATGGGACATAAAGCCTCTGAAAGTATAGCCACTCACAGTCTGTACACACCCAGGAGGCACAACTCTGAAAGAGAGAAGATTTATCAGCTTAGTATGTCTGATGATGTGAACAGGATGTCACACACAAAAAAGACAAAGATACCTGTCTTACCAAGGAATTCATTTACTTATGAAGAGATTTAAAACCAGCCAAAAAATATAGCCTATATAAACCACTTGTGTCAGCCTTAACATGAAATCATACAAATATACTACTATTTTACATTACAAAGTCCTACCTGGAGATTAACATTTACTTATATAAATGAGCAACAAGCTCTAGGAATCTCAAATACCTTTACATCCTCCTCAAAGTAGTAAAGAGAAAATTTGTTTCTGTGCCAAATCTAGAATCTAATTTTACATCTATACACTTAGAAGTCAATTCACTGTAACTGTCACGTGTCACCTCAAATAATCAAACTAGAATTCCAACTATCTGATCAGTGCTAAGCAGTGGAGGGCGTATGCTAAGATGGTGGCCAGCAAGCCACAGTATTCAGCAATGGCACATGTAGTTTTTGAGCTTGATCTCACTGGCATACTTAGATATATGCAGATATGCAGATTTACTTTTACTTTTTCAAAAGAAGTAAAAAAAAAATCAACTTAAATACAAAAACGGTGCTAAAAGACAGGTCAAGAAAATAATTTTGGAAGTGTCAAAACTATACTGTACACAGATACAGTGCAACAAGGTAAAATTAATCTAAGATTTTTTTTCTTTTAAAAAACGTCCTTTGATGTGAAATTTCTATACTCTGGAAGTCAGAGAAAACTTCTTTAATAGATATACATGAAGAAACAAATTTATTTATTTATTTATTTATTTATTTGTTTGTTTGTTTGTTTTTGGTGGTACTGAGGGTGGAACCCAGGGGCTTTTCTACCTCTGGGCTATACTCCCAGACCTCTTTTATACTTTATTTGGAAACAGGGTCTCAGTAAGTTGCTGAGAGCCTCACTAAGTAGCCAAGAATGGCTTCAAACCTGCGCGATCCTCCTGTCTCAGCCTCCCAAGCACGCGCCACCATGCCTGGCTCCAAGAAATGAATATAGAGCACAGTGCTTCCTTTCAAGTCATTTTCTTCAGACTTCATAAAATATATAATGTAAAATGAGAATTATTTTCATGTCATGTATACATAAGAGGAAAAAATAAGATTCTGAGGCAGTACTCAGGCAAGGATTACATAACTTTTCAGGAAACAGGCATTTCCTTAGCAACATTTCCACTTGAATTTAGTAATAAACACAACTTATATGGCATCATAGAAGATCATGTAAAAAAGAAGGTAAAGACAAAAATTTGGCAGAGAGGTAATAATACTCTGTTTCTTCATTTCAATTAAAACAAACAAGATTCATATATTTTGGGAATTATTTCAAGCATAGAAAGTCCACAGATTTTCTACCTCATCTTCTTTGACTCCATAATAAATTTTCAGGTATAGCTAGCATATACTCAGGAGACTATGACAGAGGAAAGGTACTTAAATTATTACAGTTAACTTTGAAAAGCCAAATAGACCTTAAGTCATTTTAATCACACTTACCTGGCTCCAGAAACCTGTCGAGTAAAAAGCATTGAGCCAAGTTGTGTTACAGCTTTGTCATGGTGTTCATCTAGTGCTTTAAGTGTCACAGCTAATAAAGAAAAAAGTATTTTAATAATCTTCAGTTTACCACCACAAAAAAACCATACCCCCCAAAACAAAAAAAAGATGAAATTACTTTTTATGCATTGTCAAGAGGCACAATATAATTTTAATGTAGTTAATAAATTATAGCGGGGATTTATTTGCTTATCAGAAAAACATATTTTATGTAAATTAACATGTCCATAATCAGGAACAGAAATTTTATTATTGCCTTTCCAGAAAGTGAATTTCTCCAACTAAATACATGGAACAATTTCATGATGAGTATGGGTGCTTATTCAAATTCAGTAACATTCTAAGAACCTATAAATTGAGAATGTGGGATACAATTCAGTACATACATAAGACTATAAGTTGGGACTTCTGGGAAGATGGTGACTGAGAAAAGCGGGGCTTAAGAGCCCCGCTAACAACCAATCTCCATTACCAAAAAATCAGCGCCTTTCATAGCCAGAAAACACCATCACCAGAGAAACAAAAAAATCACCAGGCTCCAGAGAGAAAGCGGACTGAGAACACAGCTCAGAGCCACAGAGGAGATACACCGGCCTCACGCCCAAGGACGCGGCAGCAGCATCATACTGCCGGCGGCAGCGGCGAATTCACCGGACGGCTACAGCAAGCCGAGGTGAGCCGCTGCGGAATAGCCAGGCGGGATCTTTTGGCGCAAGAGGCATCTAAAGCTCCCAGTGGCTGAGCTCAGCACACGCTGCAGGGACTCAGAGTGGAACTCAAAACCAGAGAAGAAAAAATACGCCAGCCTCACGGGCGAGGGCGTGGCAGTGGCGCCATATTGCCACCGGCGGCAGCAGCAGTGAATTCACCAAGTCCAGTACAGCTACATCTGCGTACTCAAGAACAGTGAGTCAAATTGCGGGCCACAGAGGAGAAATCCCAGTACTGTACTCCCTGGGACTTGACCCAGCGGGGGAGGGGCGGTGGCAGAGATATCACACCATAGGAGAACGTGCAACCTGGCACCCCCCATAGTCTAAAGCAGCCTCTATTGACTCCCTGGGTCGGAGACTCTGTGATACAACCCAGTAAAGGAGTAGTGGGGTCAGAGATACTACAGACTCGAGATCCAGAGCACCTTAAGTGAAGTCATAGTGACCCAAGGGAAGAACCCAGAGAAGGCACAAACTTCCGAAATCATGGGAAAGAGGAATAACACTGGAGCAATGAATGCCCACAACCCCACAACATCAGAACCCGATAAAACAGAAAATCAGAGATTTCTAGAAGATCAAATCAGGAAAATAACTGTAGAAATAATAGAGGTGCTTCGAAAAGAATTCAGAGAGAGCCAAAAAGAGATAAAGGATGCAATTAATGAAGTAAAGGCCTCAATTCAAAGCATGAACAACCGATTAGAACACATGGAGAACAGAATCTCGCCCTTAGAAGATGATCATTTAAAAAATGAACGCATAGTTTCTAATCTAGGAAAAAATATCCGACAGCAGGAATCTGATATTGAAGAAATATGGGCCCATTTTAAGAGAGCTAACCTAAGAATAATCAGAATAGAGGAGGGAAAAGAAAGTGAAACCAAAGGGATCAACAATCTCTTCAAGGAAGTAATAGCAGAAAATTTTCCAAACCTAGAGCAAGAGGTTGATACACAGGTCCAGGAAACTTACAGAACTCCCTTTAGACAGGATCAGAGAAAAGGATCCCCATGCCACATAATTGTCAAAATGACCAATGTGGAAGCCAAGCAGAGAATCTTAAAGGCAACAAAAACAAAGGGCCAAGTGACATTCAGAGGCAAACCAATTAGAATCACGCCAGACTTCCCAAACCAAGTCATGAGAGCCAGAAGGGCTTGGAGTAACATATTCCAAACTCTGAAAGAAAACAACTTCCAGCCAAAAATTTCCTACCCAGCAAAACTTTCTATCAAATTAGATGGAGAAATAAGAAGCTTCCATGACAAACAGAAACTGAAGGAATTTATGTCTTCAAAACCAGCGCTAGAGAAAATACTCAAAGAGATTAACTACAAAGAAGAAATAGGTAACACATACCAGAACCAGAGAAACAAGATTTTCCATCCAACAGACAACTAAGATTGGTTATCTGTGGAGATTCATTATTTATGTTAGTCTTATACCTATCTCTAAATTTTATTGTTTGCCTTTATTGTTGTTAATTTTTAGGAAGTCTAGTTGGAATATTAATATACCTTCAGATATAGCATTTGGAAATATTTTATCCCATTCTATTAGTAACTTTTAACTCTGTTTACATTGTCTTTGGATATATAATATGTTTTTATTTTTTAGGGAGTTTGTATACTCTTCTGTTGCCTGTGCCATTGAAATCATATCCAAGAAATCACTGCCAATTTCAATGTTGTGAGGTTTTATGACCCAGATTTTCTTCTAAAAGTTTATAATCTTAAGATTTATATTTAGTTCTTTTATCTATTTTGAGTTAATATTTGTATATGGGATTAGGTAAGGGTCCAATTTTATTCTTTTCCATGTAATTATTATGTTTCAACAATATTTAGTTAAAAGATTATTATTTCCACCACCAAATGTTTGTGGAAACCTTGTCAAAAATAACTTGACAATATAGGAAAGAATTTAGCTCTAGGCTTTTATTTAACTCCAATGGTTTATATATCTGCCTTTAGAACAGTACTACACTGTTTCAATTATTGTAGCTTTATATGGTTTGAAATCAGAAAATATATATCTTCTAGCTTTGTTCTTTTTCAAGATCGTTTTGGGTATCTAGAGTCCATATTTCCATATTAGGATAGATTTTTTTTCTGAAAAATAAATATATAAATATATGATAGTTTCACCTAAAAAATAGAAAAATAAATAAATATTCTCTGGTAAGAAAGAAAGCAAAAAGAAATATTGAAATGTTATCTTTAAGTCATCAAAAGCTTGGTATCAGACAAATGAAACTGTTATGTGAAATTATCATTTTTAATTTTGGATAAATTGCTATAATACTAGATGTCAACCACTAAGCCAAGTATGGGAAGGAGGGATGGGGAGAGAATGGGGTGGGGATCGGGTGGGGGCTGACTGGGCGATGTGTGCATGTATGTCTACAAAAGTTTGTATCCCACTATGATGTATGAATACAGTGCACCAATAAAAAAAAAAAAAGACTATAAGTCAATTGGTGCATATGGGAATTGAAATGAACATCTGAGATTATGTGGGTAAACGATTCCACACATAGCACCATTACCATACAATTTACTAAAGACTGACTTTTCATGCTAGGCACTTTACAAACATAATCTCCATCAGTCTTTTAAATAATTTTTCATGTGCGGGATAATAATCTCTTCTTTAGAGAAAGGGAAAAGGATGTTAGAGGCTAGCACATGGCGGATCTGATATTCGAACTACCAAAGCCCTCTTCTGTACTCTAGGGAGGGACTGAGGTGGTGCTGCATCAGAGCCCACATGGCTCCCGTCACAGAAGCCTACTCCTGAAAGGGCTTCAGTTATAAATTATTCACTTTGCTTACTTTTCTCAGATATATGAGAAATATTAAACATATTACACTATATATATTTACAAAATAAAAGAGGTAATTGTAAGCTTTAAGTTAGTTACCATTTTTGGTAGCCCCTGGACTACGTGACAAAAATACAAGGTCCTTATACAAACAAATGAAATTATAATAAACACAAATTTCTCTAACATACAAAGAAAATAAGCAAAAATAACAAGTATGTAATAAAAGCTTTAATTCCTGATGTGTTTGGTGTTACTAAAGGAAGAAACTTTTATTTTATTTTGCAGTGTTGGAAATCAAACCCACAGTCTTTCACATGCTAGACAAGTGCTTTTACCACTGAGCTCCACCCTCAGCCCTGGAGAAAGTTTTAATTACTTACTTAGCATTCTTACTAGTGACCAAGGTATTCTGATTAGAAACAAGACTTCAATGACTACTTTTGCATATTCATCAAAATATTTAATATTGATTGTGATTCTTTCAATGGATAGGTTTGATCTTAAAAATACACTAAAGCATTTCTATAGGCTAATTTTTTTCAATTTAGAAATTAATACTGCAGCAAATTTAGAAATACCAGTGTAATAACAAAAATTCTTTCTATAAACAGCAACTTCCTCCTAGGGACAGATAAGAATTGTTGATTTTTTGGTTTTTTTTTTTTTTGGTTAGGCAAAATCTTACCTAACGATATGGGATTGTGAGGTGTCTGCAATAGTCTTTCATTGTAGGATTCTGACAACTTCTTTAGTTGAGTAGACAAGTATAAAAACATATCCTGCAATTACAAAAGGTCACATTTAAAACAATACTGCAACTTGTCAGATTTAATAATACAAAGTCTGGGTGGTGCGAAGTCTGTGCTGTTAAAGGACTCTCACCAGGCACCTTCAAAAACCATAGGAGTTGGGTAAAGGTAGAAAATCACCTGTGCCTGCCTCAGGGCTTTGATATGTCCATCCCAGATCCCTCAGAAGCCCAACCCCAGCGCCATTAACTCCTCCCCTGACACAGCAGTAGACTAGATTCTCTGCCTGCTCATCTGCCCTTCTACAATCATTCTACACAGTGCCAGGACGGTCTTTCAATTGCATGCACTAGATCACGTCCCTCTCCTGATGACCTTCTGCAACCATTTAAAATGGTGTTCTTCAACTTAACAGTCCCACACCATGTAACCCGGCCACCACACCCAGCCTAAGGACTGTCATCCCTGCTCACTACCCACCGGCCACAACAGCCTCCTTTCCAGCCACTGTGGCATCTGAACCCTCATACCTGTTTTCCCACATCACTAAGTAGCCCTCTTGCCACATTCTAAAGAGACCTTCTTTTGTTGCTTCTCTGGATCCCAGGGTAGCTTTGTCATATATAAAACACGTAGATGACTAATTCCATCTTCTTCTTGTGGTACTGGAGATTGAATCCAGGGGCATTCTACCTTCAAGTTACACGTCTAGCCCTTTATTAATTTTTATTTTGAAACAGGGTCTCATTATGCTACATTGCTGAGGCTGTCCTTGAACTCTGATCTTCCTGTCTCAGCCTCCCAAGTACCAGGATTATAGGCATGGGCCACCATGCTCAGCTTGACTTCATTTTTTGATTAGGTAAAAATTTAAAAAAAAATTCCTTCCAGTTTTATGAATTTTAATGAGTCTATTAATGATCACAAACATTTTTACCCTTATCAATACAGAATATATTTCATTTTTGCACCTAAAAATTTTAAGCCAATGATCATTTTTAAACTTTAGGATATTTTATAAGTTTAATTCTCAGCATGCTGGAATTATGAAACATTAGATCAGTAAGAAAACTGGTTCTTTTTATATTCTTGGTTCTTTTTATATTCAAACCGTTAACATCTACAATTATCAAACTTAATGAAGCTATCAGTAAATGATTACTGTTATATGACATAAAATCTTCTATTTCATCATTTTTAAAACTGTAGAGAAATATTTGAGGCAAATGTCATTGTGTTCAGAAATAAAAGAGTATCATTACAAACTTTGTTTTTCTTAGACATATAAAGGTTTCCTGGCTCCTCCTCAACCCAATATTCCAACACCCCTTCAGAAGACAAAACATAAAATAATTTAATGGAAATAATAAATCAACAGTTTTTAAAGTAATTAGAATAATTCATAATCCTTTAGCACAGCACCAGCATTGATAAAGGGTAGAATTCCTGGGTTTCACTTACATATTTAACTACCATAAAGTACTGAGATTACTAATTTAAACACTCTGTATTTTTTTTTATTAAAGCAGCCAGATATATTATTTACTGAAGTCTGAAGTCTTAACCTGTATCTGTCTATCTAATTCTCCCTCACTCTCAAATTCATCAGCTTCTCATTAGCAGAAACAAATCTGTAGCCAGGAAATGCCTTTTACAAACTCCTGTTTCCCTCTAACAACAAAACCACCTCTAATCTTTATTTATCCTTAAACACATATGAATGATGTTCTCTCCAATTTATATATTTCAGTAGTGAAAACCAATTTAAATTATCATCCTAGTTGGCTACCACATTAAACACCAATGTAGTCACATTTGTAGAGTAAGAGGAATGTAATGGGTACTTAATCTGTACTTAATTGAGTTAGCTATTTCTAAAAAAATAGAAAATGTTTCCTTGGTAATATCCCTAGAGGGTACTTTCAAACTTACTGATGCAAACAGGGCTTCTAAAAACCTGAATTTTCCCAATGTTCATTATCTAATATGCTAATAAATTAATTTAATCAGTCTAATCAATTGCTTGTTTATGCCACTAGAATTCAGTTTTAACTGTCACTAATATTAGGAAAGAAATATTTGGAATACAACAATAATAGTAAAGTAACTAAATCATACATATTACTAGTAAGGGAGTAATCAGATTAAAAAGAAAAATAGTTTTAAATCAAGTTCACATTGTGTGTGTGTG
Organism: Muscardinus avellanarius; assembly: GCF_963383645.1. Classification (NCBI taxonomy): domain Eukaryota; kingdom Metazoa; phylum Chordata; class Mammalia; order Rodentia; family Gliridae; genus Muscardinus; species Muscardinus avellanarius. The sequence continues at coordinate 119,344,712 of NC_137791.1, read as the reverse complement.
GGGGGGGGGGGGTACTGAGGACTGAACCCAGGGGCATTCCACCTTAGAGCCATAGCCCCAGTCCTATTTTTTTAATTTTTATTCTGAAACAGGGTCTCACTAGGTTGATGAGAGTCTCACTACTTGCTGAGGATCCTCCTGTCTCAGCCTCCCAAGTACTGGTATTACAGGCATGCATCACTACGTATGGCTCAAATTCACATTCAACGGCAAATATTTATAGCATCTCTACTCTATGTAAAGGGTTATGACAGGTAAAGCAATAAGCAAAGATTTAAATATCTTAAAGTATAATATACCTAATTCTATAATACTCCATGTATTAAGGACCCAAATGCTCTCCTATTAATATCACTACATTTAAAAATATCTTTTAGGAGGCTGTACTACTATCATATACTAATACTTAGCTAAGCAGTTTTTTCCTGATATATTAAAAGTACTACAGAACCTGCACTATTTTTTGCTACCATTAAATCTATAACTGACATTTATTATAAAATACTTCTGTAAAGGAAAAAATTTATAAGCAACTCAAGCAAATGTATATAGAAAGATCTTACTTAAAAGAAATGAAATATTATTGATTTTCTATGTCCTTTGTGCTGCATTTAACTTAATCTTAAAAGACTTTCACTAGAGACAAACTGAACTGTATACCTGAATGCTAATGTCAGCTATATTTCTAGAACAAAAACACAAAATTTTATACCAGAAAAGCATTAATGGAAAAAAAGTTGAATTATATTTGGCATTATCCTTCATATGGCTTTTTGTGACCTGATTTGTAGTCATGAACCCAACATCTAGACTTTCCATCCACAGAATCCAAAGATGTGCATAAGTACTAATATGTGTATGTGTGTGTGTATGTATGTATGTATGTATATATGTGTGTGTGTGTATATATATATATATATATATATATATATATATATATATTGTGTGTGTGTGTGTGTGTGTGCACGCGCGCGCGCGCGCGCAGTACTATAGATTGAACCCAGGGGCATTCTACCTCTGAGCTATACCACCCAGCACTATTTTTTTTATTATTCTTTAATTTGAAATAGGGTCTCACTAAATTGTGGAGGGCCTCACTAAGTACCTGAGATTAGCCACAAACCTGTGTCTCAGCCTCCCAAGCACTGGGATTATAATCACGTGCCACCATGCCCAGCTCATAAGCACTAAATTTTAAAGAAAGGGGTCTTATGTAATCATGTATTTTGAAGCATACTGCTTCATGTTACAAGATGAAATATTTCGATATGTCTCAAAAGGTGAGTAATTAACCAAAAGAGAAACATAACAAGTAGTCTAATGTCTCATGGATAACATGAACATATGAATGGATGACACTGTTGGAACATATGCACGCACACTAAGTGGGCTACACTGGTGGACCAGGACTATGGCCAGTGCCCAGGACCCAGGCACAGTCAGCAGGCCTTGCCTCAGAAGCAAAAATACTGTGCTCAAGCTACTGAGGCCCCAAATCCAGATCTAGAATCTGATGTTTCCAGGAGATTCAATCAACTATCTCTACTTTTAGGGCTACAAATCTACTGACGTTTCTAAGTTTTGCTCTGTTCCGAGACACTGAAGTTATGTGTCTGGTGTTCTTTTAGAACTTGGTTTGTCCTCCAAGCTTTGGCCACAAATTCTAGCTGCTGGAGCAGCTGCTGCCATTTCTCTTCTGCTCTTGTCCAATTCAGCAGATAGTTGCAACAATAAATGATTACCTGCCTGCTCTGTTCAGCAAAGCACTCTTCTAAAAGGAAAACTAAGCAGAGTAATGGTCTTCTCCGAAAGCAAAACACAAGTGAGTATAAACTTCTAAGACTGATCTTTCTTTTTGCATAGAAAAGCTCAAAGAAACAGTCTCTTATAGTTTAACCTCTTTTTTTAAAGGCCTCTTTCGTTAAACTCGTGGTCATTCATCTCTCTCCTCTGTGAAGCAGATGTGCAGATGGGGAAGGGGCTAAGGGCAAAGAGGCTCGATTCACACACAAAGTCCCACTCTCTCTGATCCTTTCACCTTCAGAAAGCAAGGCTTGGGAAGGAGTGGCTTCAAGCTGAGTTCTTGTCTGTGTCTACTGTGAAAAAGATAAAGCCTTTTCTGAAGCGATATAGTGAGATGAAATAACCTCTAAAAATATCGTTGTGGTGAATAAGGGCACAGAATAAAAAGAAACCCGAAGTTTTCCTTTAACACTCCTTTTTTTAGTTCGCATAACACCAATAATATAAAAAGGAGCTCTCGGTGATGGTATATAAATAGCTCTGGCTGGAGCAAAATAGCTTTGCCTCAGCTTCTCCAGAGCTGAACCAATAAACTATCACGATTAAATTTTCACAGTTCAAAAGCAAGTCCATTTAAACAAAAAAGGCTTTACTTCTGCTACAAATCCAATAAAAAAAACAATATTTATGCTACATATATGCAATTATGGTTTATGGAGGACATCCACATTTTTCAACAGAAAGAGCTGCCTACTGAATGAAGTTGTTAAAAAGCAAAGTTTTATTTACTAACATACAACGAAGGTTCTCAAAGGAGTATTTTAATACCCTGAAAATTACTCCTATACATATTCTCTAAGTAAATTCTATACAAAGAATTTTAAATAAAACCCATTAGTATACCACAGAGCCCGTGGGTTTTACACGCCTCCACTGGATGGAGTGGAAGGTCACAAGCTCAGCCTCCATCTCAGAGCTCAACACCCTGCTCCCAGTGATTGTACACTCCCTGAGCTGGACAAGTGACTGCACAGAGGGAGAACAGCATGAGAGCGCACGAAGGCTTGAGTACACGCAGACCTGCAGTTCTGCTTCTTACACGTGGCCAGTCGTTGGGCAAGTACTTAACTTCTCTGGGCAAATTTCATCTGTAAAATGGGGATAAATCCCTACTCATAAACTTGCTCTATCACATGAAATAATAAATATAATTAACCTAGCACAGTTCCTAGCATACAGCAGACATTAATAAAAATGTTAGTTCCACACCCATCTATTTTTACCATAGCCTAAGCAAGTTCTCAAGATAAAAACAAAAACTGTGGCAGAGGCTGTAGCTCAGTGATAGAGCACATGCTGAAAACGCCTGAGGACCTGGGTTCAGTCCCCAGCACCAAAAGAGACCAATAGTACCTGCAGGACTCTTACAAACACATGTTAATACACTGTGACTATGCCATTCTTGCCCTGTCCTCTGTTCCACTCTCAAACACATATCAAGATAAAAGGAAAAACAAAGTCCCGGAAGTTACAGAGGCTGGTTATCTCCTCGACTTCTCAGAGGGAGCCATCCAACCCATGAGTATCACTAGAACATAAAATGTCTCCCATACAACGTTTACTCAATGAACAAGTGCCCAGTGTAAAGCAGAGCAGCGATGCCTGCTGGATCCATTCACGAGCGGAGCGACACAGTCCTGCAGGTTATCCTCAAAGCAGAAGCACTGTCACTCATGCTAAGCAAAATGCACACAAGCATGGGCATTTGAAATTACCTATATCTAGCTAAAAATTTTAAGGTCAATTTCTAAGTGTCAAAAGACAGAAGGACTAAGAAACAACAAAGTCTTAAGAGTCCCAAAAGATGACAGAACATCCCTAACATCAACCATTCCAGTCCTGAGATAGGAAAAGTAGGGAAGAACTACCCCAGAGGTACACGAGTTATACACCAGGTAAGCACTACCTTATCTCCTTTCCACAGGTTTTCAACTTTATCCATTAGAAATGTTCTGGAAGAATACAGAATTTATAATGCAAGTTGATATTAAACTGTTTGTTTTCTGACTAATTTTCCAGAAAGATAGTTTTTTGTTTGTTTGTTTGTTTTATTTTGTTTTGTTTTGTTTGGTAGTACTGGGGGTGGAACCCAGAGGCTTTCTACCTCTGGGCTACCCAGACCCATTTTATATTTTATTTGGAAACAGGGTCTCACTAAGTTGCTGAGAGCCTCACTAAGTAGCTGAGGCTGGCTTCGAACCCGTGCGATCCTCCTGTCTCAGCCTCCCAAGCGCGGGGATTACAAGCATGCGCCACCACACCCGGCCCTGAAAGATAGTTACTTTGTATAAAACAAAAGATGACTAAGCAACATTTGACCCAGGGGTTCCAAATACCTGTTTTCAGTTCATTTAACAAACATTTGGTGAGCATGTACTATGTATCAAGCAAAGAATGCTGAACAGAGGGACACACATGGAAACTTCAAGGGGCAATACTTATCTACCAGATTACCCAGACTACTTGATGGATAATCAAGATACCCATTTCGTTTCAGACACCTAATGGTAATTTTTTAGAAGTATACACTAAAACTATCAGTTTAATGTGTTAATTAACTACATATGTGTTAAGTTTAACTACAAAATCACCAAAGACATACTAATTCATTATAGCAAATATTTTATACTATAAAATATTATTTAGTTTCAGTTGAAGAAAAGAAATACTAAATAGCATTTATACTTGGAATTATAAAAATAATGGCATGTAAAAATCTTTATAAAGCTTCTATACGTATAATTAAAAAATAGAAGTTAAAAAACAACAAATCATATTTCAATTTTCTATTTGGGCTTCTTATATAGTCCTCAAATGCCATAAACTATTATCTACACAAGTATCAAATGCTATGACATCTCATGTCTCCTGTCCAAGTTTCTTTTATTCATACAAGTGACCTGTGTTTGTCCTAATATGGTCTCAAACTTGTGCATGCATCAAACTCCTCAGGGAAAGTTGTTAAAAATGCAGTTGTCAGAGTCGTACTTCAGACCTACTGACTGAATCTACACAAAAAGAAAGCTAATTTTGTGAAGTGACCCAAACATAACTCTCCAATGACTGCACAAAAGTTTGCTCTCTAGACAGTTTAAAAGCCCTCTCAGAGTTCTAGTTATCCTGGCCATCGATGTTAGCTTATGAACGCAGCAGGCATATCAATTAATGAGTGCACAAGTCACTTTGCAGTGCAGATGTCACTTTTTCAGAGTGTTTCTCCAGAGATGAACTGGGTGCCCCAGACCTAGGTTTCATGGTGGACGCTTTCATATACTCTGATTTTCTTTTCAAACATTTCATCAACTTTGTAATTGCTTATTTACTTTTTATTTTAAGACAGGGTCTAAGTCATCTAACCTGGCCTCAAACTTGTTATCCTCCTGTGTCCATCTCCTGAGCTGCTAGGATTACTGGTGTGTGCCACCACACCCAGCTACATTTGCTTATTTAATACCCAGACTTCACCTAAACTATAATTTCGATTGTAGTATAAATTGTGTCGGTTTTGCTTGTAAATTTAGCCTTAAGGCATATGCATAAATGTTTGTTTGAACAAGTGAATAAGCAGGACCAGTATTGCAAAAGAAATATGAGATCAGATTATAAACGATCACGGCAGGCTAAGGAGTTTGGACTTTTGCCTTGTAGATAACAGAAGCCCAAAGCAGAATAACTTGAAGAAAGTTCTATTTTTAGAATACTGATCTGGCACTGGCCTACAATATATATGACAAATTAAAGTCAATATGGCAAACTTAGGTAGACTACAACTGGGAATCAGGAGAAGAGTTATAAATCGTAACCACCCAGGCATAAGGGCCTAAGCTAGGGCGTGGTGGCAGCAGAAATGGACAAGACATGAAACTCAAGCGAGATTACAAAGGACTTAAGGATACCAAAGGAATCAAAAGTATCAGTGTTAGGGAATCTAGCTTAAAAGAGAATTTATTGGTTTGTCATACAGCTCAGTCTATAAGTAGTTATGAGATCTAACATCTCAAATGACACAGTCTGCTTTCCCTCTTATGTTTCGTCGTCTCAAGAAGTCTCCTTTAAGGTGGCCAGAAAAGTGGAAGCTGACAGTCACCAGGTTCTTTCCTTCTGAGTTGCTATACACAAAGCAAGAAGCCATTTATCAAGTGTGTATCAAACCTACTGGGAGGACTTTACTTCCACATGCCCATCAATGAAGCCGGCTAGCTACATGACATGCCCTCCTCTGAAAGAGGAGGAAGGAACATTGTGATTGACAGATTCGCTAGGACTACCTGGGTCAGTGGGGGCAGTTCCCCAATGACACCAAGTCTGTACAAGCAAATCATATATATCCTCTCTAAAATATAACAACCTTTTCAGCCAGAGTAGCTAAATTTATTCATTGTTTTTCCTCCCTTTAGGTATTTGTAAACCTGAGTCTTCACACACACAAACACACACACACAAACACACACACACACACACATCTACATATCTGCACAGCAATCAAATTGGACTATTTCTCTGTATAAGAAAGAGGCAGTACAGTCTGAAGGTTAAAGACAGAAGATAAGAGACCAAACTGCCTATATTGAAATCCAATTCTACAATGTACCTCATTCATGTTACTTCTCTGACCCTCAAATTTCCTGTGGTAATAGAGATGAGAAAAATTTACCTCATAGGGATGTTGTGAGGATTAAATAAATACATGAAACTATGCACAGAATACTTGTGAGATAGTAAGTGCTCAGTATTAGGTGTCAGTGTCTCAGAGATACACACATGTACAAGCACACATAGGTACTTATGTAGACCATACAAACCTGGCACTGAAAGGCTACACTAAAACTGATTTTACATAAACAATTTCTAACCAGTGGTCAATCTTACCCTACCTGATGTATTGGGGCACTGGCTAAGTTAATCGCTCCCTCCTTGAAATACTTCCTTGGCTTGGCTTCCAGGACTCCATGCTCTTAGTTTCCTTCCTATTTAACTGGTAGCTCCTCCTCAATCTTCCTTGCTAGTCCTTCTCTCTTTCCAGACTTTGCTAATTTAGAGTGCCCCAGTGCTAAGTCCTTGTGCTTTTTAATGTCTAGACTCTTTCTCTTTATCTTTCTCTCTCTCTTTTTACGGTACTGGGGATGGAACCCAGGGGCACTGTACCTCCGAGCTCCACCCCCAGCCCTAGTTTTTAGTCTTTCTTTTTATTTTTGAAACAGGGTCTCACTGAGTTGCGAAGGGCCTCGCCAAGTAGCTGAGGATGTCTGCGAACCTCGATCCTCGTCTCCGCCTCCCAAATGCTGGGATTACAAGCGTGCGCCACCATGACTGGCATCAGACTCATTCTCTTTCAATTTCATCTAGTTTCTGGTCAACTAAATACCAAATCTTTATCTTTGTATCTTAGTATTAGTCTCATATATCCACTATTTGCTTGATATCTTCCTTTTGAGGTTAAGAGATATTCCAAATTCAATTTCACCTATAATGGAAATCCTCATCTTCCCCTAAAATTCATTGGTTTTCCCATCAAATTTAATAGCTCTTCCATCCTTCCAATTAGCCAGGTCAAAAACCTCAGCATTATTCTTTCCTCTCTCCTTCTCTTACACAACACACGCAACAGGAACTCCTTTTGACTCAACATTCAAAACAAGCCTATGATCTAACCACTTCTCAGCACTTTCACTGCCACCATCTAACTGAGGCAAAAATTATCTCAACTAACTCAAAAACCTCCAAAGATGTGCCCCTTGCTACCCCCAATTTATTCCTAAAACAACAACCAGAATGAGCCTTTAAAATACGTGAGAGCATGTTACTTGACTCAAAACCCTTCAGTGGTTCCTCATTTTGCTCAGACTATGAGGCAAAAACCTTATTATGGCTTAGAAGGCCCTACATGATCGACCCCACCCCATCGCATCCTAACCTCCATTCCCACAACTCCCTGCTCACCAGCCACGCCTCACAGTAGGCTATGCCTACACTAGGCCCTGGCCCGAGTACTCTCCACCATCACATGAACGTTCCCTCAAACTTCTTCAGGTCCATTCAAATGTCACCCTCACCACTCTGCTTACAAATCCATTCCCACCACCACCACCACATGGTTTCCAATCCCCTTTACTCTCTTTTTTCTTATTTTTGTAGTAATTTTCCCCTTCAAGCCTTATAATTTGTTAATATGTTTGTTTATTGCTGGTCTCCCCATCTGTGGTATATGCTCCACAAGGTTTACTGAGGTCTGGTTTATTGTAGTAAAATTTCAGATGTCCACTTCTATGAGTTTTGACAACTATATACAACCATCAAACCACTTCCATTACCAAGATATAAGACATGTCATCACCCTTAAGAGCCCTCCTCTCATTCCTGGCTTTTGGTAACCAATGATCTTTGTTGTTTCTGTACTTTTTGTCTTTTCCAGGACCACATATAAATGAAACCACACAAAATGTAGCCTTTTGAGTATGGCCTCTTTCTTTTATCACAATGTATTTGATAATTATTTTATTGCATATATTTGTTTATCCACTCATTATATATAATGAATATTTGGGTGTTTCCGGGTTTGTACAACTATGAACCAAATCACTACACACATTCATATATAGATTTTTTTATACAAACGTACACTTTCATTCCTCTTGAATAAATATTTAGAAATAGGATGGGTCGCATAAATTATATATATATATATATATATATATATATATATTTTTTTTTTTTTTTGGTGGTACTGGGGTTCGTGGAAACCCTTCTACCTCCGGGCTACACTCCCAGACCCATTTTATATTTTTTTATTTAGAAACAGGGTCTCCTAAGCCAGCAAGGCTGACTTCGAACCTGCGTGATCCTCCTGTCTCCACCTCCCAAGCACGGAGATTACAAGCGTGTGTCACCACGCCCGGCTGGGTCACTTATATTTTAAGTTTATGTTCAACTTCGTAAGAAATTATAACTTTGTTTTCCAAAGTTGCTGTACTATTTTGCATTCTTACCAGCTTGAGTTTAACCTGCTTGAGCTTTGTCAGCATTTATTATTTTCAGATTTATTTGAACTTAGCCATTCTAGCAAGCATGTACTGATATCTCATTGTGGTTTTAACTTGCATTTTCCTAATGACTTCTGAGTATCTTTTCCTTTACTATGTAATTCCTAAGAAATGTCCTCACAGTGAAAAGTAAACAATTACTTGATTACTTGTCTATGGACTGTATCAGTGTGAGAAGACTGGAAGAAACAGGGCACAAAAATTTTAAACTTCTATTATGTATTCATCTTAAAGCTATTAGAAGATCTATGAGATCGTGTGTGTGTGTGTGTGTGTGTGTGTGTGTGTGTGTGTGTGTGTGTGTATTTTACTTATTTATTTATTTACTTATTTATTTTACAGGTCTGGGGGTGGAATCCAGGGGCATTCGACCTCCAAGATACACCCCCTGCCCTATTTTTTATTCTTTATTTTGAAGCCGGGTCTCACTGAGTTGCAGAGGGCCTCACTAAGTAGCTGAGGCTGTCCGCGAACCGCAATCCTCTGGTCTCAGCCTCCTGAATGCTGGGATTATAAGGATGCGCCACCACACCCAGCTTGTGTGCGTGTATTTTAGACTATGTAAAGTACTAGTCTGTTTTTGTGTGTGGTAATGGGGATTGAACAACCAGGGGTGTTCTACCTCCAATCTATACCCTCAGCCCTTTTTATTTTTTGTTTTGAAACAGTCTCATTAGGTTACTCAGAGTCTCTCACTAAGTTGCTGAAGTTAGTTTTGAACCTGCAATCCTCCCCTCTCAGCCTCTCAAGTACTGGGATTAAAGGAATGCACTACCTTGCCTGGCTTGTAAAATACTATTATAAATTTATGGGAATACAATTGCTAGTAAGTGCTAGAAAGTTATATAGACACCAAAACTATATCAGGGGTCTGTGGTTTTCCCAGGTAGGAGGTGAATATAACATCTTCATCCGACCTTCCCTGACAACACTGTCTGTCCACAGTTTTGGAGTTGTCCTTAAATAAGCTGGTTTTCAGTGCTGGAGACAAAGACCAGTTGTGAAGCATTAATGTCACTTTCTGTAGCCAATATAACCAATGAGTTCATTATACCAATAATGAGAATAGGAAAAAAATCTTAGTATAAGAAGCCAGCCAACTTCTGACCTCATGCTTCCTCCTATGATTGACATCTCAAACCTAAACAAGTCTTAAGGCTTCCAAAAACTAAAAAGAAAACTCTATTTCTCTCTCAAGAGTTTCTTTTTTTTTTCCTTTTCTGAGGTACTGAGGATTGAACTCAGGGGAATTCTACCGCTGAGCTATAACCCCATCCCTATTTTTATTTTGAAGCAGGGTCTCATTAGGTTGATAAGAATCTCACTACTTGCTGAGACTGTCCTCAACCCTGTAATCCTCTTGTCTCCGCCTCCCAAGTACTAGGATTATAGGTGTGAGCCACTGCATCTAGCAAGAGCCTCTATCTTTAAGCTATAAATTAAATTAACTTTACTGAATAAGACCCCCCATACAAGTTTCTAAAATAATAAGATAATAAAAGTAAGAATCACCTGCCAAAGATATTCCTTAGAACACCTGGATAGACATGATGACTGAAAATCACCTATACTGATTCTAGATGTAGGTAAATCCCCTAAGATGTACATGCACTCCCAATGTGATAAACCAATAAGCAGAAACAGCAATGATTTGGAGCACTACTGTAGTCAACACTTTTTGTATCTGTATAACATTATGGCATTTATTAGCAATTGTCCCTTAGATTTATAATAGTGCTCTACCAAGTTTAAGACATATACATATATGTATATAGATATGTAGATATATGAAATCTTACAGATCCTCTAGTCGCCTTATGAATACACAACAAGTTTAAAAACTCTGTGCCCTATTTTACTCCAACATCTTCCTCCCGCTAATTCATGTAAATGGAAATCTTACCCTTCTCTCTATTAACAGCCTCTTATAGCCATTTGATCCAAGTGATAGCAAAGTAATAAGGATATCTAAAGAAGGAGAAGCTGAAGCTCTTCCTGAAATGAAAATGGACAAGTTACTTTAAGGATGATATGCAGAAATCTCTGGAAATTCTTACTCATTGTAGCAACCAATATACGAATGCATTTTTGCTTGTTATACATGTTTTCTTAAGAACAACTTATTTATTTACCTGGATACATCTTGCTGATTTCCTGTACGAAGGCATCATCAAAGCCAGCAATTATAGCACCACCTACTGGAACCATAAAATTTTTGTCCAAGCTTTGAACGAAAGCATCTATTCTACCAACATGAGCCCCCTACAATAAATAACATGTAATATTATATATTAGTTTCTAAGAGGACAGACAACAACTACTATTAAAAAATAAGCATAACAAAAATTGTTAGGTTTGTTAGGTGAAGCTACCTTACTTATCTTGATTTAACTATTTCACAACACATACATATATTTAAGGCATCATACATTACTTCGTAAACATAAACAATTATACCTTAATTTTAAAAATACCATTAAACCAATGCATGGAAATAAAACATAGATCAAAGATCTTTACTGTCTGTAATAGTGCCACTAAAATATATTTAAGTGTTTAGCCAAGTTGTGTGTGTGTATGTGTGTGTATGGGGGTATATATGTGGGTACGTGTGTGTGTTGCTGGTGATCAAACCCATAGCCTCAAGCATGCTAGGCAAATGCTTTATCACTAAGCTACGTCCCCAACCCCCTGAACCATGTTTTTAAATGGTGTTCTCTTAAAGTGTAATAGCATTTTATTATAGTTTACAACTGCTTTCACACATTAATCATTCAATCTTTACAACCTTGTGAAGCAGGCAAGTTTTTTCATTAGCTCAGGTGAGAATTTTACTGAAACACAGCTTTACATCTTAAAACTGGGTAAGGGGCCTGGGCAAACCTGTAATCCCAATATTTGGGAGACTGAGACAGGAGGATCACAGGCCCAAGACCAGCCTAAGCAGCACAGGGAGGCTCTCGGCAACCTAGCAAGACGCTATTTCAAAAAACAAAATTTAAAAAGAGCTGGAGGTATAGCTCAGAGGTAGCATGCCCCCAGGTTCAGTCCCTACTACCAAAACAAAAAACAAAAAAACTGGGTAAGAGAGAATGGATCCCTCCCATGCTTCTTATGTGAATCCTTTACTTCACAATAAATGCCTACACTGGGTCCTACAATTATTAAGCAGTTTAAACAGTCTCTGTGAATTCAAGAGTGGCCACTATAATCTAATGGAGTATAACCACCCAAGCTGCCCAATAGTTAGTTAGCATTTAAGTGCCTCTCGTTGATGCTTGGACAATTTAATACCTTTATGACCACTTTAAGCAACAAGCTCTGCTTCTACTACTGCTCAGAAAACAAAAAAGAAGAGCACAATTTTATTTTTAACATCAACTAATGGAAACTTTATTTGTATACTCTTGGCAATTCCAAAAGCAATGTTTCTATATAACTCAGACTCCCTAATATTATAATCTTAGATGATCTCATTCCACTGCAAATGATTTTCAAATGAAACTCTAATATCCTGGTGAAAATTGAATACTTCCCTACTGGAAATGTAAAACTAAGTTCTGGTCCCCATCCAACATAGTCTTTGACCTTCTGTTTAATGTGTTTCAATTTTCTCCTCTTAAAAATAGAGATACTATCTAAATTTCAACTAAGATCATTTTTTTCTCTATCTGTACCCACAGATTTTCAATCTGTGTTCACAATCTACATTCCCATTAATATTATAACACATTTGACCTTCATTTTCACACTTTCTCTCCATCCCCATATCTCAGGGAGAATGGAAGGCGCAGATAGCTGGCCTAATCTAAGAGCGCAGACCAGGCAACAGGTGGAGACAGCAGAGGCAGGGAAGGGGGCAGACGGCTCAGAGGTCATCAGGGGACTGCCTGGGCCTTCCCTTCCCAGTTACTCCTTAATTCCCTAATAAACTACAATCAAAGGAAAACAGAGCGAGGCAGGTATGACTCAGAGAATAAATAACTGAAAAACACGGCAAGCAGCAGCATGTAAAAATGAAGCGCACAATCAGAGATGCCGTTTTATTAACATTCAAGTACCGTCCAAGGCTTCTCGAGAGAAACAGGAACGTCAACCGGGAGCAGGGATTCTCAGAAAGGGATCAGTGCAGCAGACTTTGCTAGATCCCTTTCATCACTAAAGCACAGAATTCAAAAGGCAGCACTCTTGGTGGCAAGCAAAAAAGCAGGCCAGACCCAACCTCAGGAATGGAACAGTGACCTCATTCCCCCATTAACATCACAGGTTCTCCAGTCAGGAGAGGAAACAACACCAGGAGGACAGGATTGCTAAGGTGGAACAGGAAACCCAGGAGCCGGGTCTGAAGTACAGGGCAGCCATGAGTCAGCGTATGCAGACACGAGAACACCTATCCATGGCACACACTGTTTTAGGTTCTGGGGATGACAGCAGTTAATAAAACAAACAATGTTCACATTATAATCACTTCCAGAACCTATGGAGTGCTTACTGGGTGTCAAGCACTGTCCTAAGCACTTTACATTCAAATTGCATTGAAATCTCACAATACCTACATGAGGTAGATGCTACTATGACACCTATTTCACAGATGGCAAAATTAAGGCACAACTGAATTACAGTGATATGCCCAAGATCAGCTGGAATTCAAATCCAGGCAGTTAGAACGCCTTACTGCAGGATACCCAAGCAATCAATGACACAGTACGGGCTAGAAGCTAGATGAAAAGGCCATGTTCAAAAGATGAAATATTATTCCTATGACACTTGCTCTCTTCCAGTTACTCAGGCCAAAGGCCTGGAGCCCCTTAACTCTCATTTTCTCGTATCCTACACAGAATTCACTCTTTCACATCAGTTAGGTCTCTGGTCGAAGGTCACTCTTTGAAGCCGCTCTCCCGCAGATTAGACACTGTCAGATTAGACACTCCTCCCTCCCAAATACAGGAGCAGTTATCAAGACCTGCTTCCTAAATGAGAATGCCCCATGAGGTAAGGATTCTGATGTATTCGCAACTGCACCTCCAGCACATACCCTAAGGCCTGGACCACCAGTGGAAACCCAGTGAACAGTTGCTGGATTAACTGACGATTAGATCTGTGAATAAGTAGCAATTACATTTATTTCTCTCAGTTCCTGTGTGTTGGGGGGAGGTACTAGGGATTCAACCCAGGGGCATTTTACCTCTGAGCTACATCCCCAGCCCTTTGTTGTTGTTGTTTTGTTTTGAAAGGGGTATGCTGCTGAGGCTGGTCTTCAACCTGTGATCCTCCTGTCCTCCCAAGTACTGAGATTACAGACATGTGCCACTAGGCCGGACCCCTCAAATTCTCAGTAACTAAAGCTGCTGCTTCCCACACTTCTGGAGCTTTACAATACAGTCTAAAGAATGGATTCTATATGTATATTATTATAATTCTGCTACATTCCTCTCTATTAATCTGTCTTACTTTCACATTCTATAAGTCTCCCAAATTGGTCATTTAGTAAATATAAACAGACATATACTTCTTGAGACTGCAAGTACATACGAGAATAGTCTATCTGCTCATAATTAAGCCATTCTGAGGCACCTCCCAAAAGAAAAACTTTAACATTTTAGGTATAGCTCTTTCTTCACTGCTTGCTTAATTATTGCAATATTATTTTCTCAAGAAAAGACTTGCAGTTTTAGTGCTTTGTTTTTTAAAAGAAAATGTGGGGCTCTGGAGTCACACTGAGCTAGATGGGCTATTTTGCAGCTATGGGACTTTGAACAAGTCACTTAACCCCACTGAGTTTGTTTCTTCATGTAGAGAGTGGAAACAATAGAAAGTACACCTTAAATTGTTGGGATTAAGTTAAAAAAATCTTAAAAGCCTAGCAATATGCCTAATACATATGGTGGGTACTCAGCAAATGGTATGCATTACCAGTAAGAACTACTGAGATAAATTAAAGCTAACTTTAATTATTTAGAATGTCATGAAACAACAACCAGCACTCAAGATCCATGTATTTATTTGGTTTAAACAAATAGTGTCACAACCTTTTCTCATGAAAGCAAATTTGGGGGAAATAGAATGTCTATGCAATACTCTTTTTTTAAAAAAAAAATTGCCAATTTCAGAAGGTAATATACCTACAACAAAACAATATCTGCATTTTAAAAATTCACCCATCTTATAGTTTTAGTTTCTGGCTAAATTTTCAGTAAAATACGTCATGCATGCAAAAAGGTGTTAACAAACAGGGCATTATGATTTTCAACTCTAAGGGCACTTTTCACATGATAGTCTAGAGCTCAATTCCTTTTAGACTTAATCTCTTCAAGTATGCCAACAAATTTTCTAGTATTCAAAAATATGTTGTAAGTACCAAAACACTGAGCACTTGAACATTAAGTAAATAACATCAGAGTAAATGTTAAGAAACACTGAAATGATTATGAAGACACCACAGGTATGTGAAGAGTATAGAAAGGTAACACAGTGATTATAACCCTAAAAAAGTAACACATATATATATAAAAAGAGGAAAATGTGGATATACAAATTATTAAAGGCACTTGTTAGGGTAACACACTCAAACGACCTACTCCTTCCTCACTTTTCTAGACTTGTAGTGATGCTACTGTATCTGAATTTCAAAACAAATGAGATTACTAAAACTTGAGGAGGAGCAAAGGGGAAGGAAAAAAAATGTTTCTCAAGATTTCTAGCTACAAGTCACTCCACCTCTGGACTCAGGTTACCAAAACTAATCCACGTCCACATTGGTTAAGCCACTTGAGTTGAGTTTCTATTAGTTGTGGTCAATGACATCCTGATACAAACTCTGAGTAGAGATTAAACTAGCAATATTAACCACATTAATATTGGAGATGAAACTATTACATGCAAAACACTAAAAAAAAAATTACTAGGCTTTAGTGTATTCACCATGTTGGAGAAGGTCATGGATAATTTGTGAATAATTTATGTATACATAACAGAAGTCACATTTACCAAAACTAAATATGTGTATTAATGTAATTATGCATACAGATTATATAACCCTTATCATATACAGATAAAAAAGCATGTTTAACTATTCACTCTTTTAGTAACTGGTTTTTGAATAGCAATTATGTACTAAGCACTGTCCTTACAGGGCATAAGAGTAAACAAAACAAAATTCTAACCCTAAAGAAACTTAATTCTAATTACTATCAATAACTAGATAGTGAATCAGTTGGTGATTGAGTGCTATGGAGGAAAAATAGCATGGGGTCATCGGTTTTAAGAAGCATCATTATTTTACATATCTCTAGGTTAAAAAAAACTACTGACAATTAACATTGTAAGACATCACTGATCATAAGGCACTGCAATTTCAGAGATCTCATAATGTGGAAAACTATGCACCTTGAAATCAATGAATATGGTAAAACTGGAAAACAGATAGAAAACATTAGCTCATAAAATATTGTTATTTTAGACAGGGCATCTGAGGAAGCCTCACTGACCTCAACAAAGTTTGGGAGGAAGTCAGGCAATGCTCTAGAAGAGCAGCCCAGAAACAGGAATGCCCAAAACCTGGAGTAGCCTCGCCTGTGGCACACGAAAAGGCAGCATGGACGGCTGGAGCAGAGCTGATGAGAAGGAACTCATGGCCTGACCACACACAGCCCTGTAGGCCAAAGATCTGACTCTTTTTTGGAGTGGCGTGGGAAACAGGCATATTTTCAAAATTAGAACCTAAAACACGTGACCAGGATCTAGCTACTGCTTGTATTAAAAACAAAAAAATGGGCCGGGCATGGTGGCGCAAGCTTGTAATCCCCGCGCTTGGGAGGCAAAGACAGGAGGATCGCTCAGGCTCGAAGCCAGCTGTGCTGGCTTAAGAGACCTTGTTTCCAAATAAAAATTTTAAAAAGTATAAAAATAGGTCTGGGTGTATAGCCCAGAGGTAGAAGGGTTTCCAGGAACCCCAGTACCACCAAAAAAACAAAAACAAAAACAATGCAGGGTACCATGGCACACACCTGTCATCTCAGCTACTCAGAGGCTGAGGGAGGATCACATGCTTTAGGCCACCCTCACTAACCGGTTATCTTAAAATTAAAAATTTTAAAAAGGGCTGGTGATGTAGATCAGTGGTAAAGCCCCCTAGATTCAATCCCCAGTACCACAAAACACACACACACAAACACACACACACACACACACACACACACACACACACACCTCTGCCAACTCCATAGTTATATGCTAGAATGTTTATAAATTATTTCCAATCTAAGATAATAAGGTTAAATGCTTCCTGACATATATTTATCAATACAGTTGTTTGTTTGGGGTTTTTTGCAGGTCTGGGGGTGGAACCCAGGGGCATTCGACCTCCTAGCTAAACCCCCTGCCCTATTTTTTATTCTTTATTTTAAAACCGGGTCTAAGTTACAGAGGGCCTCACTAGGTAGCTGAGGCTGTCCGCAAACCACGATCCTCCGGTCTCAGCTTCCCGGATGCCAATACAGTTTTTTAAATACTATAATCTAATATATTAGAAAAATAAGGATCCTAGTAGAGAAATATTCTCAGAAAGTTCAGAATCTCTATTTAAATATTTCTAGGTTGATTCTTGACAACTAAAGCTGATGTCCAATTCCCACCATTCTACCAAAGAACAATGACTTTTGCTGAGAGAATACTGAATACAAGTTTCTAATGCTCACTGAAGTAGAGCGCTAGATAATTGTTTTTACTATATTAGGTGTTGAGAAAAGGTAATAATCCCATAATATGTTACAATCTACTTTCTGACATATCTTTTTAAACTCTCTTACCTGCTGAATGAGGTGCATGCACTTTGAAGACTGTACTCCGTAAGCATTGTTGACTATATGTGGAATGTCATAATTAGCACAAATCACAGCCAGTTCTTCTAATCTATAAACATGAATATTAAGCAGAAAGACATACACTGTGTCTTATAAATCACAATGTGGAAAGTTTTCCTGTTTTAATTTAAACAGTCAACCTTCCTGTACACGGGGAGGTGAGAGAATACGATGGATGAACTGACATTTCTTCTGCACTATCTTAGCATAAAATACAATAGCTTGGAAATTCATAGCAAGCACTTTCTTATAAAAATCTAAAAAAGCTTTTAAATTAAATTAAATTACCAACAAATAAGAAAAATGTATTTATAAAAATGTATGTAGACAGTAACTTTTAAATTTTTCCTACTGACAAAGAGAGGTTATTTAAAATGACCCCTCAGAAGGCTAGGCTCTTTTAAATGCTTTGGCTTGATCATCATGCTGAAAGTATCATATGCAAAATAATTAGCATATCCAAAAATCTTAAGAAATCTCAAACTAAACATCCCATAAAATAAAAATGCATTTTAAAATGGACTTTAATGTGTTAAAATATAGAACATTAAAATATTTCAGTACCAAAATAAGTGACATTTTCCAACAACTTGGATACTATATAATCTTAAATAGCTGGCTTTAAATCTTCTTACTTTTTCATTTTACACCTCTCAAATTAAGACAATTTCAGAATCTAGTTTTATGAAAAGGTAATAAATCTCAAAACATAATAAACAGAGGTTCCTTCATAAAACCAAATACTACTTATGAATAAGGTCATCTGTAATAGACTGTCTTCACATTCTCACTCTGAAACTAAAACTAATTCTTATGGTTTAATAAAATTAATTTTGAGGAGGTTTTCTTTCACAATATAAAAGAAATTGAAAGCAAAGCATTTTTATAATGAAAAGTTCTTTCCAAAAGGATGCATTTCAAATGTACATTATGGTTTTATTACCAAACTATGCATGGTACAATTTTTCTTTTTTCAGTAGACGTGCTTAAATTATAATAGAAATAAGATTATTGTATTCCTCTGTCAGAAGTTTTCAATTTATTTCCTTAAAGTCCCATGAATTAAAAACTCATCCATTTTCATGAGTTTCACAAATCAATACAGAAATTCCTTTGTTATTTAATCTGATGATGTTTTTAACAAAATCTCAGATACACACATTTTCTTTACAAGATAAAAGGTACTTTCATATGTGTGTGATCTAGTGAAAGCATTCCTATTTAATAAAGAACTTACTTAAATAACATACCATAATAATGAAGTTCCATTTTTAAAAAATCACTTGTGAGTAGTCTTAAATAATGTGAAATAATCAGTTAGGATGTATATAAAAAGTATTCAATAAAAGGCAAGGGGAAGCATAAAAATACTTCCCATGTGAATCACACTGTATTCTGACTTAGAAGCTCATTTAAGGTGTTTGTCAGAAGAAATGATATCTTTCTTTTAACATTTCTTTTAAGTAGATTTCCAGTTAACTAATAAAAACAAAATATATGTTCTATCCATTAAAGTTAATATTTTAAAGGAATTACGCTATGCTTAATATAAAAGAATCAAAATGTAGGTTTCAAATGTAATAAAATCAAAAATTCAAACATATTACTAACTGGGCATCACGATTTTACTAAACATCCCTCTTACAGAAACATTATTATACAGTACTACCAAAAAGCAGCAAATAAGAACTGTGTTGACTGATAAAAACATTTATGATTTTTTTCCTAACAGTATATGTAAAACACTTAATACTATGTCAGACATACTGTAAACATTGAAAAGCCATAGTCAAAACAAAAACAGAACTCTCCCCAAGATAAATAATTCAACTAATACAAATATCTATCTAGGGGTTTTGGACATGTGATTTATGTTTATTTTTAACTTTTTAAATTATATGTGGCTCATACTGACAATGGCATACATTCAGACTGTGTTCAGTGCCCTCTCCCCCACTTCCCCTTTCCCCCTGTGATCTAAGTTTATCACATTAAAATTTTTCCAGATATCAAAACTACTGAAGAATAGAAGACATGTTTATTTAAAATTTCAATATAAATTTTAAATAATTGGTAAGTAAATAATTAATCACTAAAGTATATGCAATATAATCTTAAGACAGAATTCACAGGTTCATGAATGTAACAAATTAAATTTTCAAAAGCACAGGGTTTTTTGTTTTTTTGTTTGTTGTTGTTTTGCGGTACTGGGAGTGTAATCCAGGGGCATTCTACCTCCAATCTATAACCCCAGCCCTATACTTTGTAATTTATTTTGAAACAGGGTTTCACTAAATTACAGAGGGGCCTCACTTAGTAGCTGAGGCTGCCCTTAAACCTGAGATCCTCCTGTCTCAGCCTCCCAAATATTGGGATTATTAGAGTGTGCCAATATGCCCAGATCAAAAGCAGTTTTCAAATTGTCTCTTAAAACCTGTCCATAATAAAAGCTAACATACACTCATCATTCTAAATAACGTAATTCTATGAAAACCAAGGTATAATCTGATGCAAAAGAGTCCAAAGTCAATTTAGTTCTTACAAATTAGCACTTCTGTTCAAAATCTTAAAATGAAAAATAGCTTCTGTCAAAAACAAAAATCGCCGGGCGTGCACGCTTGTAATCCCCGCACTGGGGAGGCAGAGACAGGAGAATTGCACAGGTTCGAAGCCAGCCGCGCATGCTGGCTTAGGAGACCCTGTTTCCAAATATAAAATGTAAAAATAGGTCTGGGAGTGTAGCCCGGAGGTAGAAGGGCTTCCAGGAACCCCAGTACCACCAAAAAAAAAAAAAAAAAAAAAAAAAATCTGTATTAATAGACTAAAGCACTATTACATTTTCAGAATAAAAAACTTGTGGCTAACCTTTAGAAAACTATTTGATTTTTTTTGTCTTTTGATTTCATTTTCTTAAATATTTATATTATCCTCAACTAGAAGACAAGTGCTATTAACACCTAGCATACATCTGAGTTAAGCTTCAAATTAAAAGAAATTCTAAGGAAAGTAAATAATACTAAAACTTTCTATTTAAAATCTGTTAATACTCGTACTTCAAAACTAACTGTAAGGTCAAAGAAAAAAAGATAGAAATAAAGACAACTGAATAAAGCATTTAGCTTAGAAAAGAAAGTTCAATTCTTTTTCTAAACAATGGGAAAAAAAAAGATGCTAGGGATGCTAGGAGATTGGGAGCGGGACAAAGAGCAAGAAAACAGGCAGGGGATGGTGGTACAAGCCTATAACCCCACCTACTCCAAAGGCCATGCTGTTCAAGGGCAGCATGGGAAACCTAGCAAGATCCTGTCTCAAAATAAAATAAAGAGGGCTGAGATGTAGCTCAGTGGTAAGAGTGCTTGCCTAACATGCTCAAGGCCCTGAATGAGATCTCTTGCACTGAAGAAAAAGTAAAAAGGGAGGAAGGCAAGAAAACATTTGCTCTGCAATCTATTCAGGTGATACAGGGATCTCCACTCCATACTAGCTGTTTTTATTTTCCCAAGCCATTATGCTATTCCCCTACCAGGTCGATCCATCGTGTTAGGACTGTCCACTCACTATTTACTACCAAATGTTATGTAAGCGTATTTGAGAACTAGTATACAGCATTTTATTTAAAAGACTGATGATCACCTAAAGGCCAGTATCCACAAACCATTTACCTATCAGGCACCCTTGGAGCAAAACAGGACGTAGTAGAGTGAACACAGAGAATGTTATCGGGCCCAAGTTCCTGGACTTTAGCCTCCACTGCTTTCAGGTCTGTGCGCAGCTCATCGCCTTCCAAAACGTTTTCTATCACCACGGGCTCAAAACCTAACCAGCAATCAGAAATCTACATGTCAGTGTGAGCTAAAATAAAGGACGATCCTGGCACTCCAGGAAGCAGGGCTATTCCACACAGAACGCTAAATATTTATTTTGATTGATGAGCCTTCCTCTGGTAAGAGAGACCCAGCTCAATATTCCCATTAGTCAAAGGCAGGACAAAATAATGTGAGGGACAACTAGCTAATTAGGACTACAAATCTCTTTAACACTTTGATATGACAAGAAAGAATAATTCTGGAAAGTAAGGGAGACAAATGTTAAATAGATATCTATACAAGTAATAACACAAGACATTGATAACAGAAAGGATCAGTAGTCCAGTTCAATTCCAACCCACAGAAAAGTCTGCACATTCTCTGGCAATATTTCAGTTTTACTTTAGAATTCATTTTATTTCAGAGATGGACATGAATAATAATGTAATCCAAGTACTGAAACAAATCACAATCACCAATGTTTTACATCTAAAGAAACTGTAATTTATTTCAGTAGGCTGAGGATCACTGGACCATCTCGTAGCTCACCAGAGCCCTCTGAAATTTAAATGTAAAAATTTCTTTAAATTTCCAATGGAAATAGAATTAACCAGCCATAATTAAAGATCCTCTCACAAATAATTACTTAACTTTTAATGGTAATTTTCTTAGGTAGGGGGTACTAGGGTTGAACCTAAGGGCATTCTACCTACAAACTACACCTCCAGCCCTATTTATCTATTTTATTTTATTTTATTTTGAAACAGGGTCTCCCTCAATTAATGAGTGTAACTGCTGAGGCTGTCCTCAAACTTGAGATCCTCCTATCTCAGCCTCCCAAGTGCTGGTATTATATGTATGCTACCCTACACCCAGCAAAGATAAATATTTAAGTATCCATAAACTTAAAAGTTGTATAAAGTTATACACTAAATTTTATGTTAAGTACACTTGATCAATTTTAAAAAAGAAATACAAAACAATTTGGGGGGTACAAGGAACTGAACCCAGAAGCACTCTACCTCCAAGCTGTACCCCCTATCCCTTCTTAATTTTTTGTTTTGAAACAGTATCTTACTAGTTTGCTTAGAGTCTTCCTACGTTTCTGGGGCTGGTCTTGAATGTGTGATCCTTCTGTCTCAGCCTCCCAAGTACTGAGATTATAGGCATGTACCACCATGCCCAGCTCAGATTTGACTTTTATTTATCTCTATACAAAATTTTTGAATTTTTTATTGAGATATATAAAACACTACATGTGCCACTTTTTTTTCTTACCTGCAGTGATCATGGATTTAAAACAGGACTTCTGGTCTATTCGTGGCCATATGATGTACTTTGCCTTTGGTCTTTTGTGTCGTAATGTTAAGAAACACAAAGTTAGACTCATTCCAGTTGCCATAGGAACTACAAAGCAACTGGACACTGTACGGACACCTACAAATAAGAAGACAAAAATTAGTTATCTCATGAAAAACATAGCATCCATGTTGAGAAATGGGATTTTCTCCTTTTTAATATACTTATATTGGTACAATGTAATTATACATCACAGTGAGGTTCAAAGTCATACAAAAATATACCCATATATTAGTGGTGCTGGAGGTGATACCTTCACATGTGGACATGGCGCTATTTGAACTGCTTCCTTCATCAAGCCTCTTTCTTCCCTTCCCCTGCTCTTTCCCCCACCCCCTACACACTTCGACTGCTCTCTAGCCTCATATAGCTGACTTCCACATATGAGAGAAAACATAATGATTCTTAACTTCCTGAGGCTGGCTGATCTTACTATATTCTCTAGTTCCATCCATTTTCCTTCAACTTAGAAAATTTTGTTCTTTATGGGTGAGTAAAATCTATTGTGTGTATAGACCATGTTTTCTTTATCTATTATTTGTCTGTTGACTGACACCTAGGTTGGTTCCATAACTTGGCTACTGTTAATTGTGCTGCTATAAGCATGTATATGCATGTTATCACTATTCTTTTTTTTTTGTAATGTGCTTTAATTGGTGCATTAGAGTCTCACATCATAATGTAAATCATGTTGACAATGACATAACACACTATAGTATTCCAATTTCAATTCCTTGTAAAGATACCAAGGAGCAGTATACCTGAGTCATTCAGTGTTCTAGTCCTAGTCTTTTGAGGAATTTCCATACTGATGTCCATATAAGTTGTGCTAATTTTCATTCCCACTAACAGTGTATAAGAGTTCCTATTTCTATTTCCCCACATCCTTACCAGCATTTATCATTGTTTGTATCCTTTTTTTTTTGGCGGTACTGGGGATGGAACCCTTCTACCTCCAGGCTACACTCCCAGACCTATTTTATATTTTATTTGGAAACATGGCCTCTTAAGCCAGCGAGGCTGGCTTCTAACCTGTGCAATGTTCCTGCCTCCGCCTCCCAAGCACAAGGATTACAAGCGTGCGCCATCATGCCCAGTTCATTGTTTGTATTCTTGATGACTGCCATCCTAACTGGAGTTAGATGAAACTTATTACAGTTTTGATTTACATTTCCCTGATAGCTAATGATATTCAATATGTTTCCATATATTTATTGGCCATTTGCATTTCTTCTTTTAAGAAGTGTCAATTCAGTTCATTTGCCAATTGTTGATTGAGGACATTTTTTTAGTGTTAAGTTTTTTAACTTTTTTGTATATTCTAGATATTAGTATATTTCTTTTGTGAAAAGGTAAGAATTGTAACCTGAATGTTTCTTTTTCTGCACTCATTCTCAGGAAGATCAATGTCAAATTTATCCTTTAGGGTATGGCTCTGATTTTCTTATTCTGTAACACTTTTTAAAAAAATTTATTATCTTTTATAATGCCTTTTATATGTGTAGCCTTTTAAAAACCAGTCCTGTTCTTTCTGGAAAGTGGCATTTATAAAAGAAATTAGGCAAAAGTGTGTTGTCTGGTCACCAAATGACTTAGATTGGTATGGTACATACCAGCCAACTTTATGATGTCCAGGACCAAAGAATTGGTAATTTTGTTCAAAAGACTAGAGCCTGCAGCTTTGGGTTGCACAGCAGAAATATCACCTGACCGTCCAATTCCATGAATGAACCTAAGGAAAAAATGGGCCAAAGACAACAAATACATCCAGTGTTCTAAGTGAGCCAATATGTAAGTATTCAAATACAATCACCAGACGCAATATTTGGCTGTAGTATATGGATTTCATAGACTATTAATAATGTGAAAATATCCTGAAGCAACTTTATCAATTATGCTGTAGCAGCCAGTCTCCAAAGATGGCCACCATCAATTCCTTTTCTACTGATGCCCACATCAAGAGATACAGTCTAATTTTTCTCCCAAAGCTAGGTGAGCCTTCGTGACTTGCCTGGCCAGGAAGGATTTAGTAGCAGTGACTGTCTAGCACCTCGAAGCTAGGGTATAAGTAGCCCTAAAGTTCCCACCAGGCCTCCTGAAGCACTTACTCTTAACGTACTTAATTTCAAAATCCAGCTGACCTGCTGGAAGGAGCCCAAGCTGTAAAGAAGACCCACACTGAGTGGGTCTTCTTGAATAAAGTGCCCACTTAAGCCTTCAGATGGCTACACTCTCAGCCAGCATCTAACCACATCTGCACCAGAGACTTGAAACAGCACTTACCCTGCTAACTGTTCTGTGAGCACACAGAACTATGAGAAATAATAACAAATGACTGTTTAAGTCATTAAGTTCTGCGGTGGTTTTTTAGGCAACAATAGTAAATTAAAATATAGGCATCACTAAATTCTTTTTCTTCCCTTTTCCCCTAATCAGAGTAGTGGATTAAGTTCCAATGGGGATGAGCTGATGTTTCAAAAATCACCCAAATCTAAAAGAAATATATGCATCCAGAAAATTAGTGTTAATCCACTCACTTTAAATTAGATAGTGTTATACACTATTTAAAGATAGTGGGGTGTGTGTGTGTGTGTGTGTGTGTGTGTGTGTGTGTGTTACTAGGGATTGAACTAAGAGGCATTCTACCACTGAGCTAGACACCCAGCCCTTTTTATTTTTTATTTTGAAACAAAGTCTTGCTAAGCAACTACACACTGGCCTGGAACCCGCAATCCTCCTACCTAGACCACCCAAGTACTGGAATTACAGGTATATGACTCCATGTCTGACACCATTAAATACTTTTTATATTTTGCGGTACTGGAGATTGAACTCAGGAGCATTCTACCTCCAAGCTACACCCCCAGCCCTATTTTTTATTCTTTATTTTGAACAATTGCAGAGAGCTTCACTAAGTAGCTGAGGCTGGCTGTTGAACCCATGATCCTCCTGACTTAGCCTCCCAAGTACTGGTATTATAAGAAGCACCACCATGTCCAGCTTAAACACTTTTTAAAATAAAAAGTCCTTTTGTAATCTGAAATAATTATGGTCATATAGATTAGAAATTCTGTATAATGAATTACAGAATAGTCGTGTTGCACTTCATTACTATCAAAACTTCATGAACAAGCCAGGCATGGTGGCACACACTTGTAATCCCAGTACTTGGGAGGCTGAGACAGGAGGATTGAGGTTGATGGACAGCGCCAGCTATTTAGTGAGGCCTTCTGCAACTTACTGAGACCTTGTTTGAAAATAAAGAATAAAAAACAGGGCAGGGGGTGTAGCTTGAGGATAGAATACCCCTGGGTTCCATTCCCAGTACTGCAAGGGGAAAAAAATCCATGAACAAAATTTTATTGTACATCTTATTGTTTCAGGTCATTGATAAATGTGAAATCTTCATCCAGTTTGTTTATTTACTCATTGTTCTAGAGACTGAACTCAGGGGCATTCTACTCTCAGCCAAACCCCCAGCTCTCTTTTTGTTTTGAAGCAGGGTTTCTCTAGTTTGCTGAGAGTCTCACAATGTTGCTGAAGCCATCCTCAAACCTACAGTCCTCCTGTCTCAGCCTTCCAAGTACTGAGATTGCATGTGTGCGCCACTATGCCTGGCTTCATCCAGTTTATACATTTATTATCCTTACTTCTAACTGCCACCATTTTGATTAAAATAAAAACATATAGTGTCTAGAAAAATTTTATCATGATTTAAAATCATGGAAGACAAGAGCTTTTAAGAGTTTATATAATATCTTACAGGATGGTTGGAAGACAGAAATAAATGATCATATTTAGAATCACTATCAATAGTTATCAGAACTGATGAAAACGCTTCCTGAAATAATAAAAAAGTGACTTAATAATTTACTACACCTTTCCCTATACCTACTGCAACAAAGAGGTACTTATAAAATGGGATTCAGCTTAGATACAGATGAACAATGTTTTAAAGTTCTAAAAATTATCCTTCAACAAAACCTGGAATGTTAGACAAGAAATACGAAAAACTATATGCAACCCTAATGTATTTTAAACTCATACAACCAAATAGGTTGTTAAACATTCTTATCAGAATATATAGCTTAAAGCCTGGAACGATGGCTCATGCTTGTAATCCCAGTACTCGGGAAGCTGAGACAAGAGAATTGCAGTTTGTGGACACCCTCAGCTACTTAGTGAAGCAGTTCCCTATTTAGTGAGACCCTGTTTCAAAATAAAGAATTAAAAAAAAAAAAAATAGGGCTTAGGGTGTAGGTTGGAGGTAGACTGCCCTTGAGTTCAATCCCAGGTATAGCGTATGGAAAAAAAAAAAAAAAAGCATACAAATCTTGAGCTGTTAACCACACAGAACCAGACAAGCTAACCATCACATATTAAAACTTCTACTTGCCGGGCATGGTGGCACACGCTTCTATTACCCACGCTTGGGAGGTGGAGACAGAAGGATCACGCCAGTTCAAAGCCAGCTGCCCTGGCTTAAGAGACCGTTTCCAAATAAAAAGTATAAAATAGGTCTGGGAATGTAGCCCGAAAGTAGAAGGGTTTCCAGGAACCCCAGTACCACCAAGAAAAAAAAAAAAAAACAACTTCTACTCAATTGTATTTGAAAAGCATCTGCTCAGATAATTTGATTCATCTCCCTGTTGAATTCAGTTTCCATGCCAATCTGAATAAGAAATGGTTTCTAAATAAGACAATTTACAATTTAATAAGATGAATACTACTTGGTGTGGTGGCAACATGCCTGTAATCCTGGTACTTGGGAGGCTAACAGGAGGACAGCAGGTTCAAAGCCATCCTCAGCAACTTAGCTGAGACCCTATTTCAAAATAAGAAATAAAAATGTCTGGGGTTGTAGCCCAGAAGCAGAATGTCCATGGGTTCAACCCCCATCTAATTAAAAAAAATACCTGTAATGACGACGAGCAACTATCGCAGATATCACTCTGCCTTCTCTTTCTCCCACACCACAATTGCCCAAGAAATTGTTGCTATCCATGATCGCAAGTTCATGTAAAAAGAGTTCAAGTGTACTTTCATCCCAGCCATCCTCTGGACACTTGCCCTTTAAAAAAAAACAAAACAAAACATAATTATATCCAAGAAATCCGCCTTTCTCTAAACGATGTAAACTCTACAACAATGTACCTAAAACCTTTTTAATGTATATTTTGCCATGCTCCTTGCTTTCTAAAATTGAAACACAAGTGCAGCACTATGAAGAAACCTCAAATTGGCAAAACATTCGTGTTGTACTTGATTACATCTGCAAATTGCTAGATGTGATGATAAAGGCACGCCCTGAGGTTTACTTGAAATTTTTCAATATCTAAATTAACTTAAGCCGACTGTGGTGGCGAAGGCTTGTGATCCCAGTACTTGGGAGGCTGAGACAGGAGGATCACGCAAGTTCAAAGCCAGCCTCAGCTACTTAAGTGAGGCTCTCAGCAACTTAAGACTCTGTTTGCACATAAAATATAAAATAGGTCTGGGAGTGTCGCCCAGAGGTAGAAAGCTACTGGGTTCCATCCCCAGTATCACAAAAAAAATAATAATAATTAACTTAGAGTAAATAAAAACCAATGCACTGTTTTCTCAACGCAGCTTCTTCACACCAGGGTGTTATTACTTGAGGTTGTCAAAACTTTAATGAAATTAAAATTCAGCAATACTAACTGGCAAGAACGAGCCCCGAGAAATTCCGCGGAAACACCGGGGCTCGAGTTAGCGGACTATGCCTTATAAACATCACGTGTTCCCTGAATCCCAGTGAGCCCAAAAGGCGGACTTTGCCCTTTTCCAAACAAACAAACCAAAAGAAGTAAACTAATCGGGGCTTGGGCTCGCTTCGTTAGGAAAACGGAGACACGGGGACTTAAGCCCACCACGCACACCCCAGGCACCGCGCGCGGCGGGCGACAGATCGGGCCGCGTCCACCCTCGAGCGTCGGCCGCGCGGGAGCCTCAGGAACCGGGGCGCGGCTGCGGGAGGGGACCGACAGCTCGGTACCTTCTCCAGAAGCAGCCGAATGAGGTGCTCGTGCGAGCGGCGGGCCTCGCTGCCCTGTCGCACGTAAGCCGGCGACACCAACCGCTCGCCCGCCGCGAAGCTCTCGCGGTTCATGACAGCTCCTGCAGCCCGCCCGGACACGCGACGAAACCACAATGCAACTCGCCGCCTGGACGGTACGGAAGGGCCCCGGGACAAAAACAAACGCAAACCACCAGGTTCCGCCTCCGCACATGCGCAAAGCACTCCCGCTGAGACGCCGGGGAGAACGCAGAGGATTTGAGCATGCGCGCGGGAGTCCGCGCCTTCGACCTGCTTCAAGGGGCGGGGCAGTAGTGAAGTTAGCTCCGCCTCGCTGCTGCTGATTGGCCTGGTTAAACCCCAGCGTTCCAGAGACCTAGGAAGACTAGGACTTCAGGAAAGGACTTTGCATCTGTATAGCAGGACTGAGGAGGCCTAAGGGGGTGATGGGAGGAGGGAAGAGGGAAATTCCCTAATGTACATGATGTACATTCAGAAACATCAAAGTCAATCATAAGCTCAACATGAGGAGGGAGAGGGAGGAAATGGGGTGGGAAGTGGGGAAGGGCTAAATGAGTGATATGTAGGCATATATGCCTCTACCATCTTGTACTCCATTAAGATGAATGACTACAATGCACCAATAAATTTTTTAAAAAAGGACTGAGAAGACTCCAGTGCAATATTATAGGCTTATTAAGAAAGAAAATGCCCCGAGTTGGTTGTGTTCCGATCCTGTTGTTTGATTGTGATTTGTGCAGAATTTGTGCTTCAGCCCTAAGCAGACTGTCAGAATTCAGAACCTACCATCCTTACCTTCATATATTTCAACGTTTACTACTGTCTCACAACCTCATATAAAATAGCAGTGCCCCACTCCTTTGCACTACAGGATTTTTAGACATAAACTTTTTCAGATACCACCTGACATGACAGATGCTTGTTTATACACCCACTCATGAATATAAAGTGTAAATGTAAACCTTTTTTGTTTGTTTTGCTGCAGTAAACCCCCCCCCAAGCATCTAAAACAATGATTGGGATATAGCAGGAGCCAAAAATTAAAAAATACATTGAATTAATTACTTTGGTTTTTGGACAACCTAGCGATAAGTACTGAAGACAGAAAAATAAAAAGTCAGGACTCCTGCCTTCAATTTGCTTGCAGTCTTCTCCCTAGTTCCTGGCACTGCCCTCACCCAGTGCTATGCTAGAACCCATTTGCATGGTTTCACACTTGATTACAAGACCTGATTTTTGTTGTTGTTGTTGTTGTTGTTGTTGTTGTTTTGTTTTCTGGTACTGGGGATAGAACCCAGGGGCTTTCTACCTCTGGGCTATATCCCCAAACTTATTTTTTTATATATTTTATTTGGAAACAGGGTCTCACCTAAGTTGTTGAGAGCCTCACTAAGTAGCTGAGGCTGGCTTTAAACTTGCACAATCCTCCTGTCTCAGTCTCCTAAGCACTGGGATTACAAGCATGTGCACCACACCTGGCTTAAAACTGATGCTTTTTGCAGTGGTCAGTAATTTCATGAGCTTGTTTTAAAATTTAGCTGCTTTTTAAATTATATAGGTTTACATTTAATGACATTAAAATCACAAGTAATAAATACTCAAAACTCATTACTTCCTAGTTATTTTACTATCATCTATCCTCTTTAGGTTATTTCATTTATCATAACTACTATGGTCGAAATAGAATGGCATATTTCTGCATATCTCTTTCTAATTCAGCTCTTTTTTAATAACATTATCCCGGTAGCTTGAAATTAGCCATGGTAAGCCAACCATGGTGGCGCATGCTTGTAATCCCAGTACTTGGGAGGCTGAGATAGGAGGATCACAGGTTTGAAGCCAGCCTCAGCAACTTAGACTCTCAGCAACTTAGAAAACCCTGCTTTCAAATACAAAATAAAATAGGACTGAAAATGTTGCTCAGAGATAGAATGTCCCTGGGTTCAATCCCCAGCACCACAAAAAAAATTTTTTTTAAAGGAAGAAAAAAGAAAATTAACCATGGTGACAATATTTACCCCATGGAAATCTGCAAACACTACAAATCACAATGCACAACATAAGGAGTACTTTTAGTTCTAGAGGATTATATTAATTATATTGTATGGTTAGTCCCTGTTATGGTTTGAATATAAAACTTCCCCCAGAAAAGTTCATGTGTTGGCTGTGCAGCAAGGTTTAGGAGTGAAATAATTGAATCATTGGGGTCTGATCTCATCAGTGGATGAGTCGATTTAATGGATTATTAATTTGAATAGATTTACTGGGTGGTAACTATAGGCAGATGAGGTGTGGCTGCAGAAGGCAGTTCATGGGGATGTGGCCTTGTTTCTGGTCCCTTCCTCTCTTTCTGCTTTCTGGCTATCATAAGCTGAGCAACTTTCCTCCTCTATATCCTGACACCATGGT
The DNA here is from genome assembly GCF_963383645.1 of Muscardinus avellanarius. Taxonomy (NCBI): domain Eukaryota; kingdom Metazoa; phylum Chordata; class Mammalia; order Rodentia; family Gliridae; genus Muscardinus; species Muscardinus avellanarius. The sequence continues at coordinate 119,313,376 of NC_137791.1, read as the reverse complement.
TTTTCTGTCTTGGAGCCATCGACCATGGACTGGACCTTTGAAACTGTAAGCCAAAATATACCTTTTCTCCCTAAGTTTATATTGTCCAGTATTGTGGTCACCATCATGTAAAGCAAAGTAATAAAGCTCCTGACATTAAATAGAAACAGTGAGGAAATCTGGTTGTACTGTTTGTTTGTTTGTTTGTTTGTTTGTTTGTTGTTGTTTTTATGGTACCAAGAATTGAACCCAACAGTGTTCTACCTCTGAGCTACACCACCAGCCCTAATTTATTTTTTGCTTTAAAACAAGGTCTCGCTAAGTTGCTGAGGGCCTTCCTAAGTTGCTGAGTCTAGTCTTCAGCCTTCCATCCTCCTGTTTCAGCCTCCCAGGTACTGGTGTACAGGTGTGCACTGCCATGCTCAGCCTGGTTGTACCCTTGACTCAGATCATCTCTGGAACTCCCCAAATAGTTTCTTGGAACCATCAGATGGCTTCAAATGGGAATTGCATTTTTCTATTAAACTATTCATCATGGTATGGGCAAAGTGGCTACTCTCTAAAATCAACATTAGTTGAGAAACTTAAAAAAGACAGTCAGGGTTATTTTTATGGAATGAGTTACCTATCAACAACAACCCTGGAAACCTATAAAAATAGGATATGGCCCGGAACCAAAGGCTCAATATCCTTTTCAGCTCTTTAAAATTTATTTCTGTTTTTTAAATATATTCCCATTGGTGTATTGCAGTCTCACATCAGAATGTAGTTCAGAATGATAGGGACACCATGTCAAACTGATTTTTAAACATGCATTTTAGTTACTATGCGTCTATTTTCAGCATGATCTGCAGCACTTCCTTGGCAAAGAGCTGTATCCCTTAGAGTCTTTAAAAGTTACTTTATGTTTCCAACCTTAGGCAAAATTACTTTTATATCAAGTGAGCAAGAAAAACCCTTTGTGTGAACACTGTAGGACATTGCCCTTTAACTCATTTATAGAAGAATCTGTGATATTTACCAGAAACTACACTGTCTGTACCACCCACAATCTTCTGGAGAATTTAAAAGAATGAATGGTGTCCTTAAAAATAGGTTAGCAATGCTTTGAGAAAGCCTTGAGCTTCCTTGATGATAGGTACTCCCACTTCCACTAGCCTTCGCAGCCATGTGGTCCATTCTCATAGAGATACAGACGTTATTCCCCTATGAATTGTTAACTGGAAGGCCTATACATCCAAATTTCACCTCTGATAACAGACTCTGTTCTACTGTACATTGACATGTCAAAATATTACAAGGGATTTATGTACTTTACCCCGTCATGTCACCAAGATCACTATGCTGTGGTTCCCACATCTTCCTACACAGTCTCTTTGTCATCTTCAACAAGAACATTTCATCTATAGTAAGAGCTAGGAAGGAGCCTTATCTGGTATTATTAAAAACAAATACAACAGTGAACATCCAGGAAGTCAGTCAGGGCTCACATTTTGCAACTAAGGAAGCAATTCAGAATTCTATATGACTGAAAAGTTAATCCAGCAAGGTTCAAACTGAGAATTCTGAGAGGTCCTTCAGAAACAGCCAATCTTCTGAAGTTGTCAGCTGATCCAAGACCTTCAGAACAAGCTAATGACCTCAAATAGCAGACAGCTTTCCCCCAAGACATTACACCAAGACCCTTGTCTGATCTTGTTGTTTTAATCTACTTGTTTATAATCATTCTTCTTCTCATTTTATACAGGTCCCTAGCTTTTGTCCTGCCATAATGGCCTCTTTTCCTTTTATCCTCATATAATTGTTAGGTCAGAACATGTTTATTCTAATGCCATTCTTGTTATCCCAAACAATAACCACTTCTCTCAATCTCACTGACTGCTGGATGTGCCATCCATCACCAGACCCCCATGATAAAAATCTCTGAGCAATTCCAATCTCATTAAACAAGACCTCAGGGAATTGCAACCAATGGTGTTTCCGCTTGCAATTACATGGACAAATGATCTTAAATGAATCAACCTGTAACTTTGCTAGTGCCCCTCTCTCCTTGAAAAAGAACCAATTATTATAGCATCGATCGGGCCCTGGGTATTTCTAAATTTAAATTCAATGACCTAAATAGGATGATGATCCAAAGACTTGCCACCTGGAAGAGACTAATTGTAATCCAAATATGTATCCCAGCAAATGGAAAGCTTTGTTTTCCACCTTGGGTCATAAGCAACTCTTTTTTTTTCTGTATCTGGAGATGTCTCTAGTATATACAACTTTTAGCCTGGACACCTAATCCTTTCAGCCTCAGACTAACTCCTCATGCACTTTAGGAATCTCGATCATGCATAAACTTCCAAACCAAGAACTACTGATTCTTTGTTTATGCAGGTAAGAATGATACAAAGAGAAAAGACACTTATAATTAACTCAAGCAAGAGTTGTCCGTGATGCCTACCCACACTAGGTGGAGTATAGATCGGCTGTGGTCTGTTCTCTTAAGCAGTGATGGACAATCACATTTCTCTTTGTTTCTTCTTGGGCAGTAACAGTGACATCTGTGCCATCACTACAATGTCTTCCTGTGGCAACATCAATGAAGAAGTCAAGGTATAAACGGTGGTATGTAACTTTCAGGAGAAAGCCAATTATCTATCTTAAGTTGATCCTCGTGGCCTGTGAGATTTGTTCCCTGGGCCTCGATTTGGCACTTGGGTTCCTGGTTCTAAAGCATCTTTAAAAACTATTACTTGTTCTTGTCTTGTCGTGATTGTAAAGATGTTGGTCCTTTGTATTCCGTCTGGATTCTTAAATTCTAATAGAGCCCAGGGCCTCATGGATACTAAGCAAGCACTCCACAACTCAGTTATACCCCATCCCTTAGAGTCTGTGTAGCCATTCTCTCATCAGATTATGGCTATGATGATTAAAAACAACATAAATGTCAAAGAGATGCCAAAATAAAATGGACTATGGAAGCAACTGAATAATCCCTAGGAGATGAGGATTTGGTTCCCAGCCTTCTCTATATTGGTCAACCTCTTACAAGTAAGAGAATGGCCAAAAAATGGAACTGCATATTCAAGACTAGAAATTGGGGAAGCAGAGCTGGGCGTGGTGGCACACGCTTGTAATCCCAGCATTTGGGAGGCTGAGACAGGAGGATCGCGGTTCATGGCCAGCCTCAGCAACTTAGTGAGGCTATTTGCAACTCAGTGAGACCCTGTTTCAAAATAAAGAATAAAAATAGGACTGGGGGTGTAGCTCGAAGATAGAAAATTTTAAAAAAAGGAATTTGGGGAAGTAGAAATTTTCTTAGTCTATTCAGAGCTGTTATAATAATATGCAATGAAACGAGTGGCTTATAAACAAAAGAAATTTATCTCTCATCATTCTGGAGGCCAGCAAGGCCACGATCAAGGTACTGGCAGGCTCAGATTCAGTGTCTAAGGCCTGCTTTCTGGTTCCCAGGTAGATGGCCCTCTTCTCTCTTTGTCCTAAGATGGTGGAAAGGGTGATAGATCTCTAGGGGTCTTTTCACAAAAGAACTAATCTCATTCATCTGGTCCCAGAACCTGGGCATCTCCTAAAGGCCTCATCCCTGATACCATGAGCTCATCATGATACCATGAGGGGTAAGATTTTAATCATTATTAATGTTATTTTGGTGGGGAAAGGACACAAACATTGAGTTAATAGCAGAAAACAGAGGGTTAGCACAACCAATAGGGTACTCTGTGAAAAGACTAAGAGAGAGATAGGAAGGGCAGTCTGGTCCCAGAAAACAGGGAAGTCACAACATGGAAATATAAAGGAATGTGGATTTAGCAGAAAAAGAGCAGAGTAGGAGAAAGCACCATATTTTCAGTAGGAATTTTGAGGCAAAGCACTGGGTACTTCAGAGGAAATCCCATCCTTCACTCCCAATTAAATACTTAGCAGAGTATATTTTTGTTAATTCACTTGTGGGGTTAAATTTATTTGGAGGGTGCCTTCAGGCACAAAATACTGCTTTAAGAATGGGTGTAGAGTGGGGGGAGTCTCAAAAGCATCTGTCTCCCCATTGATTTATAGATGCCAGATAACACTGAGCCTCTGTGATCTACCCCAAGGAGGTTCATCCTACCTCCCAGCAACCCTATGAAATAAGTACTATTATCTTTATTCCCATTTTACAAAACTGAAGAAGCCACTCCTCCTGGAAGTAAGCTTCAACATTAGCCAAGAGGAATAATTGCAGTTTGGACCAAGCTGTCTGGCTGTGGGGACTGTGTTCTTATCCATCTCAATACTGTCAGAGCCCAGAGCCATTTCACAGTCCAGCCTTTAGGCAGGGAACTCTGCACCCTCGGGGTTCTATCCACTGGAGTGTGCGGACGGAATAATAAGAATATAGCCAGAAGGGAGAGAAGGTAGGTTGCCAAGAGCTGTATGACAAAGTCATAAAGCCCATTAGCCTCCCGTGGCCAGGGAAGCCCCTCTGGCAAATTGGTGCCCAGATTCTGTGATGCTGAGCCCCAACATCACCTCAAAAACAGGCAGCATCAGCTACACCTCCGCTTCCCTGCAGCTCACATCCATCTTGTCACATCTCACCCCCACTCTTTCCTGCCACCTCTCCTACCACCTGGTTCCAGCTGGGACCACAGCAGTGGCCTCTCTGCCTCATAATCCTCTCGTCCAGTCCCCTCAGTCATAATCCTCTCGTCCCCGTCTAGTCCTCACTTTGGCACGAGCATTACCCCTAGGGGTGCATCACACTTTACCTGGCAGGAATTCTTCAACCATCTCCCATCACACCAAACATACAAACCCAGTTCTCTATCCTGACCTATTATGTCTGGACCCATTGACTGAGGACTATCCTTCCTTGGCCCAGTAGATTCTACCCCACTGGCTTCCTTTCAGACCCTAAGATACACCCAGCTTTCTTTTCCCACCTTAGAATTTTCCACCATCTGTGCCTCTTGCCCTCTCTGTTCTTCACTTACTCATTCTGCACGACTGCTTTCTACGTTCACTCTAGGACACATGTCACCTCCTCTGAGAAACCTTCCCTGACCACCTTAAGTAAGAACCTGGCTTTGAGGCATTGATTGCTCAAAGACAAAAGTTCTACCTGTTCATTCACCCACTATTCTGAGTACTTATCACAGTGACTGATAAGGATTCCCAAATATTCCTGAATAAATAAATGGCATAAATGGGTCCCAAAGGTTGCTTATCACTTGGTGGTTGCTGAATGAACTGAGGTGTAGGGAGAAGAGAGTGAGCAGGGACCAGGGACAAACAGGGATATTTCAGGTAGGCGTGATGGTGCACACTTGTTATCCCAGTACTTGAGAAGCTAACACAGGATGATCAGGAGGATCAGTTTCACAACCAGCTTCAGCAACATTCAGTGAGCCCCTCTGCAAGTTAGTGAGATCATGTTCCAAAATAAAAAAATAAAATGGGGCTGGGGGTGTAGCTCAGAGGTAGAATACCCCTAAATCCAATCCCTAGAACTACCAAAAAAATTTTTTTGAGATGTTTTCCGATGGCAAATGCAAATAGACAAATAATGACCATACTGCTTTATCATTCCGTTCACACGTGTTTTAAAATGTTTGGGGTAGGGGAACTGACAGCTCTCCTAAGAGGCTTGACAGGATCCGGCTGCTGTCAAACTCATTAACGAGGCCTCTTAAGCAATTTAAAGCAAAACAGCTTCCACACCAAAGCCAAGCTTCAAAGAGCAGTAGGAAAGCAGAGACAGGGAGTACCAGAATTATCAGCTAGGTTGCTGGGAGAAATCTCCTGTGATTAGAAAAAGAGAAAGGAATGCAGTAATTACACTTTGCGCAGACTAAGAGAATTCAAGAAGCAGGGTGGGTCCTGCCTTCATCTTTATTTCTGATGGAGAGAGATGAAATAAAAGTAGACATGGATGGAGCAGAGGCCATTTAAGACCTTCCCTGGGATGAATAAAGCGATTCTCTCCAGAGGGAAGAGAGGTAGGTAGAGAAACTTCCTCTTAGCACTAAAACTGCAGAGGTGGTTAAAATTACCTGTACTGGCAGGAGGAAGAGAGAAGCCACAGGAGATCCGTCAGGAGCATGTGAACAGGCCTGGAGCCTGGAGCTTGCTGACACTTGAAACAGAGTGAGGAAGACTTTCAGCTCCTGGGACTCCGGCAAATGTAGGTGATGAGACAGAGATGAAGAGCACAGGTGGGTGGTTCCAGGACTGCTGGGGAGTGGGACTCTGCCATGAGGCAGATGGAGTTCAGAGCCTGGCTCCCTTTCTTTTCATGAAAGTTTGTACAAATTACCCAATCCCGCCAGACTCCAGATCACTCTTCTTGAAGGGGGAACAGTGTGGATAATGAGGGGAGAGAATGACCAAGATCACAGGTGCCACAACTCTTTGTGGCCTGGTTAGGGAGTACGCAGCTTGATATTGCATGTGTGGAGAGTATAGACTGGCTTCCACAACCTTCTCACCAGGAGCCAGAAAACAACAAACTACATTCTCCAAGCTCTCTTCCCATTAGCATTCTAGAAGCAAATTAAATTTGGCCAATTAGATTGTACAGTCAGCCTTCCAGGTAGGTTCCTCATCTGTAGAGGAGGTCCACGGTTGGTTTACCAACTGTGAGCCGGATATATTCAGAAAAGTAATTGTTTCTGTGCTGAATATGCACAGACTTTTTTTCTTGTCATCATTCCCTAAACAATACAATAGCTGTTTACCTAGAATGTATAATGTATTAGGCATTATAAGTTATTAATCATTATAAGAGATGATGTAAAGTATATAGAGGATGTATATAGATTATATGCAAATACTCCATTATATAAAAGGGACTTGAGCATGTAGGGATGTCGGTAGCTGCAAAAATCCTGGGACCAATCTCCTGTAAATACCAAGGAACAATGTCCTCACCTGAGATTTGAGAGGTGGGTCCAGTGAAGGGTGGTTTCCTCCATCCCTCAACCTCTTGTCACTGATGCTTTTTGACCTTCAGTGTCCAGTCTGCAGCCTGCTGAGTGTCCAGAGGCAGGGCACAGTGACAGGGTGGCTTCCCAATACAAAGAACACTGTTTCAGCAGTGGATTCTTGAAATCAGTGGCCCTGGGTAGCCTCCACAGTGTTAGCTCCTCTGACAGTTGGTTCTCCAGTATTCTAGAAGTCATTTCTAAAAATTCAGTCTAGAGCCCATACCCTAAGATCTTCTGGTGATTTTTTAAAAAATACTTCATCACCTTCATTCATGTTCAAAGTTAAAACTGCAAGAGTCATTTCTGTTTCCTGCACTCAATCCCAACTCTTCCACCAAGTGTTTTCATTGGCTTTCCTTCACAGTCTTACCTGTGGAGCGTATTTTTTTTATAAGTGAAAAAATAATTTTTCTCTTTATAAAATGCATCTTTTGCTGCACCTGATTATGTTACTATTTTTCTTGAGTTACTGACACCGTCAGAAAAACCTACCAACCACTCCATCCATAGGTAACTAAGCCTGAGATATCACCATCCCCTGGGACCAATGGCCCAAACTACAACTTTAATGCTGGCAGGGGAATAGCAGAGTCAACAGAGCAGATGCCATTATCTCAAGCCAATAAAATGAAGCCCATTATTGATGTGCTTACAGAATATTAAAGATGGAGAGTTCAGGAAAAAGAATTTATCCAGCATCATCTAAGAGACACAGAGCACTAATGACTTAAGGTAAGTCTCCTGTTGGCTTGGCAGAGTCAGCCTTTTAATTGAGAGTGACTCACTGTCCCTCATCGGTGACTACATTTCTTAAAAATAGCAGCTCCCTGTGTGATGGGTTCAGATCCAGGAAGTAAACTCTGAAACCTTCTCACCTTAACTCAGTTTACTCGCACTGGCGTAGGTGTCTCTTCTCTATTTCTCCAGACACCAATAATGAGCATCCTAACATCTTCTGATGCTGGTTACAATGACTCAGTTCAACAGAGAGTGATGGTCTCTAAGAGAATCGAGAATAACTTGTGAACCTATAGCTCTAAGTCCTAAATTTGAAGTTGAGATTACAAATTCATTAACCCTAAGATCTTCCACCCTCAAAGCCTGACATGCACAGTTCCAATTAGTGGGCATACACACATGTCTCTTGATCAGTTCTTAATTATGGGCATATAGCTTATTTATGAGCATTTATTTTTATTTATTTCGGAGACTAGTTGAAAAGGCCAGCCTCTTGACTTCAAGAGATGGGAGTTCATATTCTGTCTCTGGGCTTCTTGGCTTTGTGATTTCAGACAAGTAACTTGTCTGAAGCTTTCTGTGCCTCGGGCTTCTGTCTTATAAAAAGGAGTCATTAAGAATACCTAGGATATAGGCCAGGTATGGTGGCACATGCTTGTAATCCCAGCATTTGGGAGACTGAGACAGGAGGATCGCGGTTCGAGGACAGCCTCAGCTACTTAGTGAGGCCCTTTGCAACTCAGTGAGACCCTGTTTAAAATAAATAATAAAAAATAGGGTTGGGGGTATAACTCCAAGGTAGAATGTCCCTGGGTTCCACCCTCAGTACTGCAAAAAAAAAAAAAAAGCCAGATATGATGGTACGTACCTATAATCTCAGTACTTGGGAAGCAGAGACAGGAGGATCACAGGTTCACAGCTAGCCTCAGGAGCTTAACAAAATCCTGTTTCAAAATAAAAAATAAAAAGGGCTGGGTGTGTAGCTCAAAGGTAGAAAACTCCTGGGTTCCATCCCCAGTGCAAGAAAAACCAAAAACCTTTATGATGTTGAGATTTCTTCCTCCTATTCTGATTCTCTGCAGTGCTTTTAGCATAAATGGGTGTTGAATTTTGTCAAATGCTTTCTCAGCATCTATTGAAATGATTGTGTGATTTTTCTCTTTGGTTCAGCTTATGTGATGAATTACATGGATTGATTTTCATATGTTGAACGAGTCTTGCATCCCTGAGATGAACCCTACTTGGTCATGGTGTAAGATTTTCTTGATATGGCTTTGAATGGGTGTTGCTAGCATTTTGTTTAGCAGTTTTACATCTAACCTCATCAACAATACAGGCCTGTAGTTTTCTTTCCTTGAGCTATCTTTATTTGGTTTCAGTGTAATGTGATGTTGGCTTCATAGAATGTATTTGGGAAAGACCCAGTTTTTTCTAATTCACAAAATGGACTGAAAAGTATTGGGATTAGCTCTTCTATGACGGTTTTATAAAATTCACTTGGGAATTTATCTGGTCCTGGGCTTTTATTTGATAGTAGACTAGATGAGAGGGAAAAACTAAAGATGAGCAATTAAAGTGACCTAAATGAGAGGGATGGCAGGGGGGAAGAGGGAAATTCCCTAATGTATATGATGTACATTCACAAATATATCAAAGTTAATCACTAAGCCAAACATGAGAAGGAGGGAAGGGGGAGGGAATTGGGAAAGGGCTAAATGAGTGATGTATGCATGTATGCCTCTACCATCTTGTACCCCATTAAGATATAAGACTACAATGTACCAATAAAAAATAAAAAATAAACAAAACCCAAAACAAGAATACCTAGTCATTAAGAATACTTTGGCCAGGCATGGTGGCACACGCTTGTAATCCCAGCTCTTGGGAGGCTGAGACAGGAGGATCGCACAGGTTTGAAGCCAGCCTCAGCTACTTAGTGAGGCTCTCAGAAACTTAGTGAGACCCTGTTTCCAAATAAAGTATAAAATAGGTCTGGGAGTATAGCCCGGAGGTAGAAAAGCCCCTGGGTTCCACCCTCAGTACCACCAAAAAAAAAAAAAAAGAATACTTTGTATGGAACTCAAAATACATAAAGTCACCAGTATAAATAAATAATATCAATTGATACATACTGTGTGTTACAAGAATGAAAAAAATGAGCAAAGCCCTTTAGAAGTATCTGCTATAGCACAGGGGGAAGCAAGCTGTTCTTAAGTAAGGATAATAGCCTGAATGGCTTGGTTCATGTGACTAAAGACCTCATTCAACTTAAATATCAAGCTTAAGAAGGAGCTAGTACTTGAAAGTAGACTAGGGCTCCTTCCAAAGATAAGCAGAAAGAAAGTTCCAGGAAGGAGGAAGTGAAAGAACAACCTTGTGAGATAAAAACAAGCCTGGGAGGCTTTTCTGGAATAGGCCTTACAGGCCAACTTGAACTTGAATAGTCTTGTTTCAAGAACAACCTCAAGGGCTTCCCTTTCCCAGCATCCACACTCAGGCCGATCTGTTCCAACCCCGGACTCGGTCATGCCACTGGCTGTGACCAATAGGATGGAACGTAGCAAATTTGATTCAGGGAGAATTGTACAAACAGCTGGCACTTTGGAGCTGATCCCAGTGTTGTATCTGGAACCTTTCTGCCACCAAGGTAAGAGGCCTGCTCTAACTAGTTGGGTGATAGAAACCTGTGATTCGGTCACCTGCAGCGTCCCAGTCTAGAGCTTGCCCTGCCAGAGGCACAACAATCCAGCTCCCCACAGCTAGTTCTGAGTGCACAGGTGAGCCCTGTTGCAATGACCAAAATTGCCCCTCGGAGCCCAGTCCAGAACTGTAACCAAAATAAATGGTGATTGTTGGAAGCCACCACATGTTATAGTGGTTTGTTAAAGAATCAAAAGCCTGCTGATAATGGGGAGCCGTTGAACGGTAGGCACAGGTGAGCCACACGAACAAGTCTGAGATGCTATCCAGATGGATGTGTATTTAGGAAATTCAAGATGCATCATGAGTTAACCAAAACAGTTATTAGCATGAATTTCTTTCAAAATAAATAAATTGGCAACTGATTATTGAAAGCCATAGGTATTAATTCACAATGCCATAGAGTCTTGCCACTCAAGATGTTGTCCACAGACATCATCCACCAGATCATCTGGAGCTTATTATAAATATGGAAGTTGGGCTCCATTTTACCTGGGTCTAAGGAGCCTCAGAAGAATTTCAACAACATCCCCAGGTATTTTGTTGACACTATTATAGCTTGAACAGCATCACCCCATCCTAAAACTGCAAGCTGAGTCCACATCAGTCGCTCACCTCACCCCCCGATCTGATCAGATTTCCTTATTTCTTTAGATGCTTTACTATGCCTTCCTTTCCACTTGCTTCCTAGCTGGGCTTTATAAACAAACAAAAAGCCACCTTTGTCCTATTATCAAAAAAGTGTGTGCATGCGTGTGTGTGTGTGTGTGTGTGTGTGTGTGTGTGTGTCTTAGGAAGTAGGATCCAACAAATAAAAATGTTTGGCCTATGCAGGTTTTGAACCAATTAAGAAAGAAGGATAGATAGAGGTCAAGATAGCATCTTTATCACTAATGAAGTCTAACAGACATTGCCAATGGCTTCCTCTGCAGCATCCACAATGAGCCACACAAAGCTGTTTCTTCCCTTCCTACTGGCAGGTAGCTGCCTTCCCCAAAGAGAGAGAAGACAAAAGGCCCAGCTGAGGTGAGGGATAGGAGCAAGAGAGGGACTTGGGGGAACAGGAAGAGTTGCTGCTCTCAGAGCGGAGACGCCATGATAGAAAAAGGCCTGGGCGTGGAGGTCATGGGGGTGGGCGTTCTATAAAATGTGGCCGTCATGGTTGTTTATATTTCTTAAGAGCCAACTTGTTTAGAAATGCTTTGTAATGTTGTCTAATGAATGGTGTCATCTTCACTTAAAATGGAAAAAAATATATATCGTGGGCACAATGGTGTATGCCTGTAGTCTCAGTACTTGGGAGGCTGAAACAGGGGGATCACAGGTTTGTAGCCAGCAACTTAGTGAGGACCTCCAGAACTTAGTGAGACCCTGTTTAATAATAAAATGGGGTTGGGGGTAGAAGTAGAATGTCCCTGCATTCAATCGCCAGTTCCACTATATATATATATATATATATATATATATATATATATATATATACATACATACATACATACATACTAATTTCTCTCTCTTATATATATACTCCATATGATGTATTTGCCATGTGATGCCTTGTCCTGCTTCCAACTGTGCAATGAATATGAATCCCCATCAGCAAGAAGAAAGTCCCAAGACCTCCAAAATAATAAGCTAAAACAAACCTCTTTCCTTTTTAAAGTATCCAGTCTCCGTTATTCTGTTACAACAACAGAAACTGGACTAAGCCCAAAACAGAGAACATGCTTGAAAGGCTTTTATTCATTTTTAATTTTTTGGCAGGTTTAGGGATTGAACCCAAGCCATCATGCATGCCAGGCAAGCACTCTGCCAAGAAGCTCTCGCCCCAGCCCTTGAAAGTTTATGAACAAAAATAGTAACAACAATAACAACAACAAAAACAAAAAATGCTTGCCAGACATAACATCTTCCTTGGACTCTTCTGTGAGTAAAAATAATAAATTTCCACTATGTTTCAGCCAGTGTACAAATATTTCTCCTGTGGCACACAATGGATATTGCTGAAAACCACACACTCAGCAAAATTATACATTTAAAAAGAATGCTTTTAGGAATTTTAGGATTATAGTTAGACCACTAAAAATTTATGCAACTTTATAACTTGAGCACTAACAAAAACTGTAATTGGTATCTTGAGAGATAACTTGGACAGTCCAGGCGGGAAGCTCAGCATAGTTGGAAGTTGCCTCAAGGCTATTAAAACACTATTAAAAATGATTGTGTGAAATTGTAGATGCAGAATAGTCACTGCTAGGTCCAGGGATGGGGGTGGTAGGGAACGGGCATGGCTAATGGACCAGTTCTGCTGCTTAGTTATGGTGGTTATACACATGGGATAAAACTACACACACACACACACACACACACACACACACACACACACACACTGCATGTAAAACATAAATAAGCTCTGTGGATTTTCCAATGACCCTTGTTGATTTCTTGACTTGGATTTTGTACTATACTTGTGCCAGAGGTTACTATCAAAGAAACTGGTTGCTGGATATATAAGACCCCTTTATACATTTTTTTTTTTGCAATTTCTGCACACTGATAATGATTTCAAAATCATGAGTTAAAAAAAACATAGTTGAGCAGAAGTGTCTGCAGTGGTAGAAACAATACAGATGGAAATGGATCTCTGAACTAGGGGAACTGCATCTCAGCAGCCAGAGGAGGAAGTCAGGCCTACCCCGAGCAGGCCAGGCGTCCACCTGTCCAGGAAGGATGCTCCAGGAGATGCCCTTATTTCTATTTTCTCAGTGGAAAGCAGAAAGGGTTCTGTCCTATGCACTAGCCAAACAGACGCTTTTCCCTTTCTGTTAAAGGTCATAAACATTTCTATTCCCACTAATCAAACTCCTCATCTTTCAAAGTATATCAACATTATGAATTTGGTTTGTTTTCTTTGTCATTCAAGAAGGGATTACTTAATTACAAATTGGTTACAAGTCGGCTTGTTTATTCCACATATAAGTCATCACATATTTTAGGGACACAGGTTTCTCTGGGAAGAAAACCTGTGGGTCCTGTGAATGTGCGTCCCCTTTGTGGAAATGTTTAGGTGTTTTTCTGGGAAAGGACTTCTGCAGGTTGTGGATGTCCCTGTGGGTAAATGAAGACACAAGTTTATCAAAGTAGGTGTTGTCTGCAAAAGCCCTCAATTGAGAAGTCTTAGCCATCATTGTACAGGAATCACAAGGGGGAATTTGTTTAAAAGGAAGATTACGGGGTGTAGGGTGTGGCTTCAAGATATAACTCTTGCCTAACACACGGGAGACCAAGGCTCAACCCCAGCACCCCCATCCACCAACAGACACACACACAGAGCAAATTATCTGATCTACTTCACAGTTTCTGAACCCCTGGGTCTGGGATGAGGACAAGGTATAGCAATCTATGATATAATATGTGCCCAGGCCGAAGCTGCCCTTCTGAAAACCACTCCTTGAAAAGCACACACTTCAATCCTCAATGAGAAGAAGGCTGGCTACTCGCCTTTAAGTATTTCGCTGATTTCCTGCTGAAATCGTGCAATTTGGCTGAATGAACAGTGAGCTGTGGAAGAGAGGAGAAGAGCGATGCTTCAGAGACATGCTGAGCAATCTGAAAAGCAAGTTAAAGCACCGTGACATTGCTCCCAAGCGCTGGGGACTGACAGCAGCTGCCGCGTGTGCTGGTACCAGTGCCACCTTTGAATACAAAGAACGGTGGGTATTTTGACTTATTTCAGCAGGGATAAAATGTAAGGAGGAAAAATATTCCCCTGACGAGCTTCCTCCTCTGAAGCATCAGAGTAGAATCATAATGCCATCCACTCACCTATCAGATTTCCAATCACCAGCTTATCACAAAAGAAATCACTGACATCATCTGCCCGTAGGCAAATAGCACACTTCTTGAAATTCCCTGAATGTTGAAGAGTGTACTTTTGAAAAATGCATTCCAAGTTCTTTACAGCTTAGACACACTTCCTCCTTGGGATGTTAGGAGAAGCCCAGTTGAAGAATTGGTAAACACAGGGCAAAAAGCTGGTTGGCAGATGATAAAGACATCAAAGAAAATTCTATGTCCATGTGACACAGCGCTGCATTTAGATTTTTTTTTTTTTTGAGATTGAGCTCAGGGGCAGTCTACCTCTGAGCTAGACCCCAATCCTATTTTATTTTTTATTTTGAAATAGTGTCTCATTAAATTGCTGAGGGTTTCTCTAAGTTGCTGAGACCAGCCTCAAACCTCCGATCCTCCTGTCTCAGTCCCCCAAGTACTAGAATCACAGGCATGCCATTTTGCCTGGATACGTTTGAGTTTTTTATTTTCTTCTTTTTTTTAATCAACACATCAAAGGCCTTTTGTATTTAGGGACATGAAAATATCAAATAATGTTGAAGTCAGGGCAAATATGTCTATCTTCTCAAATATATTGCCCTTGGAGAAAGAATATATTAGATATTAAACCAAGAAATACTGAGACAGTACTTGAGATGGAGCCAAAGGTTTGAAGCCAGCCTCAGCAACCTAGCAGGGCCCTCAGCAACCTCAGAGAGACCTGTATTGAAACAAAAAATAAAGGGTTGGAAGTGTAGCTTGGAGGTAGAACCATGCCTGGTTTTAATTTCTAGTACAGAAGAAGAAAAAGAAGGAGACGATAAACTGTACTTGATTTCAGACAAAAAGCTGAGAAGCAACTGTATTTGAATTATAACATGTGGCCTAGGTTTTGACAAACACTGTCCTAAATATTCATTGAAGAACATCTTTCTTCTTATACTCTTGCAGACACTGAGGACTCCCTGGCCAATTTTTAGAATTTGGATTTGGAGTTTTCTTGGATTCTCAAGGACCATAGGTCATTGTTTTTGTTTATTCAATATCTACTATACCATCTGACATGTAAAAGATACTCAGTGGGTCTTTTTTTTTTTTTTTGGTACTGAAGATTGAACATAGGGGCATTCTATCACTGAACTAGCCCTTTTTATTTTCTATTTTGAAACAGGGTCTCACTAAGTTTCTGAGAGTCTTAATAAATTACTGAGGCTGGCTTTGAACCTGCGACCCTCCTCTCCTGGCTTCCTAAGTGCTAGAATTACAGGTGTGCACCCAGCCGAAGGGTCTCCTCCAGAATGCGTGAACCAAGGAGAATAACGAATGAGGAAAGGAGGGAAACAAAGGGATGTTTCCAGGTCCTTTCCTTCTTTTTGGTTTGAAATTTCAAGTACCTAATAATTTGTTACGATCCAGAGAGTTAACCAAGCAAGATGAGCAGGTGTGGAACTTTTATAGACCACAGAAAACAGCAGAGGGTAAGAGTCAACAGCATTGCCCCAAAAGCTAGAAATCTTTAACAGAAAGATCAAGTACCAAAGTAGGCACTGGATCCAAGAGAACTCAAGTTTACTTAAATAACAACACCGGGAACTACTGCACCAGGCTCTCTATTTGAATTATTCCATTTAAACCAGTAATCACGGTCCTGTGAATGCAACAATCCTGTGAAAGGGAATTATCATGTGAGGGACTGTGCTCATCCTGGCATCCCCAGCCACTACCAAGTATCAGATGCCCAAATAATACTGTTTCAAGAAATAAAGGAATGACTGGGTGAATCTTCACCTTTTCAGGTGAAGAAACCAAGGGTCAGAGAGAAAGGAAGCACGTTTGAATTGCTGCTTTACAGTTTCAAATGTGTGAACAGGTACCACCTACTCGGGGTTATCATCTGTGCCCTGCCTGTTAGTCTGCATTCAGTGCTTTCTCCAGGCTGTGCCAGCTGTGAATCTTAGCAACCAGCCGGTGGCGGCTCCATTGAATACTAATATTAAATGCTCACCGGGCTGGGGCGCCTTCCAAATTGAGCTAGTAAGACTGCTTTCATGCATTTTGAAATAGTCATTTATAATTAAGGTGATATAATCATGCAACCTGGAATTCCATCCCAATGGCTTGCTTGCTTATTTATTTATTTATTTATTTATTGTGTTGCTGGGGATTAAACACAGAGGCATTCCACCTCTGAGATACACACCTCCAGCCATATTTATTTATTTTTCCCAGTTTGGAAACCAGGTCTCCCTAGGCTGCTGAGAGCCTTGCGATAATGCCGAGGCTGGTTTTGAACCAGCAATTTTCCTGTCCCAGCCTCCCAAGTCTTGCATTTACAGACGTGTATCACCACACCTGTCTCCCAATGGCTTTTACACATGTATTTCACAGGAATATTTACTGCGGTTGAGTTGTAGCCTTCCCTTTAAAAATATATGCACAGGCTAGAACCTGTGAATGTGACTTTATTTGGAAAAAGAATCTTTGCATGTATAATTGAGTATCTCAAGATGAGATTCTTCAGGATTCACCAGATAAGTACCAAATTCAAGTCCAAGTGTTGCTCTGAGAGCAGAAGAGAAGTTCCTGAGAAGAGGGGACCAGAGACTGGAGTGCCGCAGCCACAGGCCAAAAGATGCCTGAAGCCACCAGACACCAGAAGAGGTTAGAAAGGGTTCTGGAGCTCACAGCTTGCCAAGGCTTCTCCTATGGACTTCTGGGTTCCAAAACCGTGAAACAATGCAGGTTTTTCTTTGTTTTGGCAGTACTGGGGGTTGAACCTAGGGGCTTTCTACCTCTTAACTACACCCCCAGCCCTATTTTTATTTTTTTTATTTGGAAATAGACCTTCACTAACTTGCAGAGGGCCTCACTAAGTTGCTGAGGCTGGTCGTACCTGTGATCCTCCTGTCTCAGCCTCCCCAGGCACTGGGATTACAAGTATGTACCACCATTCCTGGCTTCAGTTTTGTTTTTTAAGGTTAGCCATGATATTTGTTATAGCAGCTGGAGGAAACAGATACACAGTCGAGATAAGTCAAACTGAGTCAAAGCAAGGAAGATTATTTAATAAAATCATGAAATTTCAGTCAAGTACTCAACCAAGATGTTCAACCTACTAAACTAGAGATCTTCTATGCATATATCCTTTGAACATGAATGTTCATGTCATTTGAGAGATTGATACCGAAGACTTGTATTTTGATTTCCCCAAGAATTACAAACCTCATCTTTTTCCTAAGAAAGAGATGCCACCCCTATACATCATTCAAGAACAATGAGGCATTCAATTATCCGGGACAGTTTTTCTCTTTTTTTAATTAATTAATTTATTTTTTATTGGTGCATTATATTCATCTATCATATTGGAGTAAAAAACTTGTGTGTACAGACATGCACACATCACTGATTTAACCCCTACCCAATTCCCACCCCATTCCCTCCCCTTCCCTCCCTCCCTTGCTTGGCTTAGTGGTTGACTTCGATATATTTAAGTACATTGGGTGTTTTAGAGATTTTCCTCTTCCCCCCTCCTTTCTCCTCCTTTAGGTTGTCTTGTTTCCTCCTCCATAGGATTTTCTTTTTCATCTAGAGTTTCTCTCACATATTAGGGAAGCATCTGATTTCTTATTTTTTGTGACTGACTAATCTCACTTAGCATAATGTCCTCCAGTTTTTCTTAAAGTGCAATATTAAAGCAAAGCAGAGATTACATAGAAATAAATGCCCATTGCAGTCATCCCTGAATAAGCCCTCTTATTTATTATGACCTTGCTTAGGCACTCTTTCAAATCCAATGGGCAAACACTGTGCATCTCACAGGTGCCGAGCATTCTGTTAGGTGCTGAGCAAAAATGAAATAGATGTAGTTCTTGGTTTGGTAGAGACCATCGTAGACGACTGAGAGAGACCAGCAGGAATGAGAAGTGGTGCCTGTGCTGGGGGTGCAAGCACAGATGTGGTGAAAACACAAGTAGGAGCGCCCATCGCGTGGGGCACAGGCAGACGGGATGAGGGGCAGAACTTGAAAGCTCAGTTAGCAGGATTAGGGCTCCGACACACTGCAGGGTGAACAGCTGGTGAGAATGCAGAGGGCAGGGAACTGGCCAGAGGATAAGCATGTCTGAATTGGATTGGAGAACAATGTTGAGGAAATCTGGAGAAGCAAATAGGCTATGCCAGCAAAGGGCCTTGGTCAAAGGTTGAAGTTCATCCTTAAAACAACAAAGGAGCCAGGCACGCTGGTACATGCCTGTAATCCCAGCATTTAGGAGGCTGAGACCGGACTGCAGACTCAAGGCCAGCCTCAGGAACTTAGACCCTTAGCAACTTAGTGAAATCCTGCTTCAGCAGCAGCAGCATTATCATCATAATGACAATAATAAATAGGACTGGGGCTAGAACTCAGAGGTAGAGTGCCCCTGGTTTCAATCCCCAGTACCACGAAACAAACAAATAAAACAACAGAGGGAGCTATTAAAGGACATTATATCAGTTACCAGGTGACAGAACCTGGTTGTTCTTTGGGAAGGTGAATCTGCTAGTGTGTGACCCTGGAGCAGAATGGGGCAGGAAGGGCAGGGGCATAGCTCAGTGGTAGAGCACTTGCCCGGCATGTGCAAAGCCTGGGTCCTATCTTCTATAATTGCAAAAGGAGGCAGGCCAGAGCAGTCAGGTGTGAACCATCGCAGTAGAGCACAGGGGAATTGACAGGTGTGAGGCTGTTGCAGCCATTCATGTAAACCGTAGGAAATGAGACATCAACAACAGGGTGGAGACCAGGAGAAAGTCTGGAGAGGGTATTATGGGGATCATTCTTTAGACTGGATACCAGTAGCCGGGGCAAGAAAAGCAGGACTCAAGAATTACTCTCACCAGTTTGTGGACTCCTGAAAGATTAAGTATGGTCTTTTTATTTCAGTCCAGCCTCCTGAACAAAATAAGTCCTCAATTTATTAGCAGTTCAATCAAACTTCCCAGGTTTCTATTAGAAACTGAGGTTCCAGGTACTTTCCACAGTGCTCACGGAATACCCTTCACTTTCAAGTCCATAAAGCTGCTATGAGAGATAATTTACGGCTCTCAGAAGGGCCTCCTGTTTTTGTTCGTCTGCCCATTTAGTGGCTCCTTACTGGATTAATGGCCTGGTGCATGAATCACTATGACGATCCTGCAGAATTGAGTGCTGACCAGAGGGTTAAGCTTTCTACCACCTCCGATGCTGCCCTGAGCCCCAGGCAAAGGTCAGCCACGGTTGAGGTCCCCCATCCCACCTACCCGCCCCAGGTCTCTTTCAGGCATCTACCACATGCATATTTATACCATTGTGCAGAAGGGCCGCCACTAGAGTCTCTCTTGCTGCAACCGCCAAAGAAATTCCTGCAGCTCTACTGAATGAAGGCTTTTTAAATCACTTTTTGACTGAGAGAACTCAACAAATGAAGCAGCGTGCCGTGGAGTGGATATAACTGAAGAACAGACTCACCTCGCGGAACCAAGGTGCCTTGATAGATAGCCCTGTATGCCAGGAGGAGAGGGACGCAGGGGACCCAGGCGTAGGAGCCATGGTGGAGCAGCGGGGACTGTGAGAGCAGAGTCGGCCACGAGGGAGTGATGACTCGGGCCTAAAGAGACAGAAAATAACTCACAGAGAAGACTTGGATTGGGTCTGATGACAGGATCTAGCAGGCATTCTGGAGAATGGACTGTTGTATTTGTAGGTATATAATTCATCCTGTGGGTCATACATGGCATGATAGTTAGCATCCCTGAACCTTGTCCGCCACGAGCCAGGAGGGCTGAAATGCCATCCTCCCTACCGGCAGCCAACACACACACTTTCAAATACTCCCTGGAAGACTGTACTTCCCTGGGTGTGAACCACTGATGGACAGAAGAGGGGAATTGAGAGCCCAGGGTGTCAAGGGAAGAACTTGAGGCTCATTTGGGACACTGATGGAACATCACGATGGAGGCACAGGCACTAGCAAATGGGTTTCCAACAGCTAAAACTAAGGCTTATTGCTAAGTGCTACTCACAACACATTCAAGATGCTGAAAGACCATGTTAAATATTAATGCCAGGCCCAATTAAGAAGTCAAAGGCATCCAGGCATGAAGGTGCAGGCTTGTAATCCCAATGCTTGAGAGGCTAAGACAGGGTCTGTGACCAGTGCACTGTAACTCAGCAAGACCCTGTTTCAAATTTTTAAAAAAGGGCTGGGAGTATAGCTCAGTGGTAGAATGCCTCTGGGTTTAATCCTCAGTATGTCTGCCTGCCTGCCTGCCTACTTGTCTGTATCTGTCTGTCTATATCTGTCTGTCTGTTTCTCTCTCTTTCATACACACACACACACACACACACACACACACACACACACACACACCCAATCAAAAATGTGGCTTGGGACATGGGCTTTAAGCTTGGGCCTATATTAGAATTTTGGCTTTACCCATCACTTTCAATTTTCTTGAGCAATTTACTACCATTTTTCTCATCCAGCCTTATCTTCAGAATGAAGACCATACTTCCTCTAAGAACTGGTAGAATGTACGTAAAGTGCCAACTTTATAGTGGTACTCAAAGTGTTGTTAAGAGACTCTGTATTAATATTAATGGAGGATCTTATGCAGGAATGGAACCATAAGAAAAATGGGCAGGAGGGCTATTTGTTGAGCATTCAAGGGACCCACAAAAATCTAGGATAATCTCAGTTGATCTGCGTTGTTTAGTACCTACTATGTGTTAATGCTATTAACTTGTTTAACTCAACATCTACTTGAAGGCAGTTTTCAAACACTTTGCAGTTGGTAAATGAGATCAGAGAAGTTAAATAAGTTGTTTAGTGTAGATAAAATTATCCAATCCCTTCTTCACATTACTCACAAACAGTAATTTTAAATGAATCATACATGCAAACATAAAAGGTAAAACTATTGAAAATAAGATGAGGATACCACCTTTAGGACCCTGAGCTAAATCAAGGACTTAGAACAAACCAAAGCACTAACTTTTAGAAAGTCAATGCAACAAAATTGAGAACTTCTACTCATCCAATAATACTTTCTAAAAAATGGATTTTGTATTAGGACACAAAAAGCATTAACTGTAAAAGACCTAATAAACTTGACTTCATCAATATTCTACACTTTGAAAGACATAATTAAGAAAATAAAAAGGCAAGTCACGGTCTAGAAAAATATAATTCCCAACACATATATCTAACACAGTACTTATATCCAAAATATGTCAAGACCTCCTAAATGTCAATAATAAAATGACAAGAAAGTCAGTCAAAAATGTGAACAAAAAAACCTGAACAGACACTTCACGAAAGAAGACATACATTTTAAATGGTTCATCTTCTAAGTCTTCAGAAAAATGCAAATTAAAACAACATTGCAATGTCCTTTCCACACGCACTGAAAGAGCTAAAATTAAAAGGCTGTTAGCCGGGCGTGGTGGCGCACGCTTGTAATCCCCGCGCTTGGGAGGCTGAGACAGGAGGATCGCACAGGTTCGAAGCCAGCCTCAGCTACTTAGTGAGGCTCTCAGCAACTTAGTGAGACCCTGTTTCCAAATAAAATAGAAAATAGGTCTGGGAGTATAGCCCGGAGGTAGAAAGCCTCTGGGTTCCACTCTCAGTACCACCAAAATAAATAAATAAATAAATAAAAGGCTGTTAACAAAGACACGAGTGAGAATGTGGGGCAAATGGAACGTCGCACGTTGCTTTCATACTTTCATACGTCGCTGAGTTCAAATGAGGCCCGAGTGTAAAATACAACACTTTGGAAAACCTTGTGGTAAATTCATGGAATAGAATACCACTCGGCCATTTAAAAGATGATCTAGCGACACATGCAAAAAAATGGACATGAATCTCACTTCACAGTGTTGAGGTCAAGAAACCAAAGTCTAAAGAATTTATGCTGCCGGGCGTGGTGGCGCACCCTTGTAATCCCCGCGCTTGGAAGGTGGAGACGGGAGGATCGCGCAGGTTCGGAGCCAGGCTTGCTGGCTTAAGAGACCCTGTTTCCAAATAAAAATATATAAAATAGGTCTGGGAGTGTAGCCTGGAGTTAGAAGAGCTTCCAGTACCACCAAAAAAATTTTATGCTGTATTATTTCATTTATACGAAGTCTAAAAACAAATACATGGCAATAGGAATCAGAACACGTGTCTCATCTCAGGGAAGAAAGAAGGGGAAGCGGGGAGCTTCCTGGGGTGACCGCAATGTTCTGTGTTGTATTCGTGTCTGGGTAAGGTGGGTATATAGAATTGTAAAAACCTGGTGAGGAACACACTCAGAATCTTTGGATTTACCATATGCGAATTTAGTCCACTAGTAGAGATAAAGTGGGGTAGGTTTTGAAAACCCTCACAGGGTTCTGATTTCTTCTCTGGTCTCATCTAGTGGTCATGAGACGCAGACGCAGTAAAGAAAGTTCTACCTTAAATCTGGAGAATGACTAGTAAATACTCGAGGCCGCTTTGCCTGGCCCTTTCAAGAATTAGGGAGTGTGAGCCAAGCACACATTTGTAAATCCTGTTACTTGGGAGGCTGAGACTGGAGGATCACATGTTCGCAGCCAGCCTCAGCAACTTAGCACGTTCCCGCACAACTTAGTAAAATATTGTTTCAAAATAAAAAATAAAGATAGGGCTGGGGGTGTAGCTTAGAGGTAGAATGCCCCTGGGTTCAATTCCTAGGATCACACACAAAAAAATAAACAAAGCCATCCAAACTTCCCCTTTAAAGGCCTGAGGCAGAGCCGGGTGTGGTGGTGCACACCTGTAAACCCAATTTTGGGGAGGCTAAGACAGGAAGATCACTGCTCAAGGTCAGCCTAGTACCACGAAAAGGAAAAGAAAAAGAAAAAAAAAATAACTATAAAGTATTATTTAAGTAACAAATGGCATTCCACACAACTAAGGATGATGGACACCTGCACACAATATGTGTTGGCATTTACTGTGGCATCACAAGGGCCACATGATTTCACCGATCATGGGAATAAGTACACATTTTTGGAGAAGCATCAACATCTCTTTTTAAAGTCAAGTTCTTTAAGAAGTCTCTGCCAAAGTCGACCATTCAACCCGTGGGGCTGCAGAAGGGAGCTTTATCCATCACTCTAGGACACGTGGCTTTTCACTGAGATCAAACAGTGCTTGTACTTTTGCTCATTTTCTCCATTTTTTTTCATATGTGTATAGAAAAAGTGAGGCTGGGCATGGTGGTGCACATCTGCATTTGGGGGCTGAGACAGGAGGATTGCAGGTTCAAGAACAGCTTCAGCAACCACACCAAGACTCTCAGCAACCAAGTGGGGCCATGTTACCCTCCCCCCAAAAAAGCAGCTGGCTAGGGCTGTAGCTTGGAGGTTGAATGCCCCTGGGTTCAATTCCTAGGATCACACACAAAAAAATAAACAAATAAAAAGAAAGGATGGAAGGAAGGAAGGTAGGTATTGAACATCAGGGGTGTTCTACCTCCAGCCCTTTCTGTTTTTCATTTTGAAAGTCTTGCTAGGTTGCTAAGGTTCTCACTAAATTGGTGAGGCTGGTCTCTAACCTGGTATCCTTCTGTCTTAGGCTCCCATGTGCTGGGATTACGGGCATGCACCACTAATCCCTGGCTAGAAGCAGCAAATCCTCCTGCAGGTTTAAAGAGGTTTTGTTTGTTTGTTTGTTTGTTTGTTTGTTTTTTGGTGGTACTGAGGTTCCTGGAAGCCCTTCTACCTCCGGGCTACACTCCCAGTACCTATTTTTATACTTTTTATATTTGGAAACAGGGTTTCTTAAACCAGCGTGGCTGGCTTTGAACCTGCACAATCCTCCTGTTTCTGCCTCCCAAGCACGGGAATTACAAGGGTGCACCACCATGCCCGGCTCTCCTGAAGGTTTAATATATGGAATTATTATGACTATTATTCTATAACTAATTAAAAATTCAACATTGAAGAAAGTAATTTTTTGTGGGACTGGGGATGGAACCCAGGGGCATTTTACCTCTTAGCTATACCCCCCACCCCCCCTTTTTTTTATTCTTTGTTTTGAAACAGGGTCTCACTGAGTTGCAAAGAGCCTCACTAAGTAGCTGAGGCTGTCTGTAAACCACAATCCTCCAGTCTCAGCCTCCCAAATGCTGGGATTACAGGCGTGCTCCACCATGCCCAGCTCATACTGGATTTTTATAAGTGGGCCTACCTGATATGGAGTATCTTGTGATGGACTTAATATAAATTTTGAGATGTGTCCATGCTGGTATCTATATTAACACTGTCTTTCTTTTTATTGCTGAGTGGTTTCCATGGTATGGAGGTACTATTCTGTGTTTATTTGTTCGATAGTTATGGTTATTTGGACCAGTTGGGGCTGTAATGACTCATGAGGCCATGAACATTCATGTGCTTGTTTTTGCTCAAACATATGTTTTCATTTCCCTTGGGTAAATACTTGGGAGTAGAATTTCTGGATTAGAAGGTACTGAATCTATAAGGTAATGCCATACTGTTGGCCAGGTCGTGTACCATTTTGCATGCCCATCAGCAACATATGAGAGTTCCATTTATACCATATCCTTTCCAGAACTGAGTAGTGTCAGTTTTTATGACTTTATTTATTCTACTGTGTAGTGGTATCTCATTGTAACTTTTAATTGACATTTATGATGACTTATAAGGTTGGGCATCTCTTTATGAATTAATGAAAAATTGCAATCAAATATTCACCAAATGAAGTGCCAAAATGCAGCCCTTGGAAACAAGATTTGTAAACAGAGACACTTGAAATTTATCCTTTTATAGGCACAGGAGGTACTGAACAAATTAAACAATGAACCCTGAAACAGTATACATTATTAATGCTACAATTCTATAATTGCATTCTAGAATATCTCAACTTATTCATCTCAGGATGAATCATTTGCTGAAGTACCTATTTTTAATTGGATAAATTTATGTTCTGTGCTAGAATGAAATGAAATCTGGGAGGCCTATAATTATGTGAGATCGTAAATAGAGACAACTTATTTGATGAGGTTTTGCTTATGACATACTTGTGGAAGAAAGGTATTCTGAATGAAGGCAAAAAAAAGACAGGGCCTGTGAAAATGTTTGGGTTGAAATAATTACATATTTCCACATGCAAAAGCTTAAAATTATGAATATCCTTGCACTAGTTTCCTACGGCTATCATAACAAAGTATCACAGATTGGATGGCTTTAACCACAGGAATGTATTTCTCACAGTTGTGGATGCTAAAAGTTCAAAGTCAGGGTATCAGCAGTTCTGGTTCCCTCCGAAGCCACTCCTTGGTGTTGATGGCCAAGTTCTCCTTGTGTACTCACATGGACTTCTTCCATGTGAGGGCATCCAAACTTCCCCTTTAAAGGCCTGAGGCAGAGCCGGGTGTGGTGGTGCACACCTGTAAACCCAATTTTTGGGAGGCTAAGACAGGAAGATCACTGCTCAAGGTCAGCCTCAGCAACTCAGGCGACCCTCAGCAACATAGCAAGATTCTGTTTCCAAATACAAAATTAAAAGGGCTGGGGTGTAGCACAGGGGTAGAATGCCCTTGGGTTCAAGTCCTAGTACCAGAAAAAAAAAATCATCAGTCAGAACCAACTAGAGGCTCTGCTAGTGGCTAATGGCTTCTTCTTAACTTAAATTCTTTGTGTGTGTGTGTGTGTGTGTGTGTGTGTGTGAGAGAGAGACGGGTCCAGCCCGTCAGTGGTGGGGCTAGACAGGAAAATGAGTGCCGACAGCTGGAACAGAAACACACCAGTCGGGAGTCGAGTCAAGCAGGATCTCGTTTATTTTTCTCAGGCAACCCAATTTAAAGCAAAAAACCGCAAGGGGGATTTCCAACAGGAAACTATTCTAACCTGTCAAGCTAAAGTTCACTCTTGCATGTGTAAAGTACATAACTTGCAGCCAATCATTATCCAATGCACGAGGGGTTCATGAGCACGGAAGCATTATTTGAGCCAATAAGACTCAGCATTACCAACTGCTAGCGGGAGCAAGGAGAGTAGTTGTGCCCTCCATATCCACTCGGCGCTACATGTTGCAGATTCATTCATTGGAAGTTCAGGCGGTTGTGCAGACCTGCCCTCGACGCTACATGTAGCTGATTCATCAGAAGTTCTGTCAGGTGGTTGTGCAGATGTCAATGTGCTTGGCACTACATGTAGCTAATTTATCGGAAGTTCTGTCAGGCAGTTTGAGCAGACCCCAACGTGTGTGTGTGTGTGTGTGTGTGTGTGTGTGTGTGTGTGTGCATGCGCACACACACGTGCACAGTGCTGGGGATTGAACTCAGGGGCATCCTATCTCTGAACCACACCCCTGCCTGTTTTTTTATTCTTTTTTTTATGTATGTGTGTGGGCGGGGTCTGGGTATGGACACCAGGGGCATCGACCTCTGAACTATACGCCTGTCTGATTTTTTATTCTTTATTTTGAAGCAGGGTCTCATTAAGTTGCGGAGGGCCTCACTAAATAGTTGAGACTGGCCGTGAACCCGGATCCTCCTGTCTCAGCCTCCCAAGTGCTGGGATTACCAGCGTGCACCACCACGCCCAGCTTAAACTCTTCTTTAAAGGCCCTATCTCCACATAGTCACATTGTGAATCGCTGAGGGTCAGGGCTTCAACAACATGGGAAGTGGAGATGAGACAGTTCAGCTCGTACCAATCCTCCTCTTCGCAGAGCACTTCATGGAATCCCCTCAGCTTCCACAGAATGCAGGGAGATGAAGTGGAGCAGGCAGTAAAAACGCTCAGCCCGCTGGAGCGTCCTCCTGCTGCCGGTGGTCACGTGTGCGTCTCCTCCACCTGCCAGGCTCCGAAGTCCACGAACTCAGACCAATAACAGCCACCTGTCCTCTCACAGTGGCATTAAAAAAAATAGCCTTTTTCCAGTTTCTAAAAGTAATACATGCTTGTTGCAGGGGAATAAAACCAAATACCAGTGAAGTACATTAAAAAAAATTAATATCATTTCCAAAAAAACACCACTCAGTGACAGCCATTGTTACCACACTGGATATATATCCATCAGAATGTTTTTCTTTTTTATTTATTTATTTTTTTATTTAAACAATTTTTATTGAACATAAATAGTATACATTTACACTATATTTGATGCCCTCCCCCCCGCCCCCGTTTTCCTTTCCCCCCTCCCACCAATGGCTGTCCAGGTTAACCATGACTTATTCATAATTTTACACATGTTCAGGTGTAGACCCTCATTAATCAAGACCGACCTTCCTCCTCTCCTATCTTACCATCCAAACTTAGCTAGTATTTCCCCTTCAATAACTGGAGTCCCACTGGTATTCTTTGTGTTTCCTAGTTTGGGCATATTAGACGAAACATATGTATCTTCTTCTTTTGTGCTTGGCTGATCTCACTTAACATAATGTTCTCCAGGGCTTTCCATCTCCTTGCAAATGACATAATTTTGTTCTTCTTTATGGCTGAATAGAATTCCATTGTGTGTATTTCCCACAGTTTTGCTATCCATTCATCTGTTGATGGTGATCTGGGTTGGTTCCATATTTTGGCTATTACATATTGTGCTGCTATGAACATAGGTATGCATATGTTGCTGTATTTCTCTGAATTCAACTCCTTTGGAAAGATACCCAGGAGTGGTATAGCTGGATCATATGGTGGATCTATTCCCACCTTTCTTAGGAATCTCCACACAGATCTCCATAGTGGTTGAACTAGTTTGCATTCCCACCAACAGTGTAAAAGAGTTCCTCTTTCCCCACATCCTCGCCAGCATTTGTTGTTGTTTGATTTCTTTATGCTTGCCATTCTGACTGGGGTTAGATGGAATCTCAGTGTAGTTTTGATTTGCATCTCCCTGATGGCCAATGATGAAGAACATCTTTTCATGTATCTATTAGCCCTTTGTATCTCTTCTTTTGTGAAGTGTCTATTTAGTTCATTTGCCCATTTCTTGATTGGGTTGTTTGTTTTGCCAGTGTAGAGTCTTTTGAGCTCTTTGTATACTCTGGATATTAGCCCCCTATCAGAATGGTGGCTGGTAAAGATCCTTTCCCATTCCATCAGAATGTTTTTCTATGCAAATACTTTTAATATAAACAATATAAATCATTATACACACTATTGTTCAGTCTTTTAAATTGTATATATTTAATAACAACAACATGTTGTTTTTTATATTCATAACGAGGTGATTGGTCAAATAAATTAATATATCCATCCCCTAATATATTTAGCTCTTTTTCTTATCTAATATTTTATGAAAAATTTTCCCTTTCTGCCTGAGCCAGCCAGCAAAAGTATGGGTTCCGAAGAGAGGCATGAGGATGAAGAATTCAACTCTTAAGAATTTGATTCCAAGAGTTTTTTAATTCTAATGTGGGGGGGGGGGGCGCCAGCCTACTATCTCTACTAGCCGACTCCTGCTCCTGGGTCAGTATTCTCTATTGGGCCGACCCCCACTCCTGGGTCAATATTTCTACTGGTCAACTATGGGTTTATTTCTCTAGAGGTATTTGTACAGTTATAGGTCAATCAATATCCTCGTGCTATCACCACTGTAATACAATAGAGACCAATCCAAAGCACACACATTACAGGTAGGTTAATCAATACCCTCGTGCCATCACCACCTGATCTTCTCCCAGACCTTTTACTTTGAACTTTCCATGACCCCAAACCTTGTTGACTCTGGGCGAAGGACAGTCATCTGAGTCAGAAATATTCTTTTATGGGAAAACCTTAATGGCTTCCCACACCTTTCAAAGAATAGATTGTCTTAGTATGTTTTGTGTTGCTATAATAAATTGCTTGAGTCTGGGTAATTTCTAAAGCAAAGAGGTTTGTTTCTTTACAGTCCTGGAGGACTAGGAGCATGGCTCCAGCATTTTCTTGGCTCTGATGATAGTCTTGTGGTGAATGGCATAATGCAGTAGAAACACATGGAAGAAGAGGAATTCGGAGAAGGTTCCAGGCTCACTTGGAACAACCTATTCTTTCAGAAATTAATCCAGCACCATGAGACAACATTACTCCATTCATGACTTAACCTACTTCTATGAGGAAACAGCTCTTAAGATTCTACCACCTTAACACTGCCTGAGACTACATGAACCTTTGAGGACAACCCACGTCCAAAACACAACATAGATCTATTAGGACGTATTAAGATTCAGGCTGGCCATCTTCACACCTCCCATAAGGCCCAGTTTTACTTAGATTCATTGGCATTTGGTTGAGAGTTCACCATCAAAAACATACAAAGACCACTCAGTTCTACGCAGAGTCCAGGTATTAGCCCATCGTTTCTAACCCTCTACCTATAGGTGGGATGCATAGATTGCCAAACAGCACCGAGGCCCAGGTCAGGGAAGCTCTCTCAGCGAATTGGGAAGAGACTCAGGGATGGTCTTTCCAAGACCATCTGATTGATTTCCAAGAAAATCTGATTGATTTTTCTTTAAGCTGAAATTGTGAACCTGGGTCACCCCAAGTCAGCATGTTCTTCTCTCACTTAGGATACTGAAGGGCGTCTCTCTTCCCTGAGTTCTCAGATAAGTAGAAGCAACTCAGCACAGCCTCCAACAAACAAGAATTGTTGATAAAGAATTTGCAAATATTACACATTCTACTCTGTTGCTTTAAGTGAATGGCTTATCTTCTGGGAATTGGGCCCAGAGTTGAGTAAACATACATACATACATACATACATACATACACATATACATATATATGTTTGCCCTAGTCTGTTCATTCTTTCTATCTTCAAGGAAAGGAACATGTAAGTAAAAGTGTCATGAGCCCAGCAATCTAAAGTCCTTCTAAACACAAGTTAGGTATTGTTTAAAAAAAAAAAAAGAGCTAGGTACAATAGATATTTTAGGTTGTTTCAAACTTTCCTATATAACACTTTAATGAATATCATATATGATATTTATAAATGATATATAAATATTATATTTTGCCTTAATATATTTCATTATAATATATCCTCAGAGGTGGAATTTATGGGTAAAAGGGTGTGTAAATTTAAAGTAATGGCAACCAAGCCAGATATGGTAGCAGCACATGCCTATTATCCCACTCTTTGGGAGGCTGAGATAGAAGGATTGCCAGTACTAGGCCAGCCTGAGCAATTTGGCAAAACCATCAGCAACTTATCAAGACCCTGTTTCAAAACAGAAAATTTTAAAAGGCCAAGGGAAGAGCTTAGAGGTAGAATGATCCTGGCTTCAATCTCCAGTACCAAAAATGAATAAATAAATATTGGTAACTATTTGTAATCCCCCTTCCAGAAATATTGCATCAATTTCTATAATTTCAATTATCTTGATTATATAACATTCCTAGGAGTACAATTGAGGGGTCATTTGGTAAGCATAAGTGTAACTTCTAGAGTAACTTTCAGACCATTTTCCAGAGCAGCTGAACAGTTTATAGCCCATCAACATTGCATTAAGTTTCCAATTTCTTTGCATACTGATCATGGAACCCAGGGGCATTCAACCTCCAAGCTACAACCCCTGCCCTATTTTTTATTTGGAAACAGGGTCTCACTAAGTTGCGGAAGGTCTCACTAAGTAGCTAAGGCTGTACGCAAACCACAATCCTCCGGTCTCAGCCTCCCGAATGCTGGGATTACAAACCTGCGCCACCACACCCGGTTTATTATTCATCTTTTAAAATATAACTGTGCTAGATGGTGTGGTGTGACATGTGATTTTGATTGATCTTTCTCTGATGCCTAATGATGTTAAATATTTTTCTTGCACTTATTGGTTATTCTAATATCTACTTTCAAGGAATTTCTATTAAAATCCTTTGCCCACTTTATGGGCTAGTCATCCTTTTATTGTTATGTTATAAAAGTTCTTAGTGTGCTTTGGATACTAGTCCCCTATTAGATTTGTAAATTGAAAACAGTTTTTCAATCTCCAGGTTTTTGTTTTGTCTTTACCTTTTTTTTTTTTTTTTTTTGCAGTATTGGAGATGGAACCGAAGGGCATTTTACCTATGAGCTACACCCCTAGCCCTATTTTTAATTCTTTATTTTGAAATAGGGTCTCAGTGAGTTTCAGAGGGCCTTACTAAGTTGCTGAGGCTGTCCATGAACCGTGATCCTCCTGTCTCAGCCTCCCAAATGTTGGGATTACAAGGGTGCACCACCATGCCCAGAGTCTTTACCTTTTTGATGGTGTGCTTTGAGGTTTTAAGCTTTAGTTTGGATGGGGACTCCTTAATCCACTTTTTTTTAGTAACTATACTTCAGGTGTCATAGCTAAGAAACTATTTCCTAATTCAAAGCCACAGATTTACACCTGTGTTTTTTTCTGAGAGTCTTACAGTTTAATCCTTGTATTTAGGCCTTCCATCCATTGTGAGTTACTTTTTTATATGGTTTGAAGGAGGGGGTTCAAATTCACTTATTTGTGTGTGAACATCTAGTTGTCCAGCATTATTTATTGAAAGACTAATTTTTCCCACACTAAATAGTTTTTAGCATCTATGTCAAAAGGTGCTAAAGTAATTAACTATAAAGCTTGGCATGGTGGAACACACTTGTAATCTTAGTACTTGGGAGGCTGAGACAGGAGGATCACAGGTTTTCAGACAGCCTCAGCTACTTATTGAGGTCCTCCGCAACTTAGCAAGACCCTGTTTTAAAACAAAGAATAAAAAATAGGGCTGGGGGTAGAGCTCACAGGTAGAATGCCCCTGGGTTCCATTCCCAGTACCACAAAAAAAAGTAACTAACTCTAAATTGGTTTATTTCTAAGTTATCAATTCAATTCTCTTATACTAACCTAAATTCAATTCTCATGCCAGCGTTCCATATCTTTTGTGTGTGTGGTACAGGGGATTAAACCCAGACGCATTGAACTCAGTACTATCCCCAGTGGTACTGAGGACTGAACCTTCAAGCTCCACCCCAGCCTGATTTAATTTTTTATTTTGGTCTCATTAGGTTGATGGGAATCTCACTATTTGCTGAGGCTACCCTCCAACTTGTGATCCTTCTGCCTCAGCCTCCCAAATATTGGGATCACAAGCATATACTACCATACCCAGCAACCATGTCTTAATTGCTATAGTTTTGTAGTCATTTTTTAAGTTAAAAAGGATAAGTCTTTTAAATTTTTTGAAAAGGAGCAGTTGTTCTGGGTTCCTTGAATTTCCTTATTAATTTTCTTAGCAGTAATTTGAAGAGTCTTCTAGACTAGTAGTAGCCCTTTATCTATGAACACATTATTATTTCCCTTGTATGATGCTATTGCCTTCTATTCCATTGTCTTAAGCTTGCTTAGCTTCATCCTGTTACTCTCTCACTGTTTGGCTGCAGCAGCTCAGCATAAACCTGTTAGTCATTCAGTCCCCGCAGCGCCGACGTGAAACTCTATGTGAGTTATGGTGTTTGTTAGCCTCTTCTTATGTAAATGTGTGAAAGATTTGCAAATGGCCAGAACTTCTTTTTGACACTTATTTCAAGAAAAGATGGATTCTATGTACCTTTTCCTTCAATTTCGGTGGGCTCTGTGACTCCTTTCTTCTTTCTCTCCATCCTTCCTTCTTTTCTTTTTCTTCTTTTCTTTTCTTCTCATGTATGTGTTACTGTGGATTCAACTCAAAAGCATTCTACCTCTGAGCCACTCCCAGCCCTTTTTTTTTTTTAAATGTTTTCTTTTGAAACAGGGTCTCCCAGTCTCCATGCGTGACAGGTGACAGTAGACACAGGGTATTGCAAGCCAAGTCAGTTCACCTGAGCTTCTGTGTCCAGAGGTTTATTGGGGTCCATCAGAAAGGCACAACTGACTGAAGGATCGCCCATATCACTGAACTCGTGACACCACATGACCCACAACCCTTGCCCCAAGTCACATGGTGGGTCTTTGAGCCACTGCCGTAAGATGACTGGCCATGGCCAGCCGCCACCCTACCCAAAGACATTTCTATCAGGTGAGGTGTGACATGGAAGCTAAGGGCAAAGGCCAACCTTTTGGAGGCAAGACAAGCTTCTCTGCCACATAGCATATGTCAAAACACACACTGGCTTCTAGAGCTTGGACGCAGAAATGATACATGCTCCTGTGAACCTCACTATCATGTGCCATGAAGATGACGGAATCAAAATACTTAAAGTGATATACGTGGCTTCCTCACATTTCACTGTCTACAGCAAGTTATAAGGTCAAGTCTAACTTCAAAGGGAGGTGGCGAGGTACATAGCTATTAAGATAAAGGTGACTAGAAAGTCAGTCTATTGCATAAGTATTACATATGTTTTATGTCATTCAGTTCTCTCAAAAAATCCTCTTCATGATCCCTATTTTTTTATATAAAGAAATGGAAGTCGGGCGTGGTGGCGCATGCTTGTAATCCCATGACTTGGGAGGCTGAGACAGGAGGATTGCACAGGTTCGAAGCCAGCCTCAGCTACTTAGTGAGGCTCTCAGCAACTTAGTGAGAACCTGTTTCCAAATAGAGTCGAAAATATGTCTGGGAATGTAGCCCAAAGGTAGAAAGCTCCTGGGTTCCACCCCCAGCACCACAAAAATAAATGAATGAATAAATAAATAAATAAATAAATAAATAAATACAGAGCCACAGAAAGATTAAGTCACACAGCTTCTAAGGGTGGGGCCAAGATGCCGGAGTTCAAGCCCAGGGATACTAACATAAGCTCTTTAGGATTGCTCCAAATTTCTTCTTTCTGAGTGCAGACAATATTGGTGAGTGCATCTGTGGAGACCAAGACTAAGCTACGATGTGCTGGGAGTATGGTGGTAACCCAGGCTGATTATCATTTCTTAAATTTAACATACCTTATACATACATAGCTTATGAAGCTGGTTTTCCTACTTTCTTCTTGGACAAAGAATTTGTAATGGAAAGTGTGGGCTGGATTAAGGAGGCTTGCTCCCAAACACAATCCCCACCACCACCGCTCTCTTACCCCCGTTACCCCCAATGAGGATCAACCCTCAGCCCCCACTTCTTGAGGCTTTGGAAGAGCAAAAAGATGAGGGAAAAAGGAAGGCAGGGGATGAAGTGAACGTTACCAAAAGGAGCAACCGGACAACTCATTTGTCTCTTCTCTTTCCCTTAAAAATAGCTAAGGAGAAGTACAGCCTGGGCACCACCCGATCTGATGCCAGCTATAAATTATTTATCCACCTGTAAATCTACTCTCCAACTCTGTATTTCTGTGTGTATTTTTGCATCTGTATTTTCTGCTCTTTTTATTGAAACTATTGAAAAGGATACTTTTTTTTTCTACTGTGTTTACAAGAAAGACAAAATGCTGGCAGGCATCCTGTTACTAGTACGGGCTGGCCTGTCTGGGAATGAAGCCACTATAGAGGAATCATGCAAGACAGGAGACAGCAAACCAATCCTGTGACAACATCTGAGCTCCTGGATCCAGCCATGCCTGAGGTCAGTAGGATCTAGACTTCCTGGTTGTGTGAGTCATGGTTAAGAAGTTAATCTGAGTTTTTGTTTGTTTGTTTGTTTTTGTTTTTGTGGGTCTGGGGATGGAACCCAGGGGTATTTGACCTCCGAGCTACATCCCCTGCCCTATTCTTTATTCTTTATTTTGAAACCGGGTCTCACTGAGTTGCAAAGGGCATTACTAAGTAGCTGAGGCTGTCCGCGAACTGAGATCCTCCAATCTCAGTCTCCCGAATGCTGGGATTACAAGCGTGCACCACCACGCCTGGCTTTAATCTGAGTTTCTGATATTGAGATCCAAGTGTCTTATACACTCACATATTCTTCTCCTTTTTAAAGTTGCAATCCCAAAGAATCCATCAGACGCCCTATACAGGAAAGGGAGAAGGTGTGTATTAAGAAATTATTATCTTCCTGAGGAAGACAAATGAAGTTGATGAGGGATGGTACCAACTTTGTAGATACCAATTCCTAAAATTTTCACATCTTCTATCTACACCTGGAGACTGCACTTTTTAGAAAAGCATGAATAGCAACAGGAGTTGGCCACCAGCATGCACAGAAAGGCACCAGCCCACCAAGTCTCTTATCTCTCACCAGCAAGATTTAGTACTAGAAAACTGCAGTGAAGTCTCATATTCCTAAAATTCATTACAGCCATAAAACACACCACCATATTTTCATGAGCTATTAAAAACAAACAGTTAAAAATAAAGCCCATTTGGAACCCAGTATCCTTCACATGATCATATTTTTTCATATATTTGCAAAGCAACACAATTTGGTGAAAGGCAATACATCTTCCTATAACTGATTCTGATTTCCACATTCTCTTTTGCATCCAGAAATAATAAATGATGATGTCTCTGGCCATACAATTTATAAAGTGGATAGACTTCTATCACAACACGAAATGCATTCTCTCTTTTTTCCCCTCACTTTTCCCATCTGGTCTTTCCTTTAACCAATTCTGGATGAAATCTTCACGAACACCCAGGGTGATGGGAGTAAGAATAGAATAAAGGAAGGGTGTTAGCATCTATTTGTTACCTCTTAGGTATTATTATGGCATCGTTAAGTATCCTTTGGAAAAGCTCATGAATTAACTAGCTTAACCAGGCCCCGCTCCCAAACAAAATCCCCATCATTAACAGGAGAATGGACAAATAAACATTGGGATATTCATATCTTGGAATATGACTCGATATCAAAGGACAAACTATTAAAACTCATGACAGCATGGACAAATCAGACATAATTTTTGAACAAAAGGTCCCATAAATATAAGAATATATACTGCTTGATTCCTTTAAACAAAGTTTAAAACAGTAACAATAACAACAACGCACTCAGCCATGGCGATAGAAGTCAGCAGTTATCTCTAGGGAGAGGGAGGGATATGGATTGGGAAGGGACATAAGGGACTCTACTGGGGCGATGGAAATGTACTATCTCTTGATCTAAGTTGTGGTTATTTGGGTTCATATATGTAAACAAAAACAAAACATCAAGCTGCACACTTAAAAATATGAGCGCTTTACTGCATATAAGTCACACCTCAAGGCCAAAAAAAATCTTGTATGACATGTCCAGGAAACCAACTTTGACTCAGTGCTTATATACAGAAGGTAGAACCTTCAGTACCTCACAAAATAACATTCATTAAAAATCAGCGATAATATTAATTTAACCATTAAGTAGGGATTATCAACTCCATGCCACAAAAGCAAAATATGAGTCAGAGAGAGTAAGTGCCTATCCAAAACCAGGCTCGGTGGTGCATGCTTGTAATCCCAGAATTCGGGAGGCTGAGACCGGAGGATCATGGTTCATGGCCAGCCTCAGCTGCTTAGTGAGGTCCTTTGCAACTCAGTGAGACCCTGTTTCAAAATAATGAATAAAAAGGAAAGCTGGGGGTGTAGCTCGGAGGTAGAACGCCCCTGGGTTCCATCTCCAGTACCGAAAACAAAAAAAAGTCACAAGCAGCCACACTGGGATCTGTTTGAACCTCAATACAAGTTGAACCCTAAAGCCCAATCATTGGCATGACCCAGCAATGCTTTCCTACAGTGTGATCTAAAGAAATTGCCTAAATAGAACAGAAAGGGCTGGGTGTACAAAGGTAGTCATTGCAGATCTTATAAGAGTAAAAAACTGGAAACAACCTAATTATTCAACATCATATAATGAAGCAAATTCTAATATATGTATTAAATAGATTATGCCATCATTAACAATTGTGCTCTAGAAGATATGATAGAGTGCTTGGGGGTAGGGAAGCTAAGTTGAAACTGCATGTATTTTAAGAATACAACCAGGAAAGCCAGGTGTGGCAGTGCATACCTGTAATTCCAGAGACTCCTGAGGCTGAGGAAGGATGATTGCTAGTTTGAGTCTAGCCTGGGAAACTAGTAAAACCCTGTCTCAAAAATTAAAATGGTGTACCATCATTACAAGTGGTGGTACACACTTGTAACCCCAGCATTTTGGAGGCTGATACAGGAAAATTGTGGTTCATAAACAGTCTCAGCTACTTAGTGAGACCCTTTGCAACTCAGTGAGACCCTGTTTCAAAAAATAAAGAATAAAAAATAGGGCTTGGGGTGTAGCTCAGGGGTAGAATGACCCTGGGTTCCATACCCAGTGCCACAAAAGGAAAGTAAGAAGAAGAAAAATAAAAAGGGCTGGGGATGTAGCTTAGTGGGTGAGCACCTTTAGGTTCAATACCAATACCACAGGGGGAAAAACAACTCATTCATAAAAATGTCTGTCTCAAGAATGCGATTTAGCAAGTGGAAGGAAGGATCGGGGTAGGAAAGGAAGGTGGGAGAGGACAGGAACTTTCATTTTTCTCTTTATAGACTCTGTATTTGGTTTCTTTTACAATGAATATATACAAATATATGATAATATATGGTACATTTTTCAACTAACTCATTAAAACACCTGGAAGAAAAATTTTAAAATGTTGACAACTTAAAATGTTGCCTTTGGATAATAGCACTGGAGAGTTTACAAGTTTTCTTTTTTAAGAGATAGGGGTCTTGCTCTTGACAGAGGTGACCCCAGGCTGATCTGAAACTCCTGGGCGCCTCTGATCCTCCACCTCGGCCTGCCAAGTAGCTTGGACTACACATGCGCACCACCACACCTGGCTTAGGGGATTTTTATATGTCTTTTTTCCCCCAACTTTTCTATACTTTCTAAGATTCCTATGATGGACATATGTTTCTTTGCATCTGAATCTAAAAGTAAACTCATTTCAAGGAGAGGATGCGTTCAAAAGGACTCCGTAATCCATAAAACACTCAAATTTTGGAACAATGCTATCAAACCCTAAGACGCACTCAGTGCTGTCGAGGCGATTCTGCAGTGGTGTAGGGAGGAGCCTCTGTCCACCTGCCTGAGCACTTGGCTTTACCTTCCAGAAAGTAGGAGGAAGACCAGGTAGAGCACTGCCGCCCACTCAGGGCAGTGGCATGCTTATGAGTGTTCCTGGCAGCGAGTCAGGTGTTAGGCCGGAGAAACATTCCTTGGGGCTGTGCTTCTGTACCTGGCTACACTTGACAACCCCTGGAGACTTGTTGTAAAGCCCCACCCCAGAGGTAAAAAGTCAGTTGCTTCACATGAAGATCGGGCTTCCGGGTTAATGTGAATAAGCCGGAGAGTGGGGGCCTCACTGAGGGTGATGCTGAGAAAAAATTGTCCAGGTCGGCTGCAGGCATGAGTCCCAGAAATTCTCTGGGAAACTTGAACTCTAATCAAGAAATGCATTGTTCATTACATTGTTTTCCTCCACCCAATCTAAGTTGTTTTGTTGGTGGTGGTGGTGGTGTTTGCGGTACTGGTAATGGAACCCAAGGGCGTTCTACCTTTGAGCCACACCCCCAGCTCTATTTTTTATTCTTTATTTTGAAACAGGGTCTCACTGAGTTGCAAAGGGCCTCGCTAAGTAGCTAAGGCTGACCACAAACCGTGATCCTCCTTTCTCAGCCTCCCAAATGCTGGGATTACAAGCATGTGCCACCATGCCTGGCTAAATTGTTGGGTTGTATTTTTTTAAAGTAAGTATTTTAATTGTCAATTATATATTTGCAGTTTACAAATTATGCTTATCAGATAATGTCTTCTGACGATTTCACTCAATTAAAATAATGTATGCAAACTGCGAACAGGTGTAACAGCCTTGACACGTCTGGACAGTACCCAAAGCAGAAGGGACAGGAACCATTAGGATCATGGACCACATAATGATGTTGGGGTCAAAGGGACTGTGTGCATGATGACAGTCACAGAAGAGTATAATGGAGCTGGAAAATTCCTACTACATGGTGACACTATGGTCCTCATGTCCTGTATGACTCATGGCTTACTTGTTTGTGGTTGATGCCAGTAGAAGCAATTCCATGGCGCTGTCTGTCCAATAAAAACACAGGACATACAATTACATACAGTATATGATTCTTGATAATGATAATCAACAACTATGTTGCTGGTTTTGTATTTACTATCCTACACATTTTACCCTTATTTTTGACTGTACTCCTACTTATTAAAAGAGTCAGGCCGGGTTTCGTAGCATATACTTGTAATCCCAGTATTTGGGAGGCTGAGACAGGAGGATCACAAGTTCGAAGCCAGCCTCAACAACTTAGTTTGGCTCTCCACAGCTTAGTGAGAACTTGTTTCAAAATAAAAAGAATAAAATAGGGCTAGGGTGTAGTTTGGAGGTACAACGCCCCTGGGTTCCATCTCCAGTAACCAACCCCCAACTGCCCCACACACACAGTCAAACAGTCAGGAGTGGTGGGGCATATTTATATTCCCAGTAATGGGGAGGCTGAGAAAAGGAGAGTCACAGTTTCAAGGCCAGTGTGTGGTAACTTAGCGAGGCCTTGTTTCAAAATAAAAAACAAACAAAACAGGACTGGATATATACCTATATGGTTGAACATCCCTGGCTTCAATCCCCAATTATGTGCACACACATGAACACGTACACACACACACACACACACACACACACACACACACAGATAGCATGCTGTGTTCTGCCAGCAAAGCCTTACACATCTCAAGTTTACTCCGGCTCTTGATCCCTTGATTACATCACTTTCTCTTGTGGTTGATTTAGTCTGGCCTTGTTTGGTCATTGTGGCCTAGGAGCCATAAGCTATAGCATATGCATACCTTATAGCCTAGGTGAGCACCCGGCTCTACCATCTAGGTCACACAGTGATGAATTCCTGAAATTCCCTCACAGAACATTTCTTGGAAAATGTCCCCATCCTTAACTGACATTTTCCTTTGGAGGGAATTGTGGGGAAGAGTTCAGAGTTTCCCAAAAATCAAATCACCACAAATTTGAACCCAAATGTTCTTAAGTTCGACCACAATATGTTAGTATCAAGAAGTGAGTCAACAGCTGGGCGTGGTGGCGCACGCTTGTAATCCCCATGCTTGGGAGGCTGAGACAGGAGGATCGCACAGGTTCGAAGCCAGCCTCAGCTACTTAGTGAGGCTCTCAGCAACTTAGTGAGACCCTTTTTCCAAATAAATTATAAAATAGGGCTGGGGGTATAGCCTTGGAGGTAGAAAGCCTCTTGGCTCTACTCCCCAGTACCACACTAAAATAAAATAAAATAAAATAAAATAAAATAGAAGTGAGTCACCTCTGGGCATAGTGGCACATGACTGTATCCCTAGTACTTGGGAGGCTGAGACAGGAGGATTGCAGGTTCAAGGCCAGCCTTAGCAGCTTAGATCATGTTGCCAAATAAAAATAAGGTTCAGAGTGTAGTTTGGAGGTAGGATGGCCCTAAGTATAATCTCTAGCACCACAAGAAGAGGAGAAGGAGGAGGAGGAGGAGGAGGGGGAGGAGAAAGAGGAGGGAAAAGAGGAGGAGAAGGAGGAAAAGAAAGAGGAGGGAAAAGAGGAGGAGGAGAAGGAGGAACAGGAAGCGGAGCAAAAGGAGGAGGAGGAAGAGGAGGAAGAGGAGGAGGAGGAGAGGAGGAGGAAAAGGAAGAGGAGCAAAAGGAGGAGGAAGAGGAGGAGATGTTATTAATATCTTTAAGTCCCCAATGCCATGACAGCAAAAAATCAATGTAGCCTTGCCTGCCTTTTTTTTCTGCTGCAAGCCAGAGCTTCAAAAGCACTGGGGATGGTCTCTGTGCTACCTGTTGGGGCCTGGACACATAAGCAAGCATATACTAGATGAAACAACGAATGACCGTCTCCTACAAGATAACATTAACCCACTTTCCCGCAGGTAGCTCAGACTCCACAGGGAAGCTAAGGCAACTGAGATCCCAGAACTTGAAGGAGACAGAGCTGAAAGCGAGGGAACTCAGAGCTACTGACTTTGTGTGCCTATCCACTTTACGGCCCCACCAATGGCAGCTCTTAAAGACCCAGCAGTAAGGTCAGCACCTTAGAGATAATTTACGTGGCAACTCCTCTCTAGATATTATACACAGATATTATAATTTATGGCAACTCCTCTCTAGGTATTATACACAGATATTATCATAGGAGGGATATTGAATAGGAGTTGGCATCAGTGATTTGCTATCATAGTATTTTATTGAAGACAATTTATTTTTACCAAGAATTACTTCCAACCTCCTTAGTCTGACTAATGACAACCCTCTGAGTGATTTTTTTTAAAAAAAAATATTTTCCTTCCTGGAAAACTCATATAATAGAGTATGTGACAGATCACCATAGTTATACGTTTAGATCCACAATTACTAGACACAAATAAAAGATAGCTGGGGAGAAGATATCATGCATGCTTTTAATCAGAGAGGAAAAAAGACTTCTCTAATCAATGTCTCCCAAAACCATTATCCAAAGTCCTAAACTGAAGTTCAGATAATTGAAAAATGAAAACGATCCATCTACTTATGACAGGGAGATTGCAGTTTTACAAAAAAAAAAAAAGTTGAATGCACAGGTGGATGAAAAGGATGGGCATAACCATTTGGTAATTGGCTAAATAACAGCCATAGACAAATAGAAGAAATAAGTAAATTGAGAGCAGAAGACAGACTTGTCTTTCTTATTGCCAAGAGAACATAATGCATTTATTCAGGACTTTGATACTTAAATCACTAGTTTTATAGAATTGACAGTGGTTAGAGCATTGCAGTAATGTCTGTCCACCCACCCATCCATCCATCCATCCATCCATCCATCCATCCACCCATCTCGGTGTCTATTAGGTTTAATGGCATAAAACTGCCCATTATACGGTCATTTTTGACTTACAAAAAGGTATCTTCATGAAATCCAATACAAAATATTCAATTAATACTGATTAAACAGGTCACCATGCTCTATGTACCATGACAGTAAAATCTGAATAAAAAATATAACTCTCAGTGGGAAAAAATACACACCAACAACTGTTTATAAGAGGTAGGAATGTACAAAATGATATGGGATTGTAGTGACATATATCATAAAAAATTTATAGCAATTTATCAATAGGGATGTAATTGATGGGATTTTGTGTAATTATTAATTTAATTAATTTGCATTGTTTTTATAATTAAATATTTGGAAATGTACCATAAAGTTTGCAAAATTGATGGCTATTAATAAATATGTGTAAGATAGAGGATTTTTTTATACTAGAATGTTCTACCCCTGACCTACATCCCTGGCCACTTAAAATTATTTTGAGACAGGGTGTTCCTAAGTTACCCAGCCTGGCCTTGAACTTTCTATCTTCTTGCCTCATCCTCCCAAATAGCCAAAATTACAGGCATGCATCACATTACCTGGAAAGACAGAGGATTTTAAAGTTAAAATTAGTGAATCAACATAGGTAAAATTAAGTGAGAGCCAGACGCGCTGGTGTACACTTATAATCACAGGACTTGGGAGGCTGAGTCAGGAGGATCACAGGTTCGCAGCCAGCCTCAGTTACTTAATGAGGCCCTCCACAACTTAGTGAGACCCTGTTTCAAAATAAAGAATAAAAAATAGGGCTGGGGTGTATAGCTTGAAGGTAAGACGTCCCTAGGTTCAATCCCCAGTACCGTAAAAAAAAAAAGTGTGAGACTAAATATATAAACAGACAATGGCTAGACCGTATAAAAAAATAAAGCACTGGCCACCCACTGCAGCCAGCCTGTTATCTCTAGCAAACAGCCTAGGAAGCTAAACAATAACCCTTAGAGCAAAAGAGCCAGGACCGATGAATCCCTAACAGTTCCCTAGTCTTTGTCCTTGCTTCCAACTCAGCACCAACCAGCGAAAGCAAATTATACCCCCTCAACCCATCTCATTGGCTGCTGGGCTGCTAGTTGGCTGCCTCCCCTGGATCAAGGCTTCCCTTCCTCCACTGGGAAGCCTTTCCACCTCTTTGCCCACCTGCAGGTCCCCAATAGCACAAGTGACGATGGCTGCTTCCCGTGCTGAGGCAGCTGTGAGTGAATGACCTTTGTCTGTTCTCCACTGGTTGGTCTTTGTTTATTTCCACAGGAAAAAAAAAGAGAAATGGAGTCAGGAAGGATGAGCACAGAGAAGGCAAAACACTTTTATGAGAAATGAGGAGCATAGCAACTTCTTAAACCCCACCAGGGATTAGCTGGGTTCTGAGCCCCAGGAAGATGAAGATGAAGTTAATTCCTTTCTCTCTCTCTCTCTCTCTCTCTCTCTCTCTCTCTCTCTCTCTCTCTCTCTCTCTCTCTCTCTCTCTGTTGTATTTATCCATACCCTCTTCCAGTCCACTTTGCTCTCCGTCCCTTAAACTAAAAAAGAAAATCTGGAGCATCACATACCTCTGATTTGGTGAACTCAAGAGTTCACCAATCAGAATCAGGAAGTGGCAGGAGCCAGATTCCATCACCAGACTATCAACTCCATGAAGGCAGAGATCATGTCTGTTCAGCCCCGCACCCTGGGTGCAGTGGAGCTATTGAACACATGAGGCCTTCAACTCATCAGCAGCACATGATACCTGCAAGAATGTAACCCAGTGACTGGATCTTATTAAAAACCTGTCTTGTTTCCCTGAAGTTTTGAACCAGGATACAGTCAAGAGAAAACCAGTGGTCCAACACACCAAATCCAGACCAAATGGACCAGCCACGTAGGAGTCAAAGACTGGGTCACTGCTCTCTAATCTGTCCTGTGGTGTTCTGTGCTGAGTTAGATACAGCTGCCTTTCTAACTTCCATCTTTCTTTTGTGCTCACTGGATAGTAAACATGAATTGCTATTAATAATAATTTTCCACTGCACGTCCAGAGCAATCCATCCAGAGAAAATTGGAACTTCTTCTTTACTGAGGTCCAGTCTCATCAATTTGATGCTCATTTTATAGAAAGGCCATTGAGCAAAATTAATGTACCCAAACAAATAGAGTTTGTCCTTGTAACTGATTCAGAGTATGACAGGAAACAAAAGGGCTGCCTTAATGGC
The DNA here is from genome assembly GCF_963383645.1 of Muscardinus avellanarius. NCBI lineage: Eukaryota > Metazoa > Chordata > Mammalia > Rodentia > Gliridae > Muscardinus > Muscardinus avellanarius. Next base: position 119,269,249 of record NC_137791.1, on the reverse strand, counting down.
CTCCTCTGGGAAATTTATTTTCAGAACATTGAGTTATTTTCTTCTACTCTACTAGATTACATTAAATTTTTTTAAAAAAGAGAGAAAAATAAAACTTAGTTGTCTGTTTTCATAGAATAATTTTTTTGAGATACAGCTTTATTTAAAAACACTTGTCATTGTCCAAGTCGAATTATGCTATAACGTAGGGGTTATTTCACTTTTTCGCTACTTTCTGTTGTTTTTATTTTCTTCACACAACCCCCACCATGGGTTAGTCCCACTTTTTTTTTTTTTTTTGGTGGTATTGGGGTTCCTGGAAACCCTTCTCCCTCTGGGATACACTCTCAGACATATTTTATATTTTTCTTTGGAAACAGGGTCTCTCAAGCCAGCAAGGCTGGCTTCGAACCTGCACAATCCTCCTGTCTCTGCCTCCCAAGTGCAGGGATTACAAGTATGTGCCACCATGCCCGGCTAGTCCCACTTCTTAACATGAAAAAAAAAAAAATTGAGAATCACCATATGCCAGAATTGAAGCTCAAGTCTTAGACATACTACCATATTTTACCATATGATAATACTTTGAACTATTGCTATGGTTTAAATATGCCCTTCAAAAGTTCATGTGTTGGAAATTTTGTACCTAAATTCTCATGCTAATGATTTTTGAAAGTGGAGGCCATTGAAAGGTAATTCAGATTTGAATAGGTTGTGAGAATAGGGATTCCTATTTCTAAGAAGAGGAAGAGAGACCCAAGTTAGTGAGTTAGTGGGCTTGTCCTGTCTTACCGCATGATGACCTCCACCAGGCCATAATGCAGCAAGAAGGCCCTCACCACATGCCAGGCAGGACCTTGCTCTTGGACTTTCTAGTCTCCAGAACCATGAGCTAAATGAACCTCTATTCTTTATAAATTACCCAGTCTATGATACTGTTTCAGCAACAGAAAACAGACTAAGACAGTCTTTCCCCTGTGGAGAAAATATGTTCTATCCATGTGATCTGTCTGCCTTCTGCCCTTCCCTATCATGGGTCTCAAAATAGCCAGCTTGTGGCTAAGCCATGAAGGGCCAGCCATGCAAAGCTCCATCCAAACAGGAAACGTAGTAGAGAAAGAAGCCAATCAGAGTACCCTGGTCAGAAATTAGATACAGAAAATGTAAAGAGAGGACCAGTTGGGTGGCAGGAAGAGACGCTGAAAACGCAGAGAGAAGGTTTGAGCAAGCCCCTATCACAATGAAGCTGAATCCCCAAAATAGCTCAGGATGGCAGGCTCAGAGGTGAGTCATTGGTGGGCACTAACAGGAAAAGAAGAAGAAATGAGATAGAGCTGGGCAGGCGGGGGCAGGGAATTGGTGACCTTGTGCTGCTGGGGAGCAAGGAGAGAGCCTAGTTCCTGGTGAGGTTTCCTTGGTGCCAGTTCTTGCCATGAGAGCGTTCTATTATTCTGATCATCATTTATTATTATTATCATCATGGGCATAATTATAAACAAGAACTTAGAGGAACCTGAGTGTGCTTCTCTTTTTTTAATACAAAAAAGCTAACACACACACACACACACACACACACACACACACACTCACTCATTCTAAAAATAAACCTTACTACATTTATAGGCCCTAGCCCTTCCAGCACAAAGAGGAATAGGCAAGTGGACAGGGGTCCAAACTTCCAGGAAGAAGTTGTGTGTTGTGATCCAGTTCTATTACTAGTCGTGGTATACCATGGATAAAGTATTTATCATCTCTAATCCCACTACTTGAGTCATAAAAATGGAGCTGGACAAGACGCAATCATTGGGTAAATATTTACTGAGTGCCTACTATGTGACAAGCTAAGTGCTGGCTGATGGGGCGTAACAGTGAACTGAGCACAATTTGGGGGTCTTATGTTCTGGTTGGCAATACAGAGAGGTAAATAGGTTATTATGCTATTGTGTAATGGAAATTTATTTTGGAGGCAAAGACTCATTTAGAACCAAAGAGAAATAAATGCCTAATCTGGTTAGATAAGGAGACCCTCACAGAAGTCTTCCTGGAGGACTCTAGGACCTGGATGAGACTGGCTCACCTTATTGAGTGGTGGCATCCCCCGAGTGGATAAGGGAAGAGAAGAGTGCTCTATGTGATGGTTTGTGTTATGTGTCAACTTGGTTAGGTGACAGTGACCCATTATTTAACCAAATTCTAACCCATGTGATGCTGTGAAGATATCTGTAGATGTAGTTACCATCTACAATCATTTAACTTTAAATAAAGAAACTTGCTCTCAACAATGTGGATGGGTCTCATCCAACCAGCTGAAAGGCCAAAAGAGCAAAAAATGTGGTTTCTCAGGGAGAGAAATTCTGCCTCAAGACTGCAGCACCAACTCCTGCAAATTTTGGACTTGCTAGCTCCCATAATCACACGAGTCAGTTTCTTAAAATGAATCTCATATATCTTATTGGTTCTGTTTCTTTGGAGAACCTTGACTGATACCGTATGGGTGCAGGCATACAGCAAGTCTTGAAATAAAGAGAAAGCCAAAGGACTGGTTTAAACTAGTGAGGAGGGCAGTGCCCAGAGTCCACAGAGTCTTGTAAGCTTTAAATAAGTGTAAGGAAGTTCAGACTTTCTGAAGGTTTGAAATTTGAATCTACTGAAATAAAGCAACAATAGTCAGGTTAACAAAAGAAAAGGCATACAAGTGTATTAATGTGTCCATGTGCATGGGAGCCACACAAGATATGAAACCCAAACAAAAGACTCATGTGGTTGAGATATAAATGCCCTCTTTATGCCGGGTGTGGTGGCACACGCTTGTAATCCTAGCTTTTGGGAGGCTGAGACAGGAGGATCATGGTTCACAGACAGCCTCTGCTACTTAGCAAGGCCCTTTGCAACTCAGTGAGACTGTTTCAAATATAAAACAGACTAAAATAGGGCTAGGGCATGTAGCTCCGAGGTACAATGCCCCTGGGTTCCATCCCCAGTACCACAAAATTAGATAGATAGATAGATAGATAGATAGATAGATAGATAGATAGATACCCCCTTCACAGGGCAGAAGAAAGAGGAAGATAGTGGGAACTTTCATAGAGGGAATAAATGGTTTTTAGAAGTGATGGCTCGGGCAATAGTGTTAGTGTATAAAGAAAAAGAATTGGAGGATTCAAGAGATTCATCAATCAAAGAATGGAGGAATGGAGGTGGATAGATTAAGTCATTGGGAGAGTTCTGCACACGTTGACAATTACTTAATAGCTTATGGTGCCATTTGAAAGTTTCTTAACAAGCAAGAATGATTGTGAATGTACTGCTGATATCCTTGTGCACCTAATTCATTGCCCAACCATACCAACTCAGATCACAAGTTAAAAATAGCAGTGGCATATGAGGTGTTTTTTTTTTATTATATGCCAGAGTCCAAAAGTCTAATGTAGGGGCCAGAAACCACTGTGCTGCCACTCTTGTGTGTTTCCTCAGAGCCAAGAATAACAATTTCCACTTGCCAGATCTCCTTTGGACAAATTAAATTTCCCTCGATCCTGAGGCCAGCTCAACGAGAAAGCCCAGCAGAAAGGGAAACCTCCAGAAGGGAGTTGTCCAAGGCCATTTTAGCATAGCTGGGCATCTTTGTGGGTGGCCCGGACAGGACTGGAGGTGTGTCTGTCTAAGTTTGTAAGTTCCTTCCTCTTCTTAGCCTTCTTCCAGGTGAGCCTGTCACCTGTCTAGTGAGGAAGGGACTGTGCTGATGAAGAACAGAGCACATTCAAGGTATCCTGAAGAAGTAATGGAATGGGTTTGGCACATGGCTTGTTTCCCAGACAGATTTTTGGGGCAGGTTTTCAACAAAGAGCCTTTCTTGTCAGAAATGTGGACTCATAGTCTTTTCATTCATTCAGGGTAAGCTTGGTCACATACAGGAAGCGGTTTTCCTTGTCTCTCATGATTGTGACCACTTCTTAGGTTTTCTCTGTGGTTTCTTTTTACATGATAGTCACAGGTTCGAGCGAGGAAAGCTGTGTTGTTAGAGGCATTGAGGCTTTGTGGGGGATCGTCTAAGTTATCATGATGGGGTTTTATAAAAGGCTGAATAGCCACCTCCAAAAAATTCACATCTATTAGGAAGATGATCTTATTTAAAAACAGGGTCTTTTCAGATGTAATTAGTTATAATGACTGGATTGTAAGAAGAGAAGAGGACACACAGAGAGAAGGCTTTGACAAGAGGAGAGACTGAGCTGATGTGTCCAGCAGCCAAGACACACCATGGAGCCATCAGAAGCTTGAAGGAAGCAAGGACAATTGCTCTCCAGAGCTTCCGGGGGGAGTGTGGCCCTGTCAAAGCTGCCCAAACGTCTAGGCTCCGAGGCTGTAAGAAAATACATTCCTTTTGTTTTAAGCCACCCAGTTTATGGTTATTTGTTAGAGCAACCTCAGAAAATGAACCCCAGATTCCAGAGCTGAGCCTTGGGCCTTTCGGCAAGGCCCGATCTATTCACCAGATTTTTTGTTTTTTCTCTGTCTGGAGGGTAAGAATCTTGGGCTGTTTTCCATTTCTTTCAGCCCATTGCCACCGCTAAACCTCTTCTCACCCAAGACCGGCAATAGTGGTACATGGTTTTCCCAGCTCCCCATCCTCCTGCTGACAATATGATGGTCCTCTCTTATTTAACTGCTTAAGATATAAAAACCTAACTATTAAAGACAAACAGGCAATCACACAAACAAGAATCCTGGGGAAATATCAACGTGTATAAAACTTATTCCTATACTCTAGTTTCTGGATTTATCTAGCGCTTGGGTATTTTGGTCTTATATAATTAAAACAAAACAAGCCGGGCATGGTGGCACATGCTTGTAATCCCAGCATTTGGGAGGCTGAGACCGGAGGATCGCAGTTCGCGGACTGCCTCAGCTACTTAGTGAGGCCCTCAGAAACTCAGTGAGACCCTGTTTCAAAATAAAGAAGAAAAAAATGGGCAGGGGATGTAGCTCCAAGGTCAAATGCCACTGGGTTCCATCCCCAGACCTGCAAAAAAAAAAAGAAAAGAAAAGAAAAAAGAAAATTAAAACAAAACAAAATGGTACACACCCATGGTCCCAGCACTAGGAAGGCTGAGGTAGCCCAGGAGTTCAAGACCATCCTGAGCAACATAATCAGACAGACAGACAGACAGAAAGATGAGGGAGGAAAGGAAAGAAGGAAGGAGAGAGAGAATTGAATTATCTACCTCTATATTTATAAAATTTTTAAACTTTTAACAAAAATAATGCAAATGCACAAACTGGGAGTACAAATGCATCATAATAATTGTGTGTATTTAGTTAATTAATATTTATTCATTTTTGTAGGGATGGCGTCTCATTCCAGTGTCCAGGCTGGTCTTGAATTCCTAGGCTCAAGAGATCCTCCTTACCTCAGCCTCCCAAGTAGCCGGTACCGCAGATGTGCCCCTCCAAGCCCAGTCTAAGTTCCTAAGTTTTAACCACTATCACAGGCTTGCACTGAATGAACCCATTCCCATGCCAGACCAGGATTTGAATCCCTGACAAAGTCCCTGATACACAGTAGATAACCAATACCCATCAATGAAAATCCTCCTTTTCAGCCTTGTGGTATTCTTTCACACGCTAGCATCATTCGCCAAAGGGCAGGCAGATGCTCTGTGTAGTGAGCAATGTGGAGAAAAGCCACACAACTTTTAAAATATTTTTCAAGAAAGGCGGCACCTGTAAGCAACTATGAAAATTAAAATGATTTGAAGTGAGGGTATTTACCCCTGTCCTATGGGGCTTGAGACCAAGAAATTTGGGTTTGAATTTCAACTCTTCTACTTCCTAGATATAGAAACATGGCTGAGTTATTTGGCTTCTCTGAATCTCACAGTCCTCACCTGTGAGATGAAGGTGATAAAACCTTTCAAGGCTGGTGTCTAGATGGAAGCGACAGGAGTGAAGTGTGGTGTGTTACGCAGTAGGTGCTGTGTATTGTGCTACGCAGTAGGTGCTCTCTATTGTATTACGCAGTAGATGTTGTGTATTGTGTTATGCAGTAGGTGCTGTGTATTGAGTACACTGAACACTTGCTTTGCTTCTCGGGCTCTGGGTTTTGGTTTATGCCAGGTAAGGGGTGTCTATGTGATCAGCCCTAAAACATCTCTAGGCATGAGTCTCTAATGAGCTTCCTTGGTAGACCACATTTTACAAGTGTTGCCCCAGCTCGTAGTTTAAGGAAACAGTTGTCCTATGTGAGTCTGAGGTAGGATAGGAGAAATAAAAGAATAGGTAGAAAAGAGACAAAGAGTGAAGGAAAAGGATATTGTAGCTTTAAATCTAAAATTCCATGATGGTTCTTATTTTTACTCCACAAGATCTGTTTTCTTTAGACAAACATTCCTAAAAGGTCATCACTTTTAATCCTAAAAGTCTATTTCCCCACAGGACCAAAAGTTTCTAAAAGGTTGAAAAACAAAGGATCCATAAGCTTTGGAGCACTATACATCTGGTTAATTACGTAGCTATGTCTTGCTGACCAGCGGAGTGTATTTTGAGACTGATAACGAATGTCTAGAGGAAATGTCTTTAAAGAACAATGACACTTGGTCAAGCCCAGACGCCATCCATCAATCAGCTGCTAGAAACCCAAGGACACTATGGAAAACCAGACTTCATCCCTGCTCTGCTCCTAACTACCCCTTCGTGGGAGTCTCCTATAGAAGAGTTCTCAAACCCCAAATGCGTCTCTCACTCTGGAGGTGGCCCACACTCTCTTGAACAAGTATTTCTTACTTTCCTAAATAAACCTTTATATCTCTGACGGGCACATGCTGAAATTCTTTTCTGTCATGGAAGCCAAGGACCCTGAAAATCCTGAGTTGCAGAATCAACCCCTCTCCCATGGCAACTCCACGGGGAGAAGTCTATTAGAAGTAAGCTCCAGGTTTCCTCAAGACTTGACCTTGGCGCCTTTTCCCTTTGCTGAGAATGCTGTGTGTGTGTCACAGATGTGAACATGGCTGTGTGCTGAGCACCATGAGTCTCCTGGTAACTCATCAAACCTGGGGGTTGGTCTGAGTGACTTCTAACACAGATGGTTTCATTGATATTTTAAAAGCAAATATCAATATTAACAAAGAAATTGTGAAGGTTGATGGTTTTCACTTAAAACTTATTTATAGAACTTCTTTAAATATAATTTTATTCATTGATTCATTTACTTATTAAACATTTGGCAAGCACATACTTCTTTCCGAATCCTAAGGAATCTCTGAAGTGCAGCAAGCAACCGAAGTGAAGGGTTCCATGAAAGACTGAGCCCTTTCCTTGAGGAGTCTGCAAAAACTCTGGGTGGTTAGTGCCAGAAATGAATGGACACCACAGTACAAGCATACTTTGTACTTTGCAGGTCTGTCCTGGGTCTTCCAATGGCTCTTTGTCCTGGGTCTTCCAATGGCTCCTGGGCTGTAATTAAAATAAACCTGAGTTCCCAACAAAGATTGAATCTGAAATATAGGCACTTGACAGTTTGAATTACAAAAAGGTACCATGAAATAGCAGCAGTATTTTTTTTCTTTTCTTTTTAGAGGAGTGTTCATTTAGGGGTGGTAGTGACATGACCTGGTGCGTTTAGGCCTATGTTGAAATGCTCAGAATCCATATATACTGTAGAATGAGACTGGGGGTGTACTGATAAGTTTCACATGAAAGAGAATGGGCTTCTAAGGGAGTACTCCATGGGAAGAAAGTAATGAAAGTAGTAGTGAGAATTACTAAAACCTTTGCGTGTAAAACTGAGATGCTGACACAGGGATATATATTTATTCTTATCTAATTTTATTTTGGGTGCTGATGATTGAACTCAAGGCTTCACACATGCTAGGCAAGTTGCTCTACCTCTGAACTACATCCCAGCCCAACACAAGGGCATATTTTCACATGTTCATGTGAACTGAAAAAGTATACTTTGGTTGATTACTTTGAAAATGAAGGCTGGCATTACTGATTAATTTATAAGTTAGGGTTTTTTTGATACATTTAATGAAATAAATTTGCAGTTTCAAGATTATTACAAAAATATACTTAAAGCTCATGGGAAAATAAAAGCATTTTAGCAAAGATGATTGTGTCAAAAAGGTCAATAGAAATGTTAATATTTATATTTTTAAACGTCAAGTTAAAAATAATGTGCCTTGAGATAAAAGAGTTATGGTATAATTAATAGTTATTTGAAGTCCTATTGTTTTGATAAGCCTTTAAAAATCCTTCTTGGTAGCTGGGCGTGGTGGCTCACGCTTGTAATCCCCATGCTTGGGAGGCTGAGACAGGAGCATCGCTGAGGCTGGCTTAAGAGACCCTGTTTCCAAATAAAATATAAAATAGGTCTTGGAGTGTAGCCCAGAGGTAGAAGGCCCCTGGGTTCTATCCCCAGTACCACCAAAAAAAAAAAATCCTTTTTGGTATATATTGCAGAAATCAAGAAAGTGAATAACTCAAAGAGGAATGAGGTATCTGATGATAGGTCATAAAATAATTTGGATGGTAAAGCATACATGTCAGAAAGAGGCAAAATATGTATTTGAGTGATTTTGCCTTTACAAAATATTTCCCATATCCATCTATTTATTTGGACAGTTTTTTTCAGTGTCTAAGCCTATAAAAAGTAAAACTACAAATAAAATTGAGGCTGAGTCCTGTCGCATCTAGATAAAAGTAATATTTCTCTTTCAACTCAGGAATCGAGAAAAATATAGTACTATTCATTTCACTAAAAGATTCATTAGCAATAAAATATGTAATTGGAGATTATATCAGACCCTCTTATGTATAAAAATTATAACCTTTGGAAAAAATATGAAAACATTGAGTTGAAGACACTGGAAAGCAACCAAAATAGGCAGGCAGAAATTGAAGGGATGGCTACTCTTCAAAGGACAGAAATAGAATGAGTGAGATTTATGTTCAAACACTTTGCCTAAGGGTACTTCCTAGTATTCCTGTACAAGGCAGCAGAACTCAGTAAAAAAGATACAGTCCTAATGGTTTAAGGAATTACAAGATAGAGTCTGGGGCTCTTGGAGTGGTAGGGGAGAGGAAGAGGGCCCCAAATCTGCCCATATACTCTGCCCAAACCTTTGCTTAACTTCTGAACCTCGGTGCATGCAGGAGGTGTCAAGGAGTCCAGCAAAAAGCAGCAGTTAGATTATTGAAAGAAATTATCAGAAATATTAGGTGGAATTTGATTCCAGTCAAGTCAACTATCTGCTATAACAAATCGATAACAAAATTTGGAGGCTCTAAGTCATCCATAATATCCACTATACAATAAAAAGTTAACAGCTATGTAAAGGAACAAGAAAGTTCGATCCATAGTCAAGAGAAAAAAGTGAGTAGAAAACTGACTTCAATATGACCCACATGTAAGAATTAGTAAAGACATTAAAAAGGCATTTTATATATGTACATACATATATATATATAAAATAAAAGAACTTATCATATATAAGAGAACTTAAGATATATGGTACTAATAAATCATCACCATATATAAAATAAAAAAGGATAGTATATATACTATATATTTATATGTAAAAACTATCTATAGTGTATATACTATATATTTTATATATTTATGTGTATGTAAATATATACTATATATTTATATATAGTATATATACTATAGTATATAGTATAAATATATACTATAGTATATATATAAATATTCACTATATATATAAAAACTTAAAACATTAGTCATAACAGATGAGCAGATGGAAAATCTCAGGAGAGAAATATAAACTTAAACTAAATGAAAATTTTCAAACTACAAAGTACAAGGTGAGTTTAACAGCTGATTAGAAAAAATCAAAAGAGTCAGTGAATTTAAAACAGATTTAAGAGAAATTATCTAATCTGAATATCAGAGATAAAACTGTTGAAAAAAGAAGTAAGTGGAGCCACACTGTTCTTTGGTACAAAAGTTAGGAGTCTAACATACACGTAATAAGAATCTCAGACGGGAAGAACATGGGTTAGACATTTTTTAAAGAAATAACTGAGGTTCCCCTAATTTTTATGGAAAACATAAATCTACAGATTCAAGAACCAGTGAAATCCAATCAATATTCAAACCAAAATGTCATCGTCAAAGTACTGAAAATCAAAGATAAAGAGAAACTCTTAAAAGGCAGCTAGAGAAAATTACTTGGTACAGTTTGGTTGGGTAGGTGAACAGATATGACTCAGAAACAGGGAAGACCACAGAACAATGGTGAAATTACTTTTTTTTTTTTTTTTTAATTTGCAGGTCTAGGAATGGAACCCAGGGGCATTCGACCTTGAGCTGCACCCCCTGCCCTATTTTTTATTCTTTATTTTGAAACCGGGTCTCACTGAGTTGCAGAGGGCCTCACTAGGTAGCTGAAGCTCTCCGTGGACTGCGATCCTCCAGTCTCAGCCTCCCGAATGCTGGGATTACAAGCGTGCGCAACCACACCTGGCTTAGAATGACATTTTTAGAGTTGAACTTAAATGTAAGGAGAGTAACATCAAGCTAATATTCTATGTCTAAAGAAACTAGTTATGAAAATGATGATAAAATAAAGATAATTTCAAGTAAATAAGAATTTACAATTTATCTCCAGCAGATCTGCATTATAAAAATTTTTTAAAGTTCTTCATAGAGAAGGGAAATACTAGATAGAAACTAAGATCTAGGGGAAGAAATGAACAGTAGAAATACGAAACGTGTGGGTAAGTGTGGCAAATAAATGGAAGTACATTTTTGTAAGGTTCTTATATTTTGTGTGAAATTGTACAATATAATGTCTCAATAATTGAGATGATCTAAAGATACATATTGTAACTCTAGCATAACCACTAAAAATGATATAAGGTGATACAGCAGAAAACCAGTGAAATTAAGATCAACTAATCAGAAACACTGGATTAAAACTAAAGAAAGCAGAAAAGAAGAAACAAATAGGTGGAGAAAGGATCGAATAGAACACAGCTTAGATCTAAATCCAGCAGCATCAGGCCGGTCGTGGTGGTCACGCTTGTAATCCCCGCGCTTGGGAGGCGGAGTCGCGCAGGTTCGAAGCCAGCTGCGCCAGCGTAAGAGACCCTGTTTCAAAAATATCAAAAATAGGTCTGGGAGTGTAGCCCGGAGGTAGAAGGGCTTCCAGGAACCCCAGTACCACAATAAATAAATAAATAAATAAATAAATAAATAAATAAATAAATAAAATCCAACTGCATCACTATTACTTGTAAAAGGACTAAAAATTCTATTTAAAAATAGAGATTGTCAGGCTGAATTAAAAAATCAAAACCCAACTACAAAGTATGTACAAGGGACACACACTTTCAGTATAAAAATACAAATAGATCAGTAGGTTATATTAATATCACATAAAATAGACTTCAAGACAAGAGAACTAATAGAGATAAGGAAAATAATTTATGATAATATCAAAAGGTCAAATAAGTATGAAGAAAAAAAATTTAAAGACATAAAAATTACTATGTATAAGCCGGGCGTGGTGGCGCACGCTTGTAATCCCTGCCGTTGGGAGGCTGAGACAGGAGGATCGCGCAGGTTCGAAGCCAGCCCCAGCTACTTGGTGAGACCCTGTTTCCAAAAAATATATAAAATAGGTCTGGGAGTATAGCCTGGAGGTAGGAAGCCCCTGGGTTCCACTCCCAGTATCACCCCCCCAAAAAAATTTATATATATATATATATATATATATATACACACACACACACACACACATACATACATACACTATGTATCTACCTAGTTACACAACCTCAAAATATGTAGAGCAACAACTCACCAAATTAAAAGAAAAGACAATCTACAGTAACAGAGACTGTAATAACCTCAGTAAGTAAGAGAACTAAACACACATGTTCATAAGGATACAGGTGACCTGAACAACATTATCAATACTTAAGTTGATATGCATGGAATCAATGTATAGTTATAAAACCACTCAACTGCAGAATATATATTTTTAAGTGCATATAGAGTATTCATCTAGGCATATACCATGTTAAGCTATGAAATAAGTCTCAGTGCATTTCACAAGACTGAAGTGTTGTAGGATCTTCTTTGTCTACAACAGATTTAAGTTATAAATAGCAATATATAGAAAAGCCCTTAAATACTTGGAGATTAACTCACCTGAAAGAAGTGTGTCAAAGAAGAAATTGTAAGAGAAATTATAAGAAATTAAAATTTTAAGCTCAATGAAAATAAAAGCACAAAAATAGTAGAATGCAACCAAAGCAATTCTTAGAGGGCAACTCGTAGCTTTATAAATACTATATAATACTATATAATATAAAATACTACATATATAATATATATATACACTATATAAATACTACTATATAAAGAGTAGAAAGGCCCTTAAGCCATAATAATCTTCCCAATCAATCGTCTTCTCTAAGCAACTAGAAAGCAAAAAAGGGAATTAAAACGCAAGTGAGGGACGAAAAGCATTAATCAATAAACTCGAAACACGAAAAACTAATGGAACCAAAAGATAGATGAAAAAAAAAGTTTAAATACTGATAAACTTCTAGAGAGATTGATCAGAGAATACAAAACTACAAAGAGTGGTAGAAACAAATATTAGCCATTACACTAAGTCCAGAGAATGTAGAGACTGGTAAACTCAGGGGAGAGAAGTCTACGAAGGTGGGCTGCGGGGTCCTTGGATGTAACCACCCTTGACCCTCCAGCCAGAGCCCCGGCGGGCAGGTGACTGCCGCGCCTGGCCACGCCTCCGCCCGCCCCGCCCCGGCCCTTCTGCGCAGGCGCGAGGCCGACCCCGCCAAGCCGGAGGGGCGTGGCCTGCCTGGGCGGGGCGGGGCCTGGGCGGGGCAGGAGCTGGTGAGGTGGCGTTGGAGAGCCCCGCCGCCTGGGTTTCCGCGATGCGGAGGCCGGCCCCGGGCACCTGGCCGCGCTGATCGGGGCACCTGGCCGCGCGGATCAGAGCTGGAGGCGCGGAGGGAGCCCATGGCGGAGTCCTGCGAGCCGGGCAGGCGGGCGTCCGCGGGCGGCGGGAGCCCGGAGGAGGAGGAGGACGAGGAGCGGGAGCCGCTGCTGCCGCGGGTGGCCTGGGCCCAGCAGCGCCGGGGCGCGCCGGGGGGCGCCGTGCGGCTGCAGGCGGCGGAGGACCCGGGCGCGGCCGCCCCGGGGCTGGCGGACGACGAGGAGCCGCTGCTCTCGGCCCGGGACGCGGACGCCCCCGGCAGCCCGCCCGCCGCCCGGGACCGGAGCTCAGGTGCGCCCGCCGTCCGCATCCCCCGCGGGCTCTCGGGTCCGCTCGGCCCGGGCTGGACGCCCCCCGAGGGCCACCCTGCCCGGCCGGGCACCCTGCCCGGGCCGCGCCTCTCCCAGTTGCAGTCAGCTGCTTCCCGGGGGACCAGGGGTTGTCCTGAGACCCGGACGCTGGTCAGTAGCTGAGATGTCATTCGATTCTTTAGGCTCCTTCACAGCGAGTCCAAACTGGCCTCAGGCACTGAAGGAAAACTTAACGCAGCGAGGTGACGTAAGTTGTTTGCTCAAGTTTGGACTGGAGTTCTGAGTTAAGAACTCGGAACTCTCCCGAAAGCCGCCCGAGTTGGGAGTGTGCAAGGTGGAAGCCCGCAGAGCGATGGGCTGCAAGGGTATCCGCTCGCCACCGGTTCACGTTTCAAAACGTTTTTTCTCTTTTTTTCTACTAAATGTTGTTATTGTGACGCCAGCCGAAGGGTTGAGGCGGTTCAGTTTCCTGCTCCTGCTGCTGCCTCTCTCGCCAGGTTTTTATTTCTTGAGTCGCTTTAATCAGTATGCGTTTGAAACATAAGCGTGCGCACCCCACCTTTTCACTAGTAAGTGAACTTGATTGCCTTTAAAAAAAAAAGGGTTTGTTGAAAGGACGTTGGAAGTTAGTCGAGTTCAGGCATGCTGTTTTAGGCCTGGGTAGTTGTGGATGAAGTGAATTTTTTTGGTGTGTGCAGAAAAGATAGGCCAATGTGGTGTAAATGTAGTAGACTAAGAGTTCCAGCTGGGGACTGGCTTGTGTGTGAAATACTGATGTTAACACCTGCTTGCTGGTGTCAGGATGGATTCAAAGAGATGCTGTGCACGCTATGCCTCAGAATCACTTCCTGTGACACTCTAAAGCCACCGAAATTGTAGTTTCTATTAGTACTGCTTACTTTGTCTCGATTGTTAGTTTTTTTGTCTGTTCTGCTACTAATATGCTAATGTTCTTTTAAGAAAGTTTAAAGAATGTTGGATAGAGCAAGTCACTCAAGTTCTAGTTGAACTTCTATTCAGATGTTAGTAAATATTCTAAAATAAACCAGGCCCGAAGGAAACAGTTTGCCCTATTGTGCAGGTTTACTAAATGTGTCTGTTATGAATGTCTGCTACCACTATAACGTTAGCTAGTGGATGCATTTTCAGTACAATACTTAATAGAGCAAACAAATGTGCAGTTGGAACCAGATCGCAAATAGACTTTTATTTATCTAGCTACCTTGGCAGTTTGGATATACACTACCTAGAATCTAGTCTGCAAAGTAGCTGGGAAGCTGGGCGTGGTGACGCACGCTTGTAATCCCCACCCTTGGGAGGCTGGGACAGGAGGATCGCGCAGGTTGAAGTCAGCCTCAGCTACTTAGTGAGGCTTTCAGCAACTTAGTGAGACCCTGTTTCCAAATAAAATATAAAAAAAGGTCTGGGAGTATAGCCCAGAGGTAGAAAGCATCTGGGTTCCACCCCCAGTGCCACAAAAAAAAAAAAAAAAAAAAGTAGCTGGGATCCATATGGTTAATTTGCCTTCATCTACCCCAAAGTTACCTTGTGTAACCAGATAAGTAAAACCTAAAGTCTTGAAAGTATATTCATCATGTGAAAGTGAGGTTCTTTTGGTAAATGATGCTTAGGCTAGAAAAACTGAAGTGACCATAAAGTATAGTGGTTAGAACACAAATGGATTATTAACGAGAAAACCTACCATAATGATATCTTATTTCTATCACAGCTTACAGTGTTAAGATCTTATTCACTCTTTGGACATTACATGAATTCTCACAACAGCACAACAAGTTAGTTTACTTGACTCTCTGCCTTGTTCTGAAAATTAGAAATGAATAAAACTATAAAGACTGGTAAGTCGTGGATCTTCAGAGGTTAGTGGTTTGCCTACTAACATCAGATATCTGGGAAGCAGTACTCCAGGCATGAGCCTAGTACTTTTTTTTTAATGTACTCTTTGTGTCTTATTTTTCTATTTTGCTGTAGATTCCTAAGTGTTGCGCGGGGATTACAAGCGTGGGCCACCAAGCCCGGCCATTCTTTTGTTTTTGAAACAACGTTTTGCTAGGTTGCTGCAAGTCTGGATAAGTTGCTATGGCTGGTCTCCAGCCTGAGGTCCTTGTCTCAGCCTCCCAAGTACTGGGATTACAGGTGGGTACTACTACACCTGGCTTAATTTGACTTAAAAATTTGTCTCTCTCTCTCTGTGTGTGTGTGTGTGTGTGTGTGTGTGTGTGTGGTACTGGAGATTGAACTCAGGGGTATTCTACCTCCAAGCTACATTCCCAGTCCTATTTTTTTTTTTTTTTTGAAACACGGCCTTGCTTGGTTGTTGAGAGTCTCACTACGTGCTGACGCTATCCTGGAACTTGTGATCCTCCTATCTAAGTCTCCCAAGTACTGAGATTACCACACCCAGCTTAAAATTTTAAGTTTAGTATTTTAATGAGTCCATTAAGTTCCTTTGGCCTTTACCATCTAGTTTCCATGAAACCACCTTTAATTCCAAAACAGTTTTGCCTTTGGATTTATATTAACATCGTTTATTATACTTGACCTTTGTTTATATAAACAGGAACTTTATGTACTTTAGTTAGTTGGACAATGTCATAAGTCTGTTATCTTTATTTTAACAAGGCATTTGACAAAGTCTAGACATAGTATAAACTGTAGTGTTGTTGGGCCAGTGTTAAACTAGAAGTAGTGACATTTCTTGTCTTAATGTTTTAATCGGTAAAATGGATAGTAATAAAAATCATAGAAATTAATACCTATGTAGAAAATGGTATGTACTGGGCATAGTTCTGTATATCTGATGTACATTAATTAATAACTAACCCTGTGAAGTGATTACTGTTTTCTATTCACATTTAATAAAGCACAGAGAGGTGAAATGATTTCTCCAAGATCCAATTAGTATAAATCATTTTTAAAATTTTATTGGTGCATTATATTTATACATCTTAATGCGGAAAAAAACTTGTATAGACATAAATGCACACTCACCCGGCCAGCCCCCACCAAGTCCCTACCCCACTCCCTCCCCATCCCTCCCTCTCATGCTTGGCTTAGTGGTTGACTACGATATAAATAAGTACATCCTGTGCTTGGAAGAGTTTCCTATTTCCCCGCTCCCATCCCCACAGTTATGTTGCCTTATTTGCTCCTCTATAGGATTTCCTTTTTAACCTGGAGTTACTCCTATGACCCATTTCACCTTAGCTTTCACATATTAGGGAAAGCATCCAATTTCTAACTTTTTGCGACTGACTGATCTCGCTTAGCAAAATGTCCTCCAGTTCAATCCATTTCTCTGTAGATGTTGCAATTGTGTGTGTGTGTGTGTGTGTGTGTGTGTGTGTGTGTGTTTAATGGCTGAGTAAAATTCCATTTTGTACATCATTTTGTACATTCCATTTTGATTTGCATCTCTCTGATTGCCAATGATGTTGAACATTTTTTCATGCATTTATTGGCCATTTGAATTTTCTTCTTTCATGAAGTGTCTATTTAGTTCACTTGTCCATTTTTTTTATCAGATTATTTGTTTTTTTAGTGTTGAATTTCTTGAGTTTTCTGTATATTCTAGATATTAGTCCTCTATCAGAGGAGTAGGTGGCAAAAATCTTCTCCCATTCTGTTGGCTCTTGATTGAGGTTCTTGACAGTTTCCTTTGCTGTACAGAAGCTCTTCAGTTTCATGCAATCCCACGTATTGATTTGCCTTTTAGTTTGTTGTGCCTTTGGGGTGTTGTTGAGAAACTGTTTATCTGTGCCTTTGTATTGCAGTGTTGGACCTATGCCCTCTTCAAGGAGCCTCAAGGTCTCTGGTCTAATTTCCAAGTCTTTGATCCATCTTGAATTGACTCTTATGCAGGGTGAGAGAGTGGGATTAATTTCCAGTTTTCTGCATATGGTTAACCAGTTTTGCCAACACCATTTGTTGAACAGACTATCTTTCTTCCAGTGTATGTTTTTGGCCCCTTTGTCAAAAATCAATTGGCTGTACGTGTATGGACTTGTTTCTGGGTCGTCTATTCTGCTCATTGGTCTATGTATCTGTTTTTGTGCCAGTACCATGCTGTTTTTATTTTTTTTTTTATTTTTTTATTTTTTTGTGGTACTGGTGTTCCTGGAAGCCCTTCTACCTCCAGGCTACACTCCCAGACCTATTCTATATTTTTATTTGGAAACAGGGTCTCTTAAGCCAGAGAGGCTGGCTTCGAACCTGTGCGATCCTCCTGTCTCCGCCTCCCAAGCACTGGGATTATAAACGTGCACCACCACTGCCAGCACCATGCTGTTTTTATTACAATGGCTTTGTAGTATAGTTTAAAGTCAGGTATTATGATTCCTCCTGCGTGGTTTTTGTTGCTGAGAACTACTTTGGCTATTCTAGGCTTTTTGTTGTTCCAAATAAATTTGAGGACTGATTTTTCTATGTCTGTGAGGAATGACCTTGGTAATTCAATGGGCATTGCGTTTAATCTGTAGATCACTTTTGGAAGGATGGCCATTTTAATATTTATTCTACCTATCCATGAACATGGAAGATCTTTACATTTGTAAGATCTTCTTCGATTTCTTTTTTCAATGGTTTATAATTTTCTTTGTAATAATTTTCTTTGTAGAGGTCTTTTACCTCCTTGGTTAAGTTTATTCCTAAGTATTTTATTTTTATGTGGGAAATCCTGAGTGGAAGTGTGTTCTGAATTTCCTTTTCAGTGGATTTATGGTTGGTGTACAGAAAAGCTTCTGATTTTTTGAGATTGATTTTGTATCCAGACACACTTTGCTGAATTTGTTGATCAGTTCTATAAGCTTTTTGGTTGAGTTTGTTGGGTTTTCTAAATATAGTATCATATCATCTGCAAATAGTAGAAGTTTGATTTCTTTATCTATTTGTACTCCTTTGATTTCCTTTTTTTTTTTTTTTTTTCCTTATTGCTCTGGGTGTAGAGTCTTTAGTACTATATTGAAGAGAAGTGGTGATAATGGACAACCTTGTCTTGTTCCTGGTTTTCAGGGGGAATTCTCAAAGTTTTCCCCCATTTAATATGATGTTGGCTGTGGGCTTATTGTAGATTGCCTTTATGATGTTGCGATATGTTTCTTCTATTCTAATTCTCTGCAGTGCTTTTGTTATAAACGGATGTTGGATTTTATCAAATGCTTTTTCAGCATCTATTGAAATGATCATGTGATTTTTGTCTTTGGTTCTGTTTGTGTGATTAATTACATGGATTGATTTTTGTATGTTGAACCAGCCTTGCATCCCTGGGATGAACCCTACCTGGTCATGATGTATGATTTTCTTTATGTGGTTTTGAATGCGTGTTGCTAGTATTTTGTTTAGCAGTTTTGCATCCAAAGTCATCAAAGATATAGGCCTGTAGTTCTTTTTCCTTGAACTGTCTTTATTTGGTTTTGGTATTAATGTGATGTTGGATTCACAGAACATATTTGGGAGAGTCCTGTTTTTTTATGTTTTTTTTTTTTTTTTTACAAAATAGATTGAGGAGTATTGCTATTAGCTCTTCTATAAAGGTGTTATAGAATTCACTTGGGAATCCATCTTGTCCTGGGCTTTTCTTTGATGGTAGGCTCTTTATTGCTGTTTTAATCTCTTTTATTGCTATTGGTTGGTTTAAATTTTCTATATCTTCTTGACTCAGTTTAGGAAGGTTGTATTTATCTAGAAAGTTGTCAATTTCCTCCAGATTTTTCATTTAGTTGGAGTATAGTTTTTCAAAGTAGTTTCTGATAATCCTCTGGATTTCTACACTGTCAGTAGTAATATCTCCTTTTTCATCTCTTCTCTTCATAATTTGGGTTGATTCTCTCTCTCTCTTTTTTTTTTGTTAGATTGGCTAGTGGTTTATCTATCTTATTAATTTTTTTGAGAAACCAGCTTTTGGTTTTGTTGATTTTTTGTATTTTTTTAATTCTCTACGTTAATTTCTGCTCTGATTTTAATAATTTCCTGTCTTCTACGGCTTTGGGGTTAGATTATTTCTGTTTTTCAAGGGCTTTGAGGTGTGTCATTATCTTATTTATTTGGTGATTTTCTGTTTTTCTTATGTGAGCACTCAGTGCTATAAATTTTCCTCTCAAATACTGCCTTCAAAGTGTCCCGGAGATTTTGATATGTTGTATCTTTATTTTTGTTTGTTTCTATAAATTTCTTGCTTTTACCTCTTACATCTTTTATGACCCATTCTTCATTCAGTAGTGTGGTGTTCAGTCTTTACATGTTTATGTGGTTTCTGTAGGTCTTCTTATAGTTGATTTCTAATTTCATTCCATTATGGTCTGAAAAGAGACAAGGAAGTATGTCACATTTTTTGAATTTGCTAGTGCTCACTTTGTGACCCAGGATGTGATCTATTTTGGAGAAGGTTCTATGAGCAGCTGAGAAAAATGTGAACTCTGCTGTAGTTGGATGAAATATGCTATGTGTGTCCAACAAGTCCATTTGATTAATAGTGTTCTTTAGTTCTGAGGCATCTTTACTGATCTTTTGTCTACAAGATTGGTCTAATGATGTGAGAGGGGTGTTGAAGTCTCCCAGTATTACTGTATTGGGATTTATGTGTGACTTAATCTCACAGGGAGTTTGTTTTATGAAAGTAGCTGCACCTATATTTGGGACATAAATGTTGATTACTATTATTTCCTTTTGCTGGATTGTTCCTTTTACCAGTAAAAAGTGACCTTCTTTGTCTCTTCTAATAAGCTTGGGCTTGAAGTCTAACTTGTCTAATATCATAGTTGCTACTCCTGCTTGTCTTTGAGTTCCGTTGGCATGGATTACTTTGCTTCAGTCCTTTGCCTTAAGTTTGTTACTATCTTTACTTGTAAGGTGTGTTTCTTGCAAGCAGCAGATAGATGGGTTCTGTTTTTTAATCCATTTTGCCACTTTATGTCTTTTTATTGGGAAGTTGAGGCCATTTACATTCAGTATGATTATTGAGAGTTGATTTTTAATTTTTAACATGTAAATATTTTATTTCAGTTTGAAATACTGTTTGTTCTTTTTTGCTTAGTTGTCTACTGGATGGAAATTCTTGTTTCTCTGGTTCTGGTGTGTATTACTAATTTCTTCTTTGCAGTTAATCTCTTTGAGTATTTTCTCTAGTGCTGGTTTTGAAGACATAAATTCCTTTTCATGTAAGCTTTTATTTCCCCATCTAATTTGAAAGATAGTTTTTCTGGGTAGGAAATTTTTGGCTGGAAGTTGTTTTCTTTCAGAGTTTGGAATATGTTACTCCAGGTCCTTCTGGCTTTCATGACTTGGTTTGGGAAGTCTGGAGTAATTCTAATTGGTTTGCCTCTAAATGTCATTTGACCTTTTGTTTTTGTTGACTTTAAGATTCTCTCTTTGGCTTCTACATTGGTCATTTTGGCTATTATGTTTCGTGGGAAACCTTTTCTCTGATCTTGTCTAAAGGGAGTGCTATAAGTTTTCTGAACCTGTGTATCAACCTCTTGCTCTATGTTTGGAAAATTTTCTGCTATTACTCCTTTGAAGAGATTTTTGATCCCTTTGGTCTCACCTTCTTTTCCCTCCTCTATGCCAATTATTTTTAGGTTAGCTCTCTTAAAATGGGCCCATATTTCTTTAATGTCCAATTCCTGTTGTCTAATTGTTTTTTCTAAGTTATAAACTATGCATTCCTTTTTGGAGTGATCATCTTCTAGGATCGAAATTCTATTCTACATGTGGTCTAATCAATTTTTCATAGTTTGAATTGATGCTTTTACTTCAATGATTACCTCCTTTATTTCTTTCAGAATCTCTCTAAATTATTTTCTAAAATCCTGTATTATTTCTACAATTATATTCCTGATTTGATCTTCTGGAGATCTCTGCATTTCTGTGTTATCAGGTTCTGTTATTGTGGGGTTGTGAGAGCTCATTGCTCTGTTGTTCCTCCTTCCCATGATTTCAGAAGTTTGTACCTGTTGTTTTTGGTGGATTTTTCTCAGTCTCTAGGTGTCAGCTGGTATATTCAAGGACAAGTTGTATTGTATTCAACAGTGAAGGTTGAGTAAGGAGAGAAGTGAAGGAGTAAATGGAAGAATAGGGTAAGGTCTCAGGGTTGAATATTATGAGTATATGAGTTTGGTAAGGTAGTATATACTAGAGATTAGAGATAGTACAAATGTAGTAGTATTTTAGTAACCAATGTAGAGTTTCTGGTATAGTGATATGAAGTGGATTTAATAGAAGACAAAGGAGCGAAAAAAGAAGAGAAAAGATAGAAAAGGAATAGAGAGGAGAGAGTAGGTATGTACAAGGGAAGAAGCTTGGGAGAGGATTTGGGAAAAGTGTTAAAACAAAAACAAAAAACCCCAACCCCCAAAAAAAACAGGTATACACTGTCATACCCAAAAAACAAACAAAAGAACCCAAACAATCCCAATAACAAATTAATGCAATTCTACAAATATGGCTATTCAGCAGTCTCTCTCTCTGTAGATACAGAGTGCCTCCGGTACCTTTCCCTCTGTGTGTCTGGTTCTCTGAGTCTTCTCATTCTATGCAGATGGTCAATATCAATGAGGCTGGATTTAATTTTGAGTGAAGGGCACGCTCCACACTTTCCACCGATTTGGAGTTTAGGTCTCTCCCTACCTCTGTTGGTAGTGTATGACTCTAAGACCAAATTCACTGTAGGAGTCTCTGTTCTCCACAGCCAGGGCTTGGCTAGTCTGACTTCTTCCTGTTCACCACAATTGGGATGTATGTGGTATTCCTAGAGATCCTACTCATTGGTTTAGTGTTAAGCCTAAGACTCCCCCCACACTTTCCACTGATCGGAGCCTGAGTCTTTCTGAGCTTCTGATATAATCAACAGCAGATCCCACTCCCACCTTCTCTGGGTTCTTCTCTGTATCACCATGACTTCACTTATTGTGCTCTGGATCTCTGGAGAGTGTGGTAATCGCAGCCACCACCACTCCTTTCCTGCATTGTATTGCAAAGTCTCAGACCCAGGGAGTTAGTGCTGCCACTGCGCAAGACCCTGAGGGTGCCGGGTGGGACATTTTCTCTTGGGAACTGTGACTAGGGTGTGGTAATATCTGCCACCACTACTCCTTCATTGGGTAGATCTCATACCCAGGGAGTTTATCAAAGCTACATGGGTCCCTGGGGGTACGACACTGGGATTTCTCCTGTAGGGGCTGCTATTTCACTTATGATTGTGGTGAGCACTGGGCTGGAGCTTTCACCGCTGCTGCTGGCAATATGGCGTCGACGCCACGCCCTCAGCTGTGAGGCTGGCGTATTTTTTTTCTTTATTGAGCTACGCTCTGAATCCCTGGAGGGCATGATGGCCTGGCTGCTGGGAATTCTAGCTGGTCTTTGCCCTGAAAGAACTGCTGAATTAAAACGGACTGGACTAGAACTGGTCACTTCAGCTCCTTATTTTTGTCCCCGGAATCTGGTTCTATGACGCACGATGGCATCGGTGCGGCAGCCACCATTGCCACACACACGGAACACAGGTTTCTTTTCTGCTCTCTGGTTGTTCTTCTAATCTTCTCTTTCTCTGTCCCTTTTATTTATAGCTTTTAGTTCTCTATTGATAGCATTTTCTGGCTCTGTAAGGCATTATTTTAGAATCTATGGAGATGAAGTGTCAGCAGTATTTGTAGAAGCTGCTTTACTCAGTCACCATCTTCCCTGTCTACCATTTAGTATAAATCTTGAGCATGAATCTTGCAAATTCTACTAGAAGACTATTAGAATTCACAAACAGCCACAAAGTAAAAGAAAATACTTATACATCATTTAATGATTCATGATCGCTTATAGATGTATGGAGACAATAAGATCATTTAAAAGTGAGGAAGGCACACCTGTAATCCCAGCACTGGGGAGGCTGAGACAGGAGTATGTCAGGTTCCAGGCCAGCACATGGTAACTTAGACCCTGTTTCAAAATAATAAGGGCTGAGGTGTAGTTCATTGATAGAATACCCTAGTACCACAAAAAAAAAAAAATAGTAAAAGCGAAGAAGTGAGGTGATAACAGGAAATAAGGGGTAGTAAACTAAATAAGATAGAGACTGGAATAAGGACATATTGCACATTTCAAATGGTTGATGTAGATAGCCTGCAAATTTTACTTTTAAGAATTTTGAACAGCTAACATGAAAATAACCAATTACAGTATCCATAGAATTAAAACTCGTTCTTTGAACCAAACAGAACTGACAAGGATAACTTATCAGGTGTTTTCATGAAAAAGAGACTATGCTGAATGATATCTTTATAATAAAAGTAATTGAGTTCATAGGGCTACTTCTTATAACTTTCCTGAAGCTCATTTTGGAAGTCTTATAATAGTTGATGTTAACAGTACTGCTTGACCCAGGGTTCAACTAAAAGCCTAAAAACCTGGTTTAATGTAGAGGGAGGCTGAGTAGAGTAGATGTTCCATGTGTTTTGACACTACCATAACTGAAATTTTGAAAATGCGTAGCAATGTGTTGGAAATTATTTGATTGGTGCTTAAAATACAGCTGTTCTTTGCTTTCCATTTATTATGGGATACATCATTCACCAGATAACATGAGTGCCTACTGGGTGACCGTAGAAACAAGGCCCTGAGGAAATAATAGTGACCTCTATCAAGTGATGGATGCCTTTGATTGCCTGCCCTATCCCCACATATTTCTATAGCCTAACAGAGGGTGTATCAATTAAGATAAATACTTCTAGCAGACTATATAAGTGCTGATGGGTAAAGCTGAGGATTCCATGGAAGCATGAATCTGTAACCTAGATGTAGGGGCCAGGGAAAATTTAGCAGAGAAACTAGCATCCATTTTGAGACCTGAAGTATGACTAGCACTGGAACTCCAGGAACAGAGTTCAGTTCATCAAACTTGTCAGTACTTTTTCTGGAAAATATTCTGGTTAGAAAGACATGGGAAATATAGGTAAGGTATGGTTGTAACCCTAAAGGGATTATGAGTTCATTTTTTTTCTTTCTGTCTTTCTTTTTTCTTTTTCTTTTTTGTGGTACTGGGGATGGAACCCAGGGGCATTCTACCTCCGAGCTACACCCTCAGCCCTATTTTTTATTCTTTATTTTGAAACAGGGTCTCACTGAGTTTTAAAGAGCCTTACTAAGTAGCTGAGGCTGTCCACAAACTGCGATCTTCCTGTCTCAGCCTCCCAAATGCTGGGATTACAAGTGTGCACTATCACGCCTGGAACAAGCTCATTTTTAATTATTACTTAAGTGAAAACTTGCCAGGTTACCATGCTTGCTTATATTCAAAGGCTGTGAATAGGTTCTCTTAATTCATTTCTAATTTATTCTTTGTAAAGGCCCAGTAATAACCCATAAGTGTGACCAAGGGAATAATTTGTTAATTTTTAAAACATGGTTTATTGAGGGCTTCTAATGTGCAGGAATTGTTCAAGGCACATAGGCAAAGATCTCTGTTTGCCTAGAACTTAGATAATTTTTATAGCATTATGACATGAAGGATGAAAAAGAATTAGCCATGGGAAGGAAGCATGGCATATTCATGGGAACAGCTATAGCAAAGATCCAGAGGGTAGGCTGGACATTTTGTGAAAAGTGTGGAGCCTGAACAAGACTGGGACTTGACTGCCACCATTTCTTCTTAGAGGTGACAGAAAGAGATTTATATGATGGTAAAATTAACAGTCTTAGAAAATAACTTTTAGTAATTTCTGATGTAGACACAAATCAAAACATCATAGTTGATCCCTTAAAAGTATGACTGTAATTTTAATTGAATAGAGAAAGAAAATAAAGAGGGTTGGGTGTGATGATGAACTCCTATAATCCCATTTACCCTGAAATCTCATCTTCTAAAACTGAGGCAGGAGGATCACAAGTTCAAGGCCCACCTTGACAAATTTAGTAAGACCTTGTCTCAAAATAAAATAGAAAAAAGGTAGCCAGGCGTGGTGGCGCACGCTTGTAATCCCCACGCTTGGGAGGCGGAGACAGGAGGATCGCTCAGGTTCGAAGCCAGCCGCGCTGGCGTAAGAGACCCCGTTTCAAAAATATGAAAAAAAAATAGGTCTGGGAGTGTAACCCGGAGGTAGAAGGGCTTCCAGGAACCCCAGTACCACCAAAAAAAAAAAAAAAATAGGAAAAGAGCTGGAAATATATCTGAGTTGTAGAGCCCCTTGATCCCTAGTACTACAAAAACAATAACTAATAATAATACATTGAAAATCAAAGAGAGCTGGGGATATGTGGAACTTACTGTTAGAATATGTGTGTAGCATGGGCAAGGCCCTAGATTCATTCCCCAGCACTGAGAAAAAAAAAGAAAAAATATAGTTAAACACATCCTCAGCTATTAAAAATCAAACTAAATCATAGCATCAAACCAGATGACTCATAATACATCTTTCATGAAACAGTATAATATCTAAGGGTGACTTCAAAGTTAAACTCATTACCAACATATGTTTAAGTAACTAGAATGCAAAGAAGTATATAATGTGATTGTCACTAATAACGAAAACTATTAACTAAAAACCAATTGCTTTGATTTTCTGACAATAATAAGATAGTAGGACCAGTTATTTTTTAGGTGCCTTCTTAGATTCTGATGATAAATAAAGATCATCTTCAAATTATGTACATTTTCCTGTGGGGAGGATATTATAAGAAGGTGAGAACATCCTGGCTAATTTTACAGAAATGGTTTTTATCTGATTTTGGTTAAAACAATTATTACATATTCAGAAAATGATTTGTAGTCTTCTTGACACCAACAGAAAGGAGGTTTTATAATGAACTTGAAAGCATGACTCATGGGTGAGTTACACATGGCTTTATTCAAATAAATATTAGTGTACACTAACTACTACTAATCTGTCTTTAGTCACTGACATGACTAAAGTATTTGGGTCATATATTCTTTCACATATTCCCAAAAGCCTCTTTGTAGTATGTTTCTCAGCACCAACTTTTAAAAATTAGTAAGAGTTTTTTTTTTCTGTCTGAATTAAAGTTGTTTCAAATTTTCATAAAATGCACATACTGCATTGAAATACCTCCCATATTAAAATGTGAAAATCTTTTGGGTTGTATACCACCGTAAATGATTAAACTGGGCATGTGGCACACACTTGTAATCCCAGTATTTAGAAGGCTGAGACAGGAGGATCACGGTTCTCAGACAGCCTCGGCTACTTAGTGAGGCCCTTTGCAACTCAGTGAGACCTTGTTTAAAAATAAAGATTAAACAAGCTGGCGTGGTGGCCTTGTAATCCCAGTACCCGGGAGGCTGAGACAAGAGGATTGTGCAGGTTCAAAGCCTCAGCTACTTAGTGAGACTCTCAGCAAGTTAGTGAGACCCTGTTTTCAAATAAAATATAAAATAGATCTGGGAATGTAGCCTGGAGGTAGAAAGCCCCTGGGCTCCACCCCCAGTACCACAAAAAAATAAAGAAAGAAAGAATAAAAAATAGGGCTAGGGCTGTAACCTGGAGGTAGAATGCCCCTAAGTTCCATCCCCAGTATCACACACAAAAAAGACTAATTACCTGTTCACTCAACAAGTGTTTATTGAGTGCTTTTTATGTTCCAAGAGTTGTGTAAGTTTTGGGGATATGGCAGTAAAAGCCTTGTCTGCTTAGAGCTCACAAAATAAATAAATTACGCAGGAGATTAGGTGTAAACACAAAATAGAAAAATAAAGTGGAGATTGGCAGCAATAGGGTAAGGGTCTTTGAAGTCTTTGAGTAAGATGGGAAACCCTTGGGTTGCTTGGTCCAAAGGAATGATAAGGATGACTAGCTTCTTTGTTGATTGTAGAGAGGCATGGGTGAAAGAGGGAGACCATTTAGGAGGCTGTTGTAACAATTTAGGTAAGAGTTGACAGTGACCTGAATCACATGGAAGGAATAGAGTTGGAATAAGCTCTGGATGCTTATTTTAGGGAGAGTCAACAGGATCTGCTGATAGATTGGCTGTGAAGGGTGAGAATGTAAGATCCTGAGTAAGTCTATGGCATTTGGCATACACAGCTAGAACAGAGGAGAATAGAGATGAAGCCTTCTGGAGGGTGGTTAAGATGAGGAACTGAGTTTTGGCTAGTCCAGTTTGAGGTGTCTATTAATATCCCAGTAAAGATGTTGAGCGTGGTAGTTGGAAATTCAGGATGCAAATCTGGGCTTGAGATATAAATCTGAGTCATTGGTGTTGATTAAGACAAGAAGAGTACAGATGACCTGAGGCATTTCCCAGTTAAGCAACGGGTCTGTAGATACGGAGCTGCTGATGTTTTTTTTCTGATTGTTTCTCTTAGTGAAGTAGAAAGCTAGATCATCTACTAAGAGAAAGGGTAGGAGAGGAGGTGCTGAGAATTTGAGGAGAGAAATGAGTTGCTGTGCATTTCTGTGGTCAGGTTCAGCTCTCCCTGCACACAGAATGAACAGGCAATTGGATTAACCAGGACTGAGATTTTTTTCAAGTGACCATGATGAAGGGAGGGAGGAAAGGGGATTCTATAAAGGCCATACTTAATCTGGTCAAAGATGGGAAAAAGACTTGAGGGGAGTGAAGGTCAAGGACAGGAGCGAGGAGATCCGTGCTTTATAGGTTCTTGTGGGATGGAAGAAGTTCATGCCAGAGGCAATGAACTGGCAAGCTGGGGGGTGCTCAAAAGTGAATGTCTGGAGAGGTTGCAGTTACTGGTAATGACAGGATCTGAGGCAAGACTATGGAGTTAGAACTGCAGTGTGACAGAAAATGAAATTATTGAAGAAGAGTTCAAAAAGATGAGAGGTATTCTTGTACTTTTTTTTCTAACAAAATATGAGCTTTTTTCTGTGTCACTAATTATTTGAAACTTAGAAGTGGGATTGGGGTCAGGGGTCAGGGAAGAGACTCTCAAAGCAGTACATACAATACTTGATTCTATTTTTCTTCTACTTTATTGATCTAAAGCTGATTACCTAATGCATATTTAGGTCTTTATTTTTGTGAGCATTCTTTTTTTTTTTTTTTTGGTTGTACTGGGGTTCCTGGAAGCCCTTCTACCTCCGGGCTACACTCCCAGACCTATTTTTACATTTTTATTTGGAAACAGGGTCTCCTAAGCCAGCACGCGCGGCTGGCTTCGAACCTGCGCGATCCTAATGTCTCTGCCTCCCAAGCGCGGGGATTACAAGCACCACCCCCGGCTTTTGTGAGCA
Organism: Muscardinus avellanarius; assembly: GCF_963383645.1. Taxonomy (NCBI): domain Eukaryota; kingdom Metazoa; phylum Chordata; class Mammalia; order Rodentia; family Gliridae; genus Muscardinus; species Muscardinus avellanarius. The sequence goes on along the minus strand of NC_137791.1, from coordinate 119,240,752 downwards.
TTGTAATAGCTGATCTTTTTTTTTTTTTCTTAATGCAGGAACTACTGGTACTTCGGAGATGAATATATTCTTGGATGATCCAGAATTTGCTGATATTATATTGAGAGCAGAACAAGCAATAGAATTTGGAGTTTTTCCAGAAAGAATCACTCAAGGGTCAAGTGGAAGTTACTTTGTGAAGGATCCTAAAAGGGTGAGAATTTTAAAGACCTACTATAGAGTAAAGAAATTTTGTAAACCATGAATTTAAATATGAAGTCATCATGAGTTTCTGAAGACATTTTCCTATGAAATCTGAATTAATCCTCTTTTCAGGTATCAGGTTTCTGTTTTTTACCAAAGCACTCTACTATATAAAAATAGTGCTAATAATTTTAAATCATAGCTTGAGTTCTAACATTTTTATTTAGTACCAAGCACTTATTGAAAGCTCTCATTTACCTGGAGATTCATCAAGCATATATCCATAAATCCTTGTCTTATAGTATCCCATTTTCATATTTGCCAAACAGAGAGAAAACTTAAACTTTCCAAACCTAATGTCATTTCCAAATGCTTGACTTTTTTTTTCAAGGATATAGTTTGCCCTAGGAACATTTTTCCTAGCATTTTATCAAGGGAAGGAGGAAAGGTAAGTTGAAATCTGAAGGCACTGGAATGCAATGCAATGGACCAAAATACGATTCTAGTGCAGAAAAAAGAAATCGATATGATATGTTCTTCTACTTAGTCTAGAACTTTTCAAAAATTGTTACCTTTTCTTAAAGGCCTTCTGAATGATGCAAAACCAACAGTTCATTTGTGAGGGGGAAGAAAGTTTATACGTTCACTCATTCAATTTCTTTGGCAAAGTTAAGAGGTCTATATATGATATAAATGATATATGACATGAATATGTTTTTGCAGTACTGGGAATTGAACCCAGGGGCCTTCTACCCCCAAGCTACACTTGCCAGTACGTTTTATTTTTTGTTTCGAAACAGGGTCTTGCTGGGTTTCTGAGAGTCTTGCTACTTGCTGAGGCTGTCCTCCAACCTGCGATCCCCTAGCTTAGCCTCCCAAGTACTGGGATTACAGGCGTGTGTCACTATGCCTGGCTCAAAGTTCAATTTAAAGGTGATTTTAAGACAGTGTTTTGCTTTTATTTTTATTTCTTTATTTTGCTGAGCATGGTGGCACATACCTGTAGTTTCAGTGCACCACAATGGGAGACTGAGACAGGAGAAATTAATTAATTAATTAATTAATAAAAATTGAAAAAAAAATAGCCGGGTATGGTGGCTCACACTTGTAATCCCCGTGCTTGGGAGGCAGAGACAGGAGGATCACACAGGTTCAAAGCCACTTGCTGGCTTAAAAGACCCTGTTTCCAAATAAAAATATAAAATAGGTCTGGGAGTGTAGCCTGGAGGTAGAAGGGTTTCCAGGAACCCCAGTACCACCAAGAAGAAGAAGAAGGAGAAGGAGAAGGAAGAAAGAAGAAAAAAGAAAAAAAGGGCCAGGCGAGGTGGAGCTTGCTTGTAATCCCAGTACTTGGGAGTCTGAGACAGGAGGATCTGGGTTCGTGGCCAGCCTTAGCTACTTAGTGAGGCCCTCCAGAACTTAGTGAGACCCTGTTTCAAAGTAAAGAATAAAAAATAGGGTTGGGGGTGTTGCTTGAGGTAGAATGCCCCTGGGTTCTATCCATAGTACTGCAAAAAAAAAAAAAAAAAAAAAAAAAAGGAAAATAAAAGAAAAAAGAGCTGAAATGTAGCTTGGAGGGGGAATGTCCCTGAGTTCAATCCCTAGTACCAAAATAAAGTCTTTTCTTATGAGATTTAGATTATTTGTAGATACATGAGCACAAGTGTATGGTTCCTGTGATCCCAGCTACTCAAAAGAATGAATGTCAATTTTTGATTAAAACCTAACATCTTAATACTTGAGGGTTATATCTAAATCTTGGGCAGGGAGCAGTAGAAAATGATTTATGAGTTTAATAAGATTTTTTCTCCTACTATAGAAAATTATCGGTGTGTTTAAACCCAAATCAGAAGAGCCGTATGGTCACCTGAATCCAAAATGGACCAAGTACTTCCACAAGGTCTGCTGCCCTTGCTGCTTTGGCCGAGGCTGCCTGATTCCTAACCAGGGATACCTTTCTGAAGCTGGTGCCTACCTGGTGGATGAAAAGCTTCATCTGGGCATTGTCCCGAAAACAAAGGTAAAGGAGAATCTGTTTCCAATCATCAAACACTTCTACTTTTATCACACAATTTCCTGTGACTGCTTTAGTAATAACTCCTGATGACAGAGCCTAAAGTTGAGTCCCTTTTTTGATAATCCAAGAGTTAAAGCAACTACCAATTGCCTCCAGTACAGATCCACAAAGTAGTCAAAGGAATGTCTCTTGTTTCTGTGAGGTCACACAATGCTAACAAAAAGACGAGGAAGGACTAGCATTTAAAACACAGACAATAATGAGGGATCCTGAGATCCCCCTGGAGGTAGAGATAACCAGTGTATTCACAGCACGATATTCTGAATAATATAGAATATGTTCTTTTCTTTTGGGCCTCATATATTTTTACTTGATGTCTTCCTCAAAATATTTATTTCTAATTCTACATTTCAAAACTCTTATTTATTTTTCTATTGGAAGGCTGGCATTTGTACCTCTTTTGGAAAAAAAAAATACGTGCCACTTAACAGGGCTTTGCAAACTCACCTGGCCTTTCTATTTAGATTCTCTGGAGCATTTACTATGGAGTTAGACTTTGCTCATTTACAGAACTAGAGTGAGTTTGACTGAATATGTGAATAGAAATACCATAATGCCAGTTCTAACCATTTTTATAAACTCTATGCTTCTAGGTGGTTTGGCTTGTGAGTGAGACATTTCACTACAGTGCAATTGACCGCGCAAAATCACGAGGCAAAAAGTATGCCTTAGAGAAGGTGCCAAAAGTAGGTAGAAAGTTTCATCGGATCGGACTCCCTCCTAAGGTAAGTTATCTGATAAGCTTTACTTAGGATGCAATCGGGCAGCTACCTGAGCTCCGCAGGCTCGGCATCTTCCTGGAAGCTGTGAATATAAGAGTAAAGAAAACACTTTTTTATCTTTGAGGAGCTTATAGTAAACAAGCAATTTCAGTGCAATCTGATAAAGCTGATAATAAGATGATAAATTCAGGGAGCTCTGAGAGTATAGAAGAGGAATGCCTAGGGCTGGGGTTATAGCCCAGTGGTAGAGCACTTGCCAGACATGCAGGAGCGCGCGCATGCGCGCGCGCGCACACACACACACACACACACACACACACACACACACACACACGAAGAGGGGTGCCTGAGTTTGGAGGAATGTTTTCAAAGAGATGTTTTTTCCAAGCTGGGCTCGATGCACACTCCTGTAATCCCAGCTACTTAGTAGTCCAGGGCTGGAAGATTGAAAGTGTGAGTCCAGCCTGGGCAATTTAGCAAGACCCTGTCTCAAAATAAAAATATCTGAGCATGTAATTCAGTGGTCAAGAACTTGCCTAGCATGCACAAGGCTCTGGGTTCAATCTCCAGTACTGAAAAAAATTATATCAAAGGCTGTGTAAAGTAATGGCTAAGAGTACAGATGTACCTAGGTTCTGATCCCATCCCTTGCATTAGTTACCTCTAAGACCTTGGGCAAGGTCCTTATTCCCTAAGCCCAGTTTCTTCAAAATGGAAATGGCAAAAACTCCCTCTTAGATTGTTGTGAGGATAAAGCTCAGAATTTCACGTCAAGTACCTTGCACATAGTAAAGATTCAGTTAATGCTAGCATGTTTACTTGTTGCATTAAAAAAAAATTAGCTGGTCATGGTGGCCCACATTTATAATCCCAGCATTTGGGAGGCTGAGACAGGAGGATCACAGCTTGTGGACAGCCTCAGCTACTTAGTGAGGCCTTTGCCACTCAGTGAGACCCTGTTTCAAAATAAAGAACAAAAAATAGGGTTAGGGGTGTAGCTCAGAGGTATAATGAATGCCCTGTGTTCCATCCCCAGTACCGAAAAAAAAAAAAAATCACCTATCACTCTTAAGTAAATCTTAAAATAATTGACAGCTAGCTAAGCAAGAGTAGAGAGGCTTATGGGAAAGTCATTCTAAAATAGCTCTAGTATTTTTTAATATATTTGATCTATTATTTTGTTTTGTTTTTACTATACATATATTTAGATAAAATAATTTGAGTAGAAATTGAGTTAACCTTTTCTTTTTTTAATTGTACTCCAAGCATGCAGGAAGTTTTGAAAATTTTTATAAGGCCTTTTTCTCCTTAGATGTTCTAAAATAAGTGTGAATAAAGAAGGCCTTTATTTTCATATTTATTACTAGTAGTACTTAATTATTAGTGCTTTAAAGAAAATCTTTAGGAAATTGTTAAAAAAAATTTTTTTGTGGTAATAGAGGTGGAACCCAGAGGCTTTCTACGTCCGGGCTATACTCCCAGACCTATTTTATATTTTATTTGGAAACAGGGTCTCACTAAGTTGCTGAGAGCCTCACTGAGTAACTAAGGCTGGCTTCGAACCTGCGCGATCCTCCTGTCTCAGCCTCTCAAATGCAGGGATTACACGCATGCGCCACCACACCCGGCTAATTGTTAAATATTTTATGTCCAAACAAGAACATGTAGTTTTAGGATAAGACATAAATTTTCTTTGTGGAGATTTATTTGCCTATGTGAAGGAGAATAGGGTTCTTATTATACATATGACATCTGCTGTGGAAATTTATATTTTCTTCTTTAATACATTGTTTAGTGTTAACTAGTAACTTCAGAAATAAAAATGTCTTTTTAAATAGATATATCTTGAAGGAAAGGATGAGTTTTTTTAAAAAATCACTGTAGAGGTTGTTACTAATTGATTCGTTTTTTAAATTTTTGATAAGATCTTGAATCTGTATAGCCAAAGAATTCATTCTATTTTATTTTATTTTGATGTTGTAAAATGAATCCTGAAATATTTCTCAGCGAGTTAAAATTACGCTATTATGAAATAAGGATAGGTGGACAGTTTGGCTCCAATAGTTAAATTCATTGCAGTGAATATTTTTAGAAAGCAGCGTTTCTATGAAGAGTGTCACCTTGAGGGCACATGTTTATTTTCTTTTTTAATTATCTTAAAATAGCCGCTATACTCCTTGAAAGTATAAGGTTGAACATTTTTTATTTGCTGTGTATTCTTCATGTGATTACTTAAATGTAGTGTATAAAAATAGTTTTTTGATAAATGTGGCTTATCGAAATTAGTGTTAACTCCTTTATTTTTCTTATTGTGTTTATGTAACATTTAGCGACAGTAGTGCTGAGAATTTAAAAATTAATCCCTTTGTTCTTGTACTTTCTTTTCTAACTGTAGTTCTTAAAATTATAGATTGGTTCCTTTCAGTTATTTGTTGATGGTTACAAGGAGGCTGAATATTGGCTTAGGAAATTTGAAGCTGATCCTTTGCCTGAGAATATTAGAAAACAATTTCAGTCCCAGTTTGAAAGATTAGTTATTTTGGATTACATCATCAGAAATACAGGTACTGAAGTTCTCTCATCTGTTCTCTACAATCTCCTTAGCCTTCAAACTAACTCTTGTTATCCAAATCAGAGCCATAAGTTTTGATGCAGAAGTTTCAAAGCCACCTCCTCTACCTCTCTTGGAAAACAGATTTCGTACTGACTCCCGGTAGAACTAATCCTGTACCGGGAGCTCTGACTCAGCAGACCACTGCCCAGGCCATAGGCCTCCCTTATCACCTAGGGAGGAATTTCCTAGAAGCAGGAAAAAGCCAGATATTAGGGATGTTGTCTGCATTGAAAAAATTAAGACTTGGTTGGGTAGATTATTTTAGATACTTAGTTTGGCATCTTTTAACTGTTAGTGTAGTTCATAAGACATTACACTTTAAATTTGTTCTCTGTTGTAGGGGAGCAGTCAATCTAAATCCACATTTAGGTATAGACATTCCAAAGCAATTGTTCCCAATTGTGGTTCCGTGGATTCTCAGGGCCAGCCTTCCCTGGGAACCTGTTAGACGCGCATCTTCTCAGACACTGCCCCAGTCTGACTGAGGCAGGGTCTTTACAACGGGCGGCCAAGATGCTGCTTTCACCTCCCAGGTGACAATGCTGCCTTCTAAAGCTTGAGGACCACTATTTCTAGTGTTTTCTCATTCATGTTACTATTACGGTGAAAAATGTTGCGTGTGTTTGAGGGGAGAAATAATTCCCCCAACGAAACCACACAAAGATAAACAGCGCAGGTTCTTGTTCTGAGCTAATGGTTAAATACACATTAGCCCGGACTCTTGCTGAAGATTTAAAGAAGTTTATTAAAAAGATAGAAATACAGAAGACAGGTAAAGCCCCATGCCATTAGAAATGGCGCAGGGGGATGATTCGAGCGAATTCACCAAAAGTCCCTGCATGCTGAGTGGAACAAGTCTGTGGCAGGTCCTTTGATATGGAGATATGCTGCCCTAGCCCAGGTATCCTCTCCTTCTCCATCCCAGCCGGATCCACCCCCTCCAAGGCAGGGGGGGCAGCCCTGTCTTGGACACAGACCTCCACACCTTTTGTTATACTCCCAAGATGTGTTAAATTGCTTATCCAGGATCTGGGATTTCCTTCCATCCATGAGGAACTCTGCCTCTCTTCAGAAATGTAAAAAGGCCCTAGGCTCCTTCTATTCTTTGGCTAATTATCCATGGGGAAATCCTCCTGCCTTCTCCCAACAGCCCCTGACATTCTTCACTACAAATGATATATTTTAAAAATTGGAAATCTTTCCCAATACTGGTACATTAATACATTTTGAAATCTTTTCCCAATACTGGTACAGTTACCTTCTGAAAAAAAAAAGCATCATCTAATTTTTCAGACTGACCTTCTTAATTATCATAGCCTTTGATTAATATTAAAATTAGTATGTGGTCCACAGTAAGCTAGTGCTGATATTAGGTGAGCCTGCTTGGAAATTGGCCTGCCAATAGGGTTAGATTTCTTCCTCAGGTAAAGAGAAGTTTATCTTGATCTAATAATTGTACCTACCTTACAGGTGGTTCTGGGGATTAAATGAATCAATACACATTAAGCATTTACAAAGATATCTGGCACAGAGAAAAATGTTTAACAAATGTTAGCCAACACTTAGGGAATTTTTTAGTTTATATTAAATTGGAACTTTTAATAAGGAAAACTAATGCTCAAAAGGTGAAAGTTTCAAAAATCAGAAAGTCACTAGATTTTTCCCTTGATATTAATCTGTAATGTCCATAAAAATCAATTAACAGATTTTTTTGTTTCTTTTGAAAGACAGAGGAAATGATAATTGGTTAGTCAGATATGAAAAACAGAAATGTGAAAAGAAAATTAATGATGAGGTAAGGACATTTTAAATAAATACATATGTGTGTGCATATATATATATATATATATATATATATAATTTATAAAAAAAGAGTTGTTGAAATTAAATTCTTTACCATCTCCTTTCTTTGCTTAGATCCCTATTTTTTGTTTGTGTTTTTGTTTATTTGTGGTACCAAGAACTGTACACAGGATACCTCTATCCCGCAGCTATACCCTCAGCCTTCTTTTTTTCTTGCCTTTTTAAAAATTTTTTCGGTATACTTTGGATGGAACACGGGAATTCTATCTCTAAGCTACACCCCCAATCCTATTTTTTTATTCTCTATTTTGAAAAAGGGTCTCACTGAGTTGCAAAGGACTTCACTAAGTAGCTGAGACTGTCCTTGAATGGTGATCCTCCTGTCTCAACCTCCCAAATTCTGGGATCACAAGCATGTGCCACCACACCTGGCTATTTTTTTTTTTTTAATTTTTTAACAGAATCTTACAAACTTGTTGAGGATGGCCTCAAACTTTCAAGCCTCCTGTCTCAGCCTCCTAAGATCTAGGATTGTAGTGCATGCCACTTTACCTGTCTAGGTCCCTGTTTCTAATCCCTGTTCTCTGTTCTCATCCTTTTTATTTGTCATCTTTTTACATTGCATTTCTAGATTCTATTTTAATTTTTTTTTCTGAGCAGCTTTATTTTTTTGTTTTGCATTAAAATTGGATAATGATGCCAGCCCCCTACATTTTTAGAGCTTGAGAAATTTTTTAAAGTACCAGATTTACTTTGCTTTTATGTAATAAAGGCTTCTGGTTTGTTTGTTTGTTTGTTTGTTTGTTTGTTTGTTTGTTTTGTGGTACTGGGGGTTGAGCCCAGAGATGTTCTACTTCCAGCTCTGTTTTATTTTTTATTTTGAAACAGGGTCTCACTAAGTTGCAGAAGGACTCGCTAAATTGCTGAGGCTATTTGCAAACTTATAATCCTTTTTTTCTGTCTCAGCCACATAAGAACTGGGAGTACAGGCATGTGCCACGGAGCCTGGATAAGGCTTCTGGTATTTCTTTTGACATTTTCGTATTTTACTAATTCCTTTGGAGTTTTTTGATTCAATATTAGGTAATCCAGTATTGCATAATGAAATGTGTTAACATGTGTATTTTGCCTATGAATCACATCTACTAAGCTCAAGAAAAAAGTACTTTTACTACATATACATAAGAAGATGTTTTAACTTACATAATAGCTTAGATATGCTCTTCAAGCTATCAGAATTTCAAATTTGTTGCTATCAACTTTGAGTAACCAAGTTCAAATTTTTGATATTTACATAAGACATGCTTTAGAGAGTTTTAAATTTAAAACAATCTATACATTTGAGAATGTTTAAGTAATTAATAAAGGTAATTTCTAAGCCAGACGTGGTGGCGCACACTTGTAATCCCAGCATTTGGGAGACTGAGATAGGAGGATCGAGGTTCGCAGACAGCCTCAGCTACTTAGGCCCTCCTTAACTTAGTGAGACCCTGTTGCAGAATAATAAAAAAAAATAGGGCAGGTTGAATGTCCCTAGGTTCCATCCCCAGACCCGCAATAAAATAAAATAAAATTATAAAAATAAAGGTAATTTCTCCTGTACTTATAATCCCCATATTCTTAAATCGTCACTTAAAACTGTTGTATCACTTTGAAATGTTTGTGCTTTTGAGTATTTATCCAGGAAAGTTTAAAATCCATATGCATGGTATTTAGCAATAAGAAAGAACAAGCTGATGCACATAGTAATGGGGATGATTTTAAAACTAGGCTGAGCAAAAAAAAATTAGAAAAGGGAACATAGCGTATGGTTTCACTTACATGAAAGTCTAGAAATGCAAATTAGTCCCTAGCGACAGGAAGCAGACCAGTCATTGCCTAGGAATAGGGTGAGGAATGAATGCAAAGGGACACAGGAAACATTTGGGTAAAGGCTTCACATTCCTCAAAAGTTATCAAATGTACACTTTAATATACTCTATTGGATGCAGATCATTCATCAAGAAAGCTGAAAATAGAAAAGAATGATAGACATTAAAAATGGCAGTTATAGGAAAAATAGATTTAACACACACACACAATATGCATGTTTATACTATCTCCTAAATTTATTTTATTGGTGTACCTTAATCAATGGATTTGCTGTAAACTTTGTTCTTTGTTCTGAGTATTTTGTGCATTTTCATTGAGGTGAGATATTTGGTATAAACTAAAACAGAAACCTGGCATATATCAACAGGGTCTTCACAGTAATCCCCTCAATTTAAAATTTGCCTTTTTCTCTTTTTACTGTTTTAGCTAGCACCCAGTAACGGCAGTCATCTGTCTTTAAATGGGATGAAATACTCTTGTCTTTCTTCTGCGGTCTTCATTTCTGCTGCAGAGGAATGCAGACGTTACGAAGGATAGACATCCTTTATTCAGGAGTGTCTTGAGGTTACATCTACTAGAACTTATTATATTTAGTGATAATCTGTGGAGGTTTAGTTAGAAACATTTTATTTGACCTGATTATTCATATGAGACTCTTAAAGAAAGACTAGATTTTAAGAAGGTAATACCTTAAAGTTGTCCTTAAAAAAAATCAGTAATGTTTGCAAATATCAAGCATTTGAGGAATGCATGTAGCAACTATCCAGACTGTCAGTGTATGTGTGTGTGTGTGTGTGTGTGTGTGTGTGTTATTGGGGATTAAGCCCAGAGGCATTCTACTTCCAACCCTTTTTTGTTTGTTTGTTTTGAAACAGGGTCTTGCTAGTTTGCTGAGGGCTTTCATCAAATCTGTGATCATCCTGTGTCAATCTCCCAGGTACTGGGATTACAGATGTGTGCCACCACACACATCTTAGATTATTACTTTATTTATTTATTTATCTTCTTTTTTTTTTTCTGCAGTACTGGGGATGGAACCCAGGGGCATTCTATTTCCAAGCTCCACTCCCAGCCCTAGTTTTTATTTTTTATTTTGAAATAGCGTCTCACTGAGTTGCAGAGGGCCTCACTAAGTAGTTGAGGCTCTCCACCAACCATGATCCTCCCATCTCAGCCTCCCAAATGCTGGGATTACAAGCGTGAGCCACCACACCCAGCTAGAATATTACTTTATAAATTCTTAGTATTTTCAAACTTTCTTCTGCAAAGATGAAAGAAATAAAACCATTACTGAGTAAACATGTGATGTCAAATTTTAAAAATAGTAATTATAAAATTCTTACTGGTTTTTCAAACAGTTTCTTCCCTTGGCTGGGTGAGTTTATATTCTTTCTGTCAGGTTAATTTTGATTTTTATGAGCTCTGAAGAAAGGATATGTCCTCAGTAATTATTGCAAATTTGTCCTTTAGAAATATTTATATATGATCTTTTATCAACACATAACTTTTCTCTTCAGGAATCAAACTGGATTGATGATAAAGAATTGCTGATTAAAATAGCTGCAATTGATAATGGCTTAGCATTTCCTTTTAAACATCCTGACGAGTGGAGAACATGTGAGTATTTAGAACCTTCTGCAGATTCTAGAATTTTTCCCCCAAAATAAGACAGGAATACAATTCACAGAAATCAATAACGTAGAGAAACACTGAATTAAGTATAATCCTTATTAGGGCTCCTTTGTAGTCAAGGAACACCAAGATGTGCATTGTATGGGTCTTGCCCTGAAGAGTTTGCTCATATTGGGGAGATTGTGTTTGGTTTTAACTTTTAAGCTTGTGTTAGTCTACCAAACTCATGAACGATGGGCTTGCTAACTCTCTTTTCTTGTACTGAGGATCTAACCCAGGGCTTTGTGCATGCTGGGCACGTGCTGTAAAGCTGAACTACACCCCCAGCTCTAATTTTCTAATTTTCAATATATATTATTATGGGAAGTGTCTATTTTAATATTTTTGTAGAACCGTATTTTAATGTTTTTAATTTTGCTCGTTGGGATATTCCTATGCCTCATTTCTGTTAGCATTTACTTGATATTATATTATTATTATTATTATTATTATTAATATTATTATTATTTTGCGGTACTGGCGATGGAACACAGGGGCATTCTACCTCTGAGGTACATCCCCAGCCCTATTTTTTTATTCTTTATTTTGAAAGAGGGTCTCACTAGTTACAAAGGACCTCACTAAGTAGCTGAGGCTGTCCGCAAACTGCAATCCTCGGGTCTCAGCCCCGCCACACCCAGTGCTGGGATTACAAGAGTGCGCCACCACCACGCCGGGCTGTAACTTGATATTATTCTGTTCTTTTATTTCTAACCTCCATTATGTTGCTTTACATCTGTTACTTATAAACAACACTTGGCTGAACTTTTTAACCTAGTTTGAGTCTTTTAAAAGGTGCACTTAAGCCAGGCGTGGTGGCGCACTTGTAATCCCCGTGCTTGGGAGGCCGAGACATGAGGATTGCACAGGTTCGAAGCCAGCCTCAGCTACTTAGTGAGGCTCTCAGCAACTTAGTGAGACCCTCTTTCCAAAGAAAATATAAAAAATAGGTCAGGGAGTATAGCCCGAAGGTAGAAAGCCCCTGGGTTCCACCCCCAGTACCATAAATAAAATAAATAAATAAATAAATAAATAAATAAATAAATAAATATTTTTTAAAAGAAGGAAAGAAAGGTGCACTTAACTTTGTAGTTTAAAGTCTCCATAAACTACTCATCTGTTTCAACACTTTCTGCCATCTCTCACTCTCTCTTTTTCTCTCTCCACTTCTGGGATATACTCCCAGACCTATTTTTTATACTTTATTTGGAAACAGGGTCTCACTAAGTTGCTGAGAGCCTCACTAAGTAGCTGAGGCTGGCTTCGAACCTGTGCGATCCTCCTGTCTCAGCCTTCCAAGCACTGGGGTTACAAGCGTGCGCCACCGCACTCAGCTCTTAATTTGTTTTCTTTTGTTGAACTGAATTGTCTTGGTTCCATTTTATTTTCCTCCCTAATCACTTAGAACCAATATACAAATGTATTTTTAAAGTGGTTAGTTTAGGAAGGAAGCAAAGCAAATGTTATGTGTATATGTGAATTATCACTATAAATCTCACTATCATGCACAGTTATACCAACAAAGTTTTCTTTTAAATATTGAGTTTAAGGTGTATGTAAGACATCTGGAAAATTGTACCGAACATCTAGTTGGGGATTAAGAGTGTAGAGCTTGACGAGGAATTGCTATTGAGGATGCAGTTTTGAAGCCGTTATCTTGATGGTGGAAACCATGATGGTGTTTGCTGTCACCACAGGAAATCATGGTCAACAAACACTGTTGCCGAATACAGTGCTAGGAGCATAAGTACTTCATTCACTTTTCATGAATACTTAGTAGGTGAAGAAGAACAGGGACCAAGTATAGACTCTGGAGGAACAGTAACATTGGAAAAGGGGAGGGAAAACCTGTGACAGACAGGCCGACTGACAAAGAGATTTTCAAAACAGAAAGTAAAGTTTGAGAGAGCAGTGCCTCCAAAGCCACAGAGCAAGCGTTTCAAAAAGAGTATGATAAAAAGCAGAGCTCCTTGCCACAGAGATGAATTATGTGATGGCTGCAGGCTCTGGGAGCCCCTGTGAGGGCTGCGGGTGGGATGATGCCAGGAGAATTTGACCGAAAGGGATTAGAAGCGGAGACGGGCAAAGAATAGGGGCTTTCCCTTTCTGGAATTGTTCAGGAAAATGGTAAAGAAAGAAATAATAGAGCTTCAATGAGATGTGGGCCAGAGGAAAGGCTTTTCTTTTTTAATGCCATGTTCTTCCCACAATGTACAAAGAGGTGAATAGGAGAGAAGTGAGAAGGAATGGCTCTAGTTAGATTTCATCCATCCTCAAAGCTTTTGGAGTGGTGGGATCCACCATACTAGGGATTTGGGATTATACATATGTACCCTTTTTACAAGATGCCAAAGTCATACAGGTCTTCCAGGTCCTTATACTGTGTAAAATAATTTTCTCCTCACGGGAAGAACAGTTATCCCAGAGTTAGGGATTCTTTTTCTTTCTTTTTTTGTGGCGCTAGGGATTGAACCCAGGTCTCTCATGCTAGACAAGTGGCCTCACATACCACTGAGCTATAGCCCCATCCCGAGTCATGGGTCTTTTTTCCCTTAGAGCTACCTATTTACTTTCTAATGATTCAAAGCTTTAGAACATCTTCCTTACACAAGAGTCTCAATTCTTTATGATTTGTAGCTGGAGATCTCACCTGTATTCAATCTGGGACCGTGAATAAATTGAACGTACTCACCAATTTCTAAAGTCTAGCACTAGATAGAATCCGATATGTTTTTTGAGATAGGGCTGTTTGAGATAGACTCATTAAATTCTAGTTCTTAAGCCTATAAAACTTAGAAACATAACTTGTTCAGGTAAGTGCTTACTGTGCTTTACCACATGACTTGGCTCTCTACACTTGGAATATGATTACCCTGGTGTCTTCTCTCTCTAGTCTTTTTCTGGGTGGAGAACATAGAAATTATAGGAAAGACTTAAGAATACATGTGAGGCTGAATAAACCCATTTCCTGCCGCAGATTAAAAGAACGTTTTTTTCTGTTAGACCCTTTTCACTGGGCATGGCTTCCTCAAGCAAAAGTTCCTTTTTCTGAAGAAACAAGAAACTCGATTCTTCCATATATTTCTGACATGAACTTTGTACAAGATTTATGTGAAGATCTTTATGAACTGTTTAAGGTAAGTAAGTGTTTAACTTTGGGGATAGTCTTTGGGCTTTTTTTTCTTTTGAAGGAGGAAAAAGGGCTGCACATCTGGGTCTGGAAACCAGGGGCTCACATAAACTAAGACACAGGGTCATGCTAGGTTGCCCAGGCTGACCTTGAACTTGCAATCCTCCTGCCTCGGCCTCCCAAATAGCTGGGATTACAGGTTTGCCCGGTGACACCACCTTTTTAATTTATATTTTACTTAAGACAACCTGCAGCACTGTCCTTATGGTTTTCAGTTTTATTGTTGATAAAGCTAGTGCTGAGAAAAGTCCATTGTTGCAACTTAGAATGCAAACACATGCCCTTCTGACACAACATTATTTTTATTTACTTCTGATATTTTGCTCTCATGTACAGACCAAGTGCATGCATAGTTTTTGGAGAAGGAGAAATAAAACAAGCATCTAATCAGTATACAGTTTTTTAAATTTTAAGTTTTAATACAGAAAATGAAATCAATCTTAAAAAGAGATTTTCTTTTTGGGTGGCTCACACCTATAATCCCAGCAACTCAGGAGGCTGAAGCAGGAGGATTACAAGTTGGAGGCAGGTTTAGACAACTTAGTAAGATCCTGTTTCAAAATAAAAAAAGGCTGGTGATGTAGCTCAGTGGTAGAGTGCCTGCCCCTGGGTTCACCAGTAACAAAATGAAATAAATTTTCTTTTCTTTTTCTATGTTTTGTTTTGTTTTTGATACTGAGGATTGAGCCAAGGGTCCTTCTACCTCTGAGCTACATCCCCAGTTTTACCCTTTATTTTAAAATAGGGTTTTACTAAGTTGCTGGGGGTCTCGCTAAATTGCTGAGACTGGGCTTGAACCTATGATTTTCCTGGTTCAGCCTCCCAAGTGCTGGAATTACAGGCATGCACAATCGGGCCTGACTAAAATCAATTTTTCTTAATATAACTAATTTGAAGTTTGCTACTTCTTGTATTGCTGCTTCCAATAGAAGCTGACATAACAGAAGAATTAGGAGTTTTACTTTATAGGAACATAAATTTGTAAAGTTACACTTAAGATGAGAATTATTTCACATGAGACTACATCAAAACTGAGAAGTTGCTTTTTTCAGAAGTCAAAGTTTTACCAAATTATTCTATAATTATATGATTGGTGACCTGCTTATTTATTTTAAAAATTCTGAACTCATTGGCTCAAAACTCATCTCAAATCCTTTCTGTAACAAGTCAAGGTATAAACAAAGTTTTCCTTTTTATTCTGGGGGTGTACAAAAAATGCATCAGATAAAAATACTCTTTTCTTGTTATCTAATTAATTAAGAAATCTTTCTAATGGTCTCGTTTGCTATGTGGAAGAGTTCATTTGTTTCCTAGTTCTGTATTTGCTTGAAAGATTTCGATTTTGGAGAGATCATAATAATGTTCTCTTTTTCTTTTCTGTAATAGACTGACAAAGGATTTGACAAAGCTGCTTTTGAAAGTCAAATGTCTGTGATGAGGGGTCAGGTAGGTCACTTTTTGATGATTACAAAAAATATTTTCTGAGACAGTATTAACTTTTATCTCCAGTGTGACCCAGAGATAGAATTATTACTACCAGCTGTTAGACTGCACAAAAACATCTTTGATGATTAGAAATAAAGTTGGCTTACATAGTATCTCTTCTTTATTGTTTTAGAAATGAGGTATTTTTGACTAGTTGTCCATGCCACCCCTCTTGTTCATCCCCATTTCCCTGAGTATTTCTGCCTTTTACTTCCTCAGATTCACTTGCCCGCACCTTTCAGTGCCAAGTTTCTAGTAGGCTATTTCCCTTGTTTGGCTTTCCTAGAACCATCAGTAAATAGGCACACCATCAGGGCTGAGCACTGGCTGTCAGAGAAATACATAATTTTAAGTCATACCTCTTAATTTTCTCCTCCTTGCTTCTCTGATTAGCAGTAGAAGTTATTGAGTCTATTGATGTGGACCTGCAGGCCGGGCTGACTTGGGTGATGCCTCTTTCTTTGACTCTTTTACAAACGAAAAACTCACAATGAAAATATACTATATTATAAACATTGGCTTTTAGTGACATCCAAATTAGTGTTCTCCTCCTAAAGCATACATTGAGCTTAAGGTAGCCATTTGCTACTACAATACTTCTGACAAAGAAAACAAGTCTGATTTTTTGACTGATTATTATATTACTTTAATTAGTAAATATAATTAAATATTTATTACTTCATCAGCTATTTACTGAGAGAACTTGTAGGCTAGAACGTAGAGAGTGCCCTAAGAACTAGAATATAGGTTCTACATGGAAGGGGTTAGAGCACTTAGAGGCTTAACATTAAAGAAGTGTTTTGGTAAGACAGAGGCCGGGAGTCTAGAGCACTTGCCTAATATGTGTCAGGCCCTGGGCTCAGTCTCCAGCACTGGAGAGAAGGAAAGAAGAAAGGAAAAGTGAAAGCGATAGCGAACGCGAAAGTGAAAGGAAAGGAAAGGAAAGGAAAGGAAAGGAAAGGAAAGGAAAGGAAAGGAAAGGAAAAAATGGTAAGACAAATCTTTGGAGAGGAGACCTTATCCTGGATTTCTTCTGTGTGCTCCCTGGAATTATGTATGAAAGTTTGGGTGTGATTTTGGACATGGTGAGGGGAGGGGAAAGGATTTATATCTTGGCAAAGGGATCCCTAATCCAGAAGAGGTTAAGAACACTGCAGAAGGCTAGGTTGGACAAAGGGTTCAGATTTGCTTAGCAAATGAGGAAACTAAAGCCCGAGCGTATAACTAGGAGGCCCTGGTGGCAAATCAGGCATGAATAAAGGGACCAGGTGACCAGTGACACTGTTGCAGACTGTCAACCATCCCAAAATTATATTTAAGCTAAATTTACAGGCACAGAGAATTATGTCCCAATCTAACCGTTTTGCTTGAAACAAAATGACTTGCTGTATCAATATGCTTCATCTTCTGGGGTTTTCCTCTCCCTAAAGGCTTGCGCCTCTTCTGTGCTTCCAAGACCGCAGTGGATTCCTGAAACTGTTTGTAGTATTGAACCATATATATATATATGTATATATGTATATATATATATATACATACATACACACTATATATATACATACTATATATATATATACACACATAGTGTGTATATATATATATATATACACACTATATATATATACCATGTATATATACTGTGTTTTCCCCATATATACTCCACACACCTATGATAACTTTAGCTTATAATAAAACAGGACAGTTGTAACTATATTACAGAAAATTATTTAAGATTTATGAGCTATTTCTTCCCGAATTTTCAGACTGAAGTTGACCACAGGTAACTGATGTTATGATTAAGATACTACTGTATCTTTATCTTTAAAAAAAAAATTTTTTTTTGGTACTGGGGATTGAACCCAGGGGTATTCTACCCCCAAACTACATTTGTAGTGCTTTCTATTTTTTATTTTAAGATGGGGTCTCTCTAAGTTGCTGAGTTTAGTCTTGAACGTGTGATCCTCCTGTGTTAGCCTCCCAAGTACTGGTATTATAGGCGTGCACCACCACACTCAGCTATTAGAAACATTATTTAAATAAATAGGTAAACAAATACTATAAATAATTTTTGTAAGCTTTACTTACAGATTGAATTCCACATAAGGAATTTAAATTAAAATGACTGCCTGAGGAGGTGTGGGACATGCGGTTCTGAGGCCAGTGCAATCTGTTTTCAGCTTATTTATTCATATCTGTCTCATTCAAAAGGAATTAAGTTATAACAATGCATGTAATAAAATATAAAGTGATGATATCTTGGTTATGTTTTAATTTTTTATTTTTATTCGATTTTAAGCTTTCTGATAGTCAAAAAAGGAAAAGACCCTGACCATGTACTAAGTGTTTGTGTAGTTCTTGGATTTTAGCTGGACTTTTGTTAATTTGTTTGCTAACCTTAAGAAGCAGGTAGTAGTCTTTATTCTAAAATAAATCAGCACTGTGAAACAAAAGCATAACAATAGACAAGAAAATACCTATATTGTTTGTATATTCCAAACAACAGAATCATTATCTCAGCCAGTTTTTTGAGTCGAAATACTTGTGGTGTTTCTATTATTTAAAAATACTCCTGTAGCCCATCTCCCCGAGTTGTGTTATTTGTGCTGAATGCAGCCAAGCCTTTTGTCCTAATTTGGAGTCTGCTCTGTTTTAACACATAATTAGTGACGTGCTCGAGTTCCTCACGGGAAGCTGTGGACTGGAACTAGTGTGAAGGCGTTTCAGAGAACTCAGTACTGGTGATGTCTATGAAAGTTAAACCACCTTTTGAATTTCCACTAAATAGCAGGCGTCAGAATCAGGTTCAATAAAGTTAATTTTATTTGGAACAATGGACCTCAAATGTATTTACTTGTAATAGATATGAGGTATATTTTCTACATGATCTGAAAAGAAGGCAGAAGTAATCAATCTGTTTTTTGAAAACAGTTACCTTGTACTCAGTGATTGATAAGATCGATGCTCAATTGTAGATGCTCAATTGTAGGTTAAGGGATCGTTGATATCAAAGTAAATGAAGATAACATGTGGGTTATCTTCCCTTTACTGGAAATTTTTGCTATCATGTGTCCTCACAACAACTGTACATCGTTATCTGCATTTTTTTTCTTGAATGGAACCCAGAGATTTTATACCTCTGAGTTATACCCCCATCCCTTTTCATGTTTTATTTTGAAACAGGGTCTAACTAAATGGCCGAGGCTGGCCTCCAACCTTCACTCCTCCTGTTTCAGCCTTCCAAGTACAAGATTACAGGCATGTGCACCACACCCAGCTAGTTATCTGCATTTTATGTGGAAGAAACTTGACTGAAAGGGCTTAAGTAACATGTTGAATCTTTGAAATAAGAGGGTCTGTCTTAGCTAGGCAAATATGTGACATTTAGGCATTGCTTGTGTCTGGGGCCCTTTCTACCTCTTCTCTGGATTTATTGAAAATTCTAAATGGTATCGTTACCTCTTTTTTTCCCCACATTAAAATGAGAACAGAACTAGGTGGAAGAGCATTTACCTGGCATGTGTGAGGACCTGGGTTCGGTTGCCTACCCTGCCTTAAGAGAGCAAAAAGGAGACCTTAAAACAAATCTGATCATGTCTTTTTTATTTAAAGAAAAAAACTCCCTTGACTTATGCAGCACAAACAACAAGGCCCCGGGCGGCCTCAGGTTAAAGCTCTGCCTTTTCTCTTGCCCACTCCCCTGAGCTTAGCATCACTCAGCTGCTCCTCCCATCTTGCAGAGGTGATTGTATACCACCACCAGAGAGCTGTCCTCCCTTCCAGGGAGGAGTTCTGATCTCCACAGCACTCCCTGGGAATACACTGGTGTCATGGTTTACTTAGAAATGTGTTTGTTTAAGCCAGGCGTGGTGGCGCATGCTTGTCATCCCAGCATTTGGGAGGCTGAGACAGGAGGATCGCAGGTTTTCATCCAGCCTCAGCTACTTAGGCCCTTTGCAACTCAGTGAGACACTGTTTCAAAATAAAGAATAAAAAAATAGGGCTGGGGGTGTAGCTCAGAGGTAGAATGCCCTTGGGTTCCATCCCCAGTACTGCGAAAGAAAGAAAGAAAGAAAGAAAGAAAGAAAGAAAGAAAGAAAGAAAGAAAGAAAGAAAAGAAAGAAAGGGAGGGAAAGGAAGAAAGAAGGAAGGAAGGAAGGAAGGATGGATGGATGGATGGATGGATGGATGGATAAAGAAAGAAATTTGTTATTTAAATCAGCCTGTTGAGCCGGGCGTGGTGGCTCACGCTTGTAATCCCTGCGCTTGGGAGACTGGGAGAGGAGGATCACATACAGGTTGGAAGCCAGCCTCAGCTACTTAGTGAGGTTCTCAGCAACTTAGTGAGATCCCGTTTCCAAATAAAATATAAAATGGGTCTGGGAGTATAGCCCAGAGGTAGAAAGCCTCTGGGTTCCACCCCCGGTACCACCAATAAATAAATATATAAATAAATAATAAACGAATAAATAAATAAATAAATTATCAGCCTATTGAGTACAGGACTGCTTTTTAAAAAAGCATAAAATTGACACTGGGGTAGATATTGGTACTTTTATGTATGCAGTACAGTAATTCTGCCAACTGAAATTTGAGGGCCAGTGAACTAATCTAAAGGAAAGCAGTCGATTTGCAGGAGTCCACAAGTTTGTGCCATCTGCCTTTGCCATGTCTGCGACGTCCCTCTCAAGCTACCAGGTGTGGTGTTGGTGGAGAATTTTAGTGTTTCTACTTATCTACAGTATTTGCTCCATTCTGTTTTTAAGAAATAATCCTGTCTATAATAATAGATTTCTGTATTCCTTGGAGGGATCAGATTTTTTTTTTCCTTGTAGTACTGGGGGTGGAACCCAGGGGCATTCTACCTCCAAGCCACACACCCCCCAGTCCTATTTTTTTTTTTTTAATTCTTCATTTTGAAGTAGAGTCTCAGCCTCCCAAGAACTGGGATTACAAGGGTGCACCATCACGCCCGGCTGAGGGATCAGATTTTAAAGTCAGGGCACCGTCTCCTGCTGCTAGAGTGCTGGTCACTCTGCGTTGCAGGTATTCATGTGGCCATTTGTTTCTAGAATGTGAGTTTTTTCAGGGCCCAAATAGATTTTCCCTCATATTTACTCCCCTCTCCTACCCAATACAGTGAGTTTTTGGTATTTATTTGGTATGTAAATATAAGATTATCAAGTGTGTTCTGAACTCCCAAAGAACTATTAATAGTCATGTTAGTTTTAGGATTGAATAATTTTTACTAAAGTGTAACTGTATGAAAATTGATAAACTTGTAGAGTGACTTTCATTTTCTCCTACCTCTCTGTTTTCCAGATTTTCTGCAACAATCATGTATTTTTTGAGTCAAGAAAATAGTAGATATTATTTAAAATTGTATATTTAGGCTAACATTTTAGGAGTAGAATTTTTAAACTAACCAGAACATTTCAATTCTGTAGCTATGCTGCTCCACATTTTATTTTCACAGTACAAGAAGTGATTGTAGACTTAAATTTTATTTTTTCTTATTATCCAAATACGGCCAAAGTAGAAAAATTTTAAAAGATGAACTTAAAAGGCATCCTAAAACATAAATATAATCTGTAACTACTGTCATTAGTAAAGATCTATTTCCCTGATCTGTTACATACTCCAGATCTTCTAGGATCTAAATCATCTAGTTTACACTATTGAAAGTATTATGAAGCATATTTATTAATATGGCTTTATGTTAAAGCGTTCATGCTTATCATTATTAGCCTTTTAAGAATCAGTGAAGTGCATAGGACTTGTATATATGAGATTTTCAAATACCTGAAGGAGATACTTGTATACCTAAAGTACAAAATAAAGAGAAATTCTCCTAATATGCAAGGAAAAAGGAAAATGAGTTATTAAAATTGTATTTCACATGACATTGAGAGGAATCATTTTGAGTGAACTATGAATTGAGTTTATAACCTTATCTGTATGCTCAAAAGTAGAACTTCTAAGAGTATCTGTAAATATGAGATATAATATTTTCACTTTTTTTTTTTTTGCATTACTGGGGATGGAAATCAGGGGTATTCTACCTCTGGGATACGCCCCCAGCCCTATTTATTCTTTATTTTGAACAAGGTCTCACTGAGTTGCCAAGGGCCTCACGAAATAACTGAGGCTGTCCATGAACCGCAATCCTCTTGTCTCAGCCTCCCAAATGTTGGGATTACAAGCGTGCGCCACCACACCCAGCTCTAGTTTTCTTTTTTTCTTTTTTTTTTTTTTTTTTTTTTTTTGGTGTGTGTATGTGTGGTACTGGGGTTTGAACCCGGGCATTCTATCTCCAGTCTACACCCCCAGCACTGTTTTATTTTTTATTTTGAAACAGGATCTCCATAAGTTCCTGACACTGGCTTCGACCCTGTGATCCTGCTGTCTCCGCCTCCCAAGTATTGGGATTATAGGCATGCATCACCATGTGGGCTTTGTTTTTACTTTTCAAGAGTTAAACTCATAAATAAAATTTTGCTTAAAATTGGTACCTTCCCAAATTATGTAACCTGCTCTGGGCCTCATGCCTTCTCACCTTCTAACAAATGGTGCAGTTGACTTATGTTTATTGGCAGGAAGTTTGCTTGTTTTTTAAACTATCGTATCCCAAGCAGTTAGAACAGATCCTGGCACTTAATACATATGTGATACATTTATTTGTTGAATGAGTGGTTAGAGCAGATACTTAAAGAGTAAGTATTTTGTCAAATGGTATGTGTAGAACCCTTCACTTTATTTAGTCTCTTGATTTTATTGTTCCTGGACATCTGTGCATTCTAGAATATTTTAAAGTTACCAATTGATAAAAGTTATTCTAGTTCTATGCATTTGTGTGTATAACATATACATCTCCATAATACATATTTGTAGCAATTACTCATCGCGATCACTGTAGTATATAAGTGGCTGAAATAAATATTTTATTGAGTAAATGGTTTTGATAATGTTCATGAAGTGAGTCTTTTATGTGATACAGGGGGTGGAACCCAGGGACATTCTACCTCCAAGCTACACCCCAGCTCTATTTTTTATTCTTTATTTTGAAACAGGGTTTCACTAAGTTGCGGAGGGCCTCACTAAAAGTATCTGAGGCTGGCCACAAACCTGCAATCCTTCTGTCTGAGCCTCCCAAGTACCAGGATTCCAAGCATGCACCACCACGCTCAGCTTTTTTATCATCTTTAACTGAATGAAAATCTCTTTTTTCCACAGATCTTAAATCTCACTCAGGCATTGAGAGACGGGAAGAGTCCTGTCCAGCTGGTGCAGATGCCCTGTGTGATTGTGGAACGCAGTCATGGTGGAAACCAGGGGCGGATTGTCCACCTAAGCAACTCCTTCACCCAGACCGTCCACTGCAGGAAGCCATTTTTCTCTTCTTGGTAGCAGATGTGAGAGAAAGAACTGCTTGGCATTGTTTTGTTGTTAAAACATTACAGTAATGTGAATCTGCTGTTAAGAGCTCCGTTTGCCAAAACTTCAAATAATTTAAGTCTTTAAGAAGGATATATTTTGAATGTAATCAAAAGTTTACAGTCAAATATTAAATTTCTATATCAGGGAAAAAGTGATGTATCTCCTATATTGTATTTTTGTAGAAAATTTGTATTGTATGTTGTTGTTGGATTAAAAGGTAATTTCATGGCATATACATGCTAGAATGACTATAAATAGCCTAAAATTTCAAGTAAAAAATAATATATTTTTGACTTTGAATACAATAACATTTTATATACTTTTTAAACATTGAGAAGAATGGTCATATTAACTTGTCTTACATTTATTACATTACAAAAAGACTTTGAGAGTGACTAAGTCTGAAGCCATTCCTGTGAACTTTGAGTAGTTGATAGAAAAACAGGTAAGAATAAAGCAATGTTGCCTTAATTGTAAAAGCTGCTATTTTAGAACTTGAATAAGTGCCCCTAGAGTGGTCATTTTGAGGACCTATAATTCTTAGTTTGGTTAAAGTGACAGATGACCATTTTCTTTTTTGTACTTTCTTTCTTTCTTTCTTTTTTCTTTTTTGATGCATTATTTTGTCTTAGGAAAAACAGATAAAGCCACTCTTCTTTTTATTCTTTTAAATAGAAACACTTGCCATGCGTGGTGGCGCACGCTTATAATCCCCGCGCTTGGGAGGCTGAGACAGGAGGATTGCGCAGGTTCAAAGCCAGCCTCAGTTACTTAGTGAGGCTCTCAGCAACTTAGTGAGACCCTGTTTCCAAATAAAATATAAAATGGGTCTGGGAATATAGCCCAGAGGTAGAAAGCCTCTGGGTTCCACCCCCAGTACCACCAAATAAATAAATAAATAAATAAATAAATAAATAAATAAATAAATAGAAATGCTCAACTGAGATTTGAGGGCAATAATATAAAATTAACTAGATCCTCCAGTATTTTGAAATTTACAATAACCTTAAAAATTCCCTTTCATTTCTTATAGGTGATTGAGTCATTGATCAGTTAGTACTTCAGAGTACTGGTCTTGTTTATTTTGTACTAAAGTTAGTATAAACCATAGTCTAAAGTATATATTGGATTACATTTTGGGGTCCTAGGTAATAAGGGCTTAAAAGTAATAGCAATACTCGAAATTATATATGTTATATAACTAGAGTCAGTTTTAGATTATCAGCTCATATTAAAGGGAAACACGACAGAGATAACGCTATAATTATATTTGATTTTAGGATTTGATGTTGTACTTTATTTTCAATATCACTATGTCTCACGTTCTTGGAATTTGGACCACAAAGTCACAAAGTAATTTAAATTGAAATGAGCCTTATAGAAAGATGTGATTCCAGAGAAGAAAAGTTTTAGTGTCTTCTTCAGACTTAAAACCAGTAGCATCAGCACCTGGACTGAACTGGGCAGTTGGTGGTTGTGGCCTTTTGTTTTTTAAGTTTACTCGGCCGTGGTGTTTTTAACGAGTTATTTTTGTGCAAAAGCATATCCATGTGGTGAGACTGGGATGTAGCACAGGCCTGCAGGCTCGCGTCCTCACCTCTCCCCCTGGTCTTCACGGATGTGACGAATCCACATACTGCTCCCCTCACGGCGTCCCTGGAACCCGTGTCCTCCTACCTCCTGCCCCGCTCCACCTGCTCAGTTCTGAAACAATGGGAAATTGACTGGAAAAATCAAAACCCAAACTACTACTTTTAGGTTAATGTTAATAATTACAGTGTGCCTTTTGAAGATGTGTTCTAAAAGAAATGACAAGTTGATGTGATGTGTCAGACTTTCATAAAAGTTTTTTTCAGTACTTGGAGACTTGCTATAATATTTTTTATAATGCAAAGCTTAATAAGTTGCTACTGTTTTATATTCTAAAAGTAAAATAGTATGAAATTTTTTTAAGTGTCTGACCATGCCAGAAAAGTAGAGTTAAGGTATTGAAGATAAGATTACAAATGGGGATACATTGGCCATGTTTTGTAAACTTTCATGAACTTCTTATTTAAGTGTTATTTTTTTCAGTGAGTATATTTATATTGTCAAAAATGGTCAACTAAAGGTAATAAAATTCATTGCCTTGAGGCTAGATTTCTCCTGTCTATGTGTACATTGAATATTTACAATGTTTGTGAACACATTTGTGTTTATAAATGATGGAAAACCATTTGTCCTACTTTGGATATTAGTGGTATAGTTCAGTGCTACAACTCAAAGGAAATATTTAACTGGAACCCTTAGAGCTAGAGATGTTTTAATTTTACTTTATTATGTATAAGCTGCCTTTTTACCCCTCAAAATTTGTCAACAATTGCTGGCTTTTTGCAAAGGAATTTTTTTGAAGACTTGAAAATAATTGTGTTTACAATTTTTGGTGCTTTGTATTGAACCCAAGGCCTCTTGCATACATAGCTTACTGTAACGCTAAGCTCTAAATTATCCCCCAGTTTTTTAAAATTTAAAATACTGCACTAAATTAAATGTAAAACATTGTTTAAAAAACAGTAGTGATATGTTCTTTGATCAGGTTACATCTTGTTTTTGTTTTTGTGATTCTGGGAAGCCAGGATACATCCTTCTACCTGCAAGGTACATCCCCTAGACTAATTTCATTTTTTATTTGTAAACAAAGTCTCACTAAGTTCCCGAGAGCCTCCATAGGCCACTGAGGGTGGCTTTGAACCTGCGATCCTCTTGTCTCAGCCTCCCAAGTATAGGGATTACTGGTGCGCGCCACTAGGCCAGGCTAGGCTACACCTTAAATCCTCATACAGCTTTATAGGTTTTGTGATCTGTGTGTTCTCACCAAGTTGCCGGGGCAACCACATACAGACCTGTGGCAGAGATTCTCCTCCTGTTTTACCTTTTTGAGCCTCTCCTGCAGTTTGAAGCCCTGTGATTGAGTTCTAGCCTATGAGATGTAGGGACAAGCGATTGCCTTCCAATAAAATTCCCTGCTATCATTAACCGTTCTCTTGTCTTCCTGTTTGATTTTAAGCAAAGATTTCTCCAGGTGGGAATAGCCAGGGCACAAAAGTTAATCCTGGAGGAAAGTGACCAGGGGATCCTCCTGCCCGCACTGGACTGTGACTCAAGCAGAAAGAAGTGCCTGCGATTACTCACTGACATTCTGAATCTTACTGTAGCAGAGTCTATCCCATCCTGAAGGTTACAGTGTAATAGAAAAGCACACATCACTTTAAAATCAAATGTCAAGAACCAGTTATAGGAGCAGGATGATAGCAGCAGTGAGTGTCTTTAATTTCCCCAAATCCCCATAGAGCAACTCGGACAGCAAAACCGGGAATACAGCAAAATACTTGTGACACAAGTTCACCAAGACTAGGTGGCAGATGATCTCTGTAACCCTGGACTTTGACTAGTTTGGGTTAAGACCACCAAGAGCAGCTGGGCGTGGTGGCACACGTTTGTAACCCCAGCATTTGGGAGTCTGAGACAGGAGGATTGCAGTTCGCGGACAGCCTCACCTACTTAGTGAGGCCCTTTGCAACTCAGTGAGATCCTGATTCAAAAAGTAAAGAATAAAAAATAGAGCTGGTGGTGTAGCTCAGAGGTAGACTGCCCCTGGGTTCCATCACCAATACCACACACACACACACACACACACACACACACACACACACACCACAAAAAACAGCCATGAGGTCACATGGGAGCACTATCTTTGGAGTAGCAAGCAAAGAAGGAAAGAGGGGTGTGTGACCACACACACACACACACACACACACACACACACACACACCACAAAAAACAACAGCCATGAGGTCACATGGGAGCACTATCTTTGGAGTAGCAAGCAAAGAAGGAAAGAGGAGTGTGTGATGGTCCACAGAGCAAAGCAACCTAGAATGTACCACCATGTACTCAGCCTCAAAAAGAAGATCCCCTGAAGGGGCAGGAATCTCAGTGGCAGCTCCAAACCCCACAGTCAGAGTGTAGAGAGGGCTGGCCTGCATTCTCTCAGTAGTGAGGGACCTGCAGAAAGCCATGGGTGTGAGGGAAATTAGTCCTCCAGGTTCTCAGAACTGGACACTGAAGACTGTACGGAGTAGCGCCTGTGGGAACAGACCACACAGTGACAGGGGCAGGCTTCTGTGGTGAAGGAGAGAAACTGATAGAACAGGGCACTGGATACAACAGTCCAGAAAGCACTGAAGAGGTGGTGACACACAAGGAAGCTGGAAAACTGTCCTGGAGAAGAGGATAAGTAACTGTATGACATACCCAGACATACCCACAAAAAATAAAGATATTCCACAACCATGTCAATGAAGCAGAGAAAAACAGTAATGGAATAGTTCATTTTTTAATGAGGTCTTGCTTTGTTTCCCAGACTTATGTCAGACTCATGGATTCAAGTGAGCCTCCTGCCCCAGCCTCTCAAGTAGCTGAGACTACAGGCACATGCCCCCACCTCTGGTTCAATCTAATATTTTAAAATATGCTAAGGGAAGCCGGGTGTGGTGGCACACACTTGTAATCCCAGCATTTGGGAGGCTGAGACAGGAGGATTGCCGTTTGAGGACAGCCTCAGCTACTTAGGCCCTCTGCAACTCAGTGAGCCCCTGTTTCAAAATAAAGAATACAAAATAGGGCTGGGGGTATAGCTCAGAGGTAGAATGCCCCTGGGTTCCATCCCTAGTACTGCAAAAAATAAATAAATAAAAATATCCTAAGGGAATATAAGAAATGATAGAAACCAAGAAAGACCAACATAACCTCAAAATCTAAATGAGATGGGCAAGCAACAGAAGGAAGTAAGATGAGCTGACAGAGCTCAGAGGAAATAGTAAAGCTAAAAACATGTTTTAGAAATAAACTCGAAGGAATGCAAGAGCAGACAGACAAGAGTCTGGCAGAAAATCATACTGAGGGTTGAAAAATACAAAGCTTTCTGTATTCATTTTCTATTGCTGCTATAATAAATTGTTGCAAACGTTGTGGCTTAGAACAACAAAAAATGTATTATTTTACGGTTCCACAGCTTAGAAAGGCTTGACACGGGCCCCAGTGGGCTAAACTTAAGGTGTGTGTAGGGCTGCGTCCTCATCTGGAGGCTGTGGGGAGAGGCCGTTGCTTCCCTGTAAGCCTCTGGCATTCCCACTTTCTGTCTCTTCCACTTTCTTAGAGGAACCCTGTGATTATATTGGGACCAACAGATAATCTAGGATAATGTCTTTTTTTTTTTTTTTTAAGTGCTGGAGATTGGACCCAGGGCTTCCTGCATGCTAAGTACATATCCTATTACTGAGCCACACCTCCTAGCTCTTCCTGTTTTTAAAAAAATTGCGGATATACTATCTTTGGATGTGAACACCTTTGGGGGCCATTATTCCTCTATACCACATTCCCAGTAATGCAAGAAGGATGCCTGTTCTCGCTGATTAGTTAAAGCCTCTCCATTTTTGTGCTAGAGAGCCCAGCCCAGGCAGAAAGGCAAGGAAAATAATTAAACACTGTAAGAAATCAGAAAAGAAGATCTAAAACTCATTGTTTACACATGATGTAATTATGCATGTAGAAAATCAAAAAATATCATAGATGACTATTAGGATTAAGTATTTTTGCAACATTAAAAAAGAAAAATGTAAAAAATATTTTCAGACGCATCAAAACACCTAAGATTCCTAGGTGTAAAACCAAAAGAAGATATGCAAGACTGCTACACCAAATTGTGAAAGGGCTTTGAAAAAATCAAATTTAAATAAGTGGAAGGCTATGTCATACTTGTGTCTGGATAATGTTAAATTGTCAAATCTCAGGTTTGTAAATTCAACACAATCAAAATTGTACCTGAAATTTTTGTTATAATTGACAAGTTAATTCTAAAGTGCATATGAAAATGGGCCAGGATAACTGGAAGATAACAAAGTTGCAGTACTTAATTCTACGTACTATTGAAATTTATAAATTATACTAATCGGCATAATATTGGTGTAAAGATAGCCATACAGATCAGTATTCTCAATAGAGAATCCAGAAATAAATCCTACATGTATGGTAAATGATTTTCAACAAATGATAGCATAATAACTAGAAAAACAGGTGTGTATTCACACACATGTGTGCATGTACACACACACACACACACACACAAGTGAACCTTCACAAACAGAAAGAAAGCTTATACATACAACTTAAAGTATTATAAGAGCTTCATAAGAGCTGAGTTTAGCCTCAAATCTGCAATTCTGTCTCAGCATCCCAAATACTGGGATTACAACTAAGCGTTCTAGAAGAAAGCAGAAAATCTTAGTGACCTTGGGTTTGTAAAGATGTTTTAGATCACAGATGGCACAAACTGTGAAAACACTTGGCAAGCTGGACTCCATCAAAATTTTACATATGTGTGTGTGTGTGTGTGTGTGTGTGTGTGTGTGTGTGTGTGTGTAAAATGTATATATATATATATAGTTTTGTGGTACTGGGACTTGAACCTAGGGGTGCTCTGCCATTAAGCTGCATCTCCAGCCCTTTTTGTTTATTTTTTTTGTTTTGATATAGGATCTTAAGTTGCCAAGGCTGGGCTTAAAACTTGCTCAAGTTATTATTTTGCCTCAGCCTCCTGAGTCACAGGGATTACCAGATATACCACCACACCCAGCCATAAGAAACCTTTAAGAAAATAAAATTTTTAGTCACAAACAAAATATTTGTAAAACATATCTGTTAGCTTTCCATTAGTATAATACAGTATCTGAGATAATCAACTTAGAAGAAGCAGGGTTTATTTTGAAGTTCTATTCCATGTCACTTGACCCCATTGCTTTGGGACTATGGCCGAGCAATACATCATGGCCGGAGCTCGCAGCAGGACAGGACCACTCACCTCGAGGCCAGGGAGCAACAGACAGGGCAGGGGTGGGAGTGGAGGCTACAATCCCCTGCCCTGTGGAATGATTTTTTTTTAAAGGCTTTACTCTCACCTTGGGAGTTAGGGCTTCAACATGTGAATGGGCGAGTTTGAAACAATTGAGTCCCCTTCACCATCCAAAGTAGAAGGGATTGAGCACTTACCCATCAGCCACTACCCCAGCCACCTTCGTGGTCACACTCCTAATGGAAGGTTGAGATAATACAATCAGGTTCTTGAAATTGAGTAAGTCTGAAAGGCTTTCATCTTAATAAGTGTAGGAATTTTTTAATCTGGATTTGTAATAGGTATTTGACTACTGAGATAAATGTCTTGCTTATTACTAGATTCCTGGTTCTGTTCTACATAGCTGTGAACCACAACAGCTTGTTTCTCAGTTATGGAGATAAATACGAGTTTGTTATGGCCATTTGTGTGTGTGTGTGTGTGTGTGTGTGTGTGTGTGTGTGTGTGTGTACTGGGGTTCCTGAAAGTCCTTCTATCTCCAGGCTACACTCCCAGACCTATTTTTATACTTTTCTTAATTTGAAAACAGGGTCTCTTAAGCCAGCGTGGCTGGCTTCGAACCTGAGTGATCCTCCTGTCTCCGCCTCCCAAGCACGGGGATTACAAGCGTGCACCACCACGCCTGGCTTGCTATGGCCAATTTTATTTCCCAAACTCCAGCTCTTGAATAGATAGTAATTTGTACAATAGAATGACTCAGTGATTTCAGCAAACTTTGGGTATTGATTGTGTGGCAAAAGCTAGGTTGTAATCCCAGTGCTTGGGAGGCTAAGACAGGAGGATTGCGCAGTTTTGAAGCCAGCCTCAGCTACTCACTGAGGCTCTCAGCAGCTTAGTGAGACCGTTTCCAAATAAAATATAAAATAGGTCTGGGAGTGTAGCCAGGAGGTAGAAATCCTCTGGGTTCCAACCCCAGTACCACAAAGAGAGAGAGAGAGGAGAGAGGAGAGAGGAGAGAGGAGAGGACAGAGAAGAGAGAAAAGGGACAGAGAAAAGAGGAGAGAGAAGAGAGAGAATGAGCTTGTGTGGAAAATCCTCAAAATTTTCCAAGAATATAAAAATCTGTAAAATACTGTTTCAGTTCTTGTTTTTCAGTTATGGACATAAATATGAGTTTCCTATGGCCATTTTTTATTTCCCAAACTCCAGCTCTTGAATGGGTAGCAATTTGTACTTGGATTTATTCTTCAAATTCTTGGATTTATTTTCAAATTCTGTTCACTGGATGGGGGTGCTGAAAAATGATAATACATCCAAAGTCAAATACTTTCTAAGGAATAGAAATTAGGATACTAAGGAATCGTGTCCTAGTCTTTGCTGTGTTTTATGTGATCTACACCTACGCATTTCTACCTTTGCCTCCTAGATTATAAATACAATGTAGGGAAGCTAAGGATTTGTAGATACAGTGCTTGTTGACTGTTGGCTATGGTTTGAATTTTGCTTGTCCTCCAAAGGTTCCTGTGCTGGAAGCTCCATCCACACCACAGTGATGTTGAGGAATGGTGGAGCCTTTAAGAGGCCGAGCCTAGTGGAGGAATAAATGGCTTCAGGGGTGGGTTAGGTCTCCTGGGACTGGATTAGCTCTCAAAGAATGGGTTATTATAATGGGAATCCAGCTGTGCAGGTCCACTCTCTTGCTTCCCCTCTGCCATGTGGACTGTGCTGGTATTGGAAAATGGCTATGGTATTAATTTCAAAATGTAAAAAGTAGTCAGGGCCTGGGGGCTGTGCAGGCACACAGGCAAGGAGGGGAGGCAGTTGTTATAATTCAGAGTTCCCCTCACCAGAAGTATTACCAAGCATAAAAAAGAATGGTAGCCCAGGGCCTTCATATTTTTAAAGACAAGTTTACATAATAAGTAACTTATAACAGAGATAACAAAGGCTAGAACTCCCCAAGGACGAGGAAGGATGGTATAGATCATGTGACCTCTGACTTTATTAACCAAGTAACACACCTTGGTTGTAACAAACAAAGGCTTGCACCAGAGATAAAGGGTGATATTAACCAAGTAACACACCTTGGTTGTAACAAACAAAGGCTTGCACCAGAGATAATGGGCGAGCCCACACCTACATCAGGTCAGGATCAAAAAGACTATTGGTTAAGCAGGATGGGAGATAATGAATCCTTATAAAAAACTGTTCTATGTTCAAAAACTTCAATGTCTTATTTTCAAGGCACTGCACTGTGTCCCTCTAATGTAGTGGTTTTTTGTTTTTTGGTTTTTTGTGTTTTTTGTGGTTTTTTTTTTTTTTTTTGGTGGTATTGGGGATGGAACCCAGGGGCCCTCTATCTCTTGGCTACACTCCCAGACCTATTTTATATTTTATTTGAAAACAGAGTCTCTTAAGCCAGCTGAAGCTGGCTTCGAACCTGCGTGATCCTCCTGTCTCAGCCTCCCAAGCGTGGAGATTACAAACGTGTGCCACCATGCCTGGCTTAATGTAGTGTTTTAATATTCTGTCCCTTCTTTCTACCTTTGTAATAATAGAATTTTCTTAAACTTGTAGTAGTATAGCTCTGGTTATTTTTTCTAAACTAGCTAAGAACAAGAACCCATGTCGCTATCTCAAACTGTTACGTAGATGTGCCGATATTGGGAAATGTCTTTGGTACTAATTTCAGAAACGTCTTTGGTACTAATTTCAGAAACAACTTGGTACTAATTTCAATATGTATTGACTTCAAATGCTTTGGCATTAATTTTAAAATATAGAAAGTAGTCAGAGCTTGGGTGTTGCACAGGCACTCAAGCAGAGAAGGAACCTTGCAGAATAGAGGTAGCCCAGGGCCTTTGCATTCTAAAGACAAGTTTTACATAATAAATAACTTCTAGGACAAGTTAAAATTCCCCAAAGATGTGTGGGAGGATGCCACAGCCTTCAAGAGATCCCTGACTTCAATAATCAATTAACACATTTTGGGGCATAACAAAAAGGCTTGGGTCTGTCCTGGAAACAGAGTGGGCCTTCAGGAAGAAATCATCACTGCCCCAGATCAACACCTATGTTGGGTCAGAAAGACATTTTGTTATGGTCAAGAAACTGCTTCGATGGCAGGTGTGTTCCAGGGGCCCTGTTGGGCTCCTGAAACTGTTCCAGTGAGGTATAGCCATGGCTTCTTGTTCTGAGCTATGAATAGAAAACACTAGCTTGAACTCTTGCTGGAAGCTTAAATGAGTTTATTATTATAAAGACGGAAAGGTAAGACAGATTTAATAAAGCCCTATACCAGAGGTAGTATGGGGGTGACTTGAAGTCACCTAAGGTTTTTATGGACCCAGGACATTTTATACCCAGTCTTCTGACCAGACTAGATCCACCCTTTCTCCAGGACAGGTCTTTTGATGTGGGGATTTCGTCTTGTAGACCTGCCCTGTCTCCAGCAAAAACCCCAAGTCTTTTGTTACACCCCAAGATGTGTTAGTTGCTTATCAGATTCCAGGATCTCTTGGAGGCTCATAGCATCCTCCCACAGCCCTGGGAAGTTCATTTATCTTTAAAATGTAAAAGACCCTGGCCTTCCTCATGAGCCATCCTCTCCCTTCCTTGAGGAAATTTGCTTCTCTTTGAAATGAAGACCCTGGGTTTCCTCTATTCTTTTGCTAATCCCCCTTGGCCCCTGGAATTCTGCAGCCCTTTCCCTGAAGTTCCTGTCTTGATACATTTTGAAACCATTTCCCAATACTGGTACATTAATGCATTTTGAAGCCCTTATCCAATACTGGTACAGATTGGTTAAGCAAACATGTGAGGTTTTTTTTTTTTTTTATAAAAACAGTTCTGTATCCCCAAACTTCAGTAACTTATTTATAAGTTACTCTGCTACATCCTTCATGTAATGCTTTAATTTCTGTCCTATCTTTCTGCCTTTGTTATAATAAAATTGCTTAAGCTTACAGCAGAAGAATTTTTGTTTTTTCTTTTCTACAAATAACTAAAAACAAGAACCTGCGGCTACATCTCACACCGATACAGTTTTTCTCGCCCACTGTTACACGTTCTTCACCAGAAACAGGTACTGGTGCCATATTCTTAAGTTTCCCAGTAGATGGGAGGCTGAGACAGAAGGATCACAGGTTCCAGGCCAGCCTCAGCGACCTAGCAAGATTCTCAACAACTTCATGAGACTCTGTTTAAAAAAATAAATAAAATAAAATTGGGCTGGGGTGTATAGGTTTGGAGGTAGAACACCCCTAGGTTCAGTCACCTATACCTCATATACACACAAAGTCTCTTTTAAATTTGGGACTTAGAACAGGGACCCTAGTTTTGAAATTCTGGTTCTGCTTCTTCCTTGCAGATCTTGGAATCGCTCAAATCAGTTTCCTCCACATGTAAAATGTATGAGCTCCTGGTCACTTCAGAGGTGTGTACCAAGGATAAAGTGAGGAACGTTTTGTGCGAACGCTTTCGGTTGTATTTTCAGCAGAGCAGTTGTCTGTGTGGGTTAACCACTTTTGGATATGGGGTTTTAGGTGATGAAACAAACAAGGCACACATGTGTTAATTGGTTAGCATTATTGCATAAGAGGAATATGTACACAGGCAGATTCTAGATCTGATGTTATCTTTCTTGTAGCATAGTGACAAATTTGGAATCATGACGCTTTCTTCTCTGACACATGTAAACCTGGGTTTGGAGGGAAAGGCACCCGCAGTCACTGGGAACAGATTCATCCAAACCTGACTCCCTGAGAAACTCAGCGACATTTCAAAGGCATTTGTTCAGGATCCGGCACCTGAGTCTAGCCCGTGAAATGCTAATCTGGCAGTGCACTGGTGCTTCTGAGAGTTTGTGGGGTTTTTTTTAGATCTATAAATCATGATTTCAAAAAGAAGCAGCTAATCTC
This sequence comes from Muscardinus avellanarius, assembly GCF_963383645.1. Lineage (NCBI taxonomy): Eukaryota > Metazoa > Chordata > Mammalia > Rodentia > Gliridae > Muscardinus > Muscardinus avellanarius. The sequence goes on along the minus strand of NC_137791.1, from coordinate 119,205,893 downwards.
GGTAAGCAAAGAGAGGTGTTTATTTTTCCTTTGACTCCAGAAACTCTGTCTGTACCAAAAGCTCTAGTTACACAATTCCCACCCGGCAGTCAAGGCTTCTGAAAGTCTGGAGAGCTGCAGAAGCAGCAGAAAAAAATCAGGCAGCCTCACCCGCCTCAAAGATGAGAAAGTCATGTAAACATCCAGTGCCCAATGGGCCCGTGGTCCAGGGAACTGGTCTAACCACATGCCTGTGCCTGAATGCCATCTGGTGAACAAAGCTCCCTTTCATCTCATGGTGGCTAAGGAGCATTCCAGAAAGCCATTTTACCCTTCTAGGACTCTTTGTAAATTATAGGACTTAAAGGTAATCAGGAACTGCATTTTAAATCAAAGCTCTGGTTTAAGCCAAAGTGGCCACTGCCACAGCTTAGCTTCTGAGCAACTTAATATCTAGCTGAGGCTTGCTCCCCACTCTCGGTCAAAAGGTGGGAATGCCATCATGCCCCGAACCTCTAGCCAAAGTACCCTTCATATGCCTTTGGGGCAGGTATTATAACACCTTTATTTTAAAATTTAAAAGTCAGCCAGGCATGGTGGCACACACCTGTAATCTCAGTCCTTGGGCAGTCAAGACAGAAGAATTGCAGGTTCTTGGCCAGCCTCGGCAATTTAAGAAGACTCTCAGCAACCTAGTGAGACCCTGCTTCAAAAATGAAAAATTGCCGGGCGTGGTGGCGCACGCTTGTAATCCCCGCACTTGGGAGGCAGAGACAGGAGGATCACAAAGGTTCAATGCCAGCCTCGCTGGCTTAGGAGACCCTGTTTACAAATTTAAAAAAATATAAAAAATAAGTCTGGGGATGTAGCCCGGAGGTAGAAGGGTTTCCAGGAACCCCAGTACCGCAAAAAACAACAACAACAACAACAACAACAACAACAACAAAAAACCCCAAAACAAAGAAAACCTGAAAAATTTAAAAAGGGTGGGGGTGGGGGTGGGAGAATGGGTATGGTGGTCCATGCCTGTAATCTCAGTACTTGGGAGGTTAAGACAAGAGTGTCAAAGGTTTAAGGCCAGCCTTAGCAATTTAGCGAAGCCCTTAGCAACCTAGCAAGACCCTGTTTCAAAAAAATAAAAATAAAAAGGGCTAAGAGTGTAGATTGGGAGTAGAATATCCCTGGGTTCAATCCCCAGTGCCACACAAAGAAAGAAAGAGAAAACATATATCTTTTCTCTTTCGGTGCTTGGCTGATCTCACTTAACATAATGTTCTCCAGGTCTTTCCGTCTTCTTGTGAATGACATGATTTTGTTCTTCTTTATTGCTGAGTAGAATTCCATTGAGTTTAGTTCACATAATTTTCAATCCATTCATCTATTAATTGAGACCTAGGTTGGTTCCATATTTTGGCTATTACGATTGTGCTGCTATGAACGTGGGTATGCATATGTTACTGTAGTTCTCTGATTTCAACCACTTTGGAAAGATACCCAGGAGTGGGGTAGCCAGACCATATGGTGGATGCATAACCAGTTTTCTAAGGAAGATCAGCCAAGCACAGAAAGAGAAGGGACATATGTTTTCTTTAATATGCCCCAACTAGGAAGTATTAGGGAAACAAGAGAGACTCCAGATAATGGAGAGGAAATCGCAGCAAAGCTAGAATAGAAGGGTAGGAAAGGAAGAAGGCTGAGGTTGATTAATGGAGGAGCTACATTCAAATATGTGTATAAGTATGAATGTAGCTTGGTTAACCTGAACATTCATTGTTGAGGGGGGAAGAGAGACGGGGCGGGGCACCAAGCACTGTGTGAATGTATGTCATTTTCAATATGATCCACATAAAAATAAAATAATTTGTTGTGGAAACTAGCAAGAAAGAAGAAAGAAAGAAAGAAAGAAAGAAAGAAAGAAAGAAAGAAAGAAAGAAAGAAGAAAGAAAGAAAGAAAGAGAAAGAAAGAAAGTTAGTTGAGGGCATAGCTCATGTACACAGTGGTAGAGTGCCTCTGGTTCATTCCCCAGTACTAGGTGTATTGCAGGTGTACACATTCTCGTGTGCTTTTACTCGTTTACTGGACGCTGCCACCACATCCACTGCTTCCTTTGCCAGCTGCTGTGTTAAACTCTTCATCATGCTGCACTGGGCAAGCCCTTGTTCATTTTCTCCTCCAAATCCACTCTCCACCCTCCCTCCAAGTTGGTCTGGGATGCTGACTGTGAAGGACTCTGCAATGGTTTGAGGTGTAGCTGCGGGTTCTTGTTCTTAGCTTCCTTAGAAAAGAATAGCCAGAACTCTACTGCTGTAAGCTTGCGCAATTTTTATTATTACAAAGGCGGAAAGAAGGTACAGAACAAAGCACTGCAGTAGAGAAATAAATGCAGTGGAGTGACTTGAAAATAAGACACTGAGCAAGGCGTGATGGCGCATGTTTTTAATACCATCATTCAGGAGGCTGAGACCAGAAGATCTCGGTTCGCAGACAGCCTCAGTTACTTAGTGAGGCCCTCCACAACTTAGTGAGACCCTGTTTCAAAATAAAGACTAAAAATAGGGCAGGGGATGTAGCTCGGAGGTTGAATGCCTATGGATTCTGTGCCAGTATTGGGAAATGACTTCAAAACATATTTGAAAATAGCTCTGGTATTAGAAAGATGGAGCTTGGATGCAGGCAGGCACTCAGAGAAGCAACCCTGCAGAGTTCCCGGCAAAAGGAGAGCAATAAAGATAACCCTACTGTAACAGGTTCCATCCCCAGACCTGCAAAAAAAAAAAAAAAAAAAAAGAAGAAAAGAAAGAAAAAGAAAAAGAAAAAGAAGACATGAAGTTTTGCATATAGAACAGTTTTTATAAATAATTTTATTTCCCATCTTTTTTTTTTTTTTTTTTTTTTTTTGGTGGTACTGGGGATGGAACCCTTCTCCAGGCTACACTCCCAGACCTATTTTATATTTTTATTTGGAAACAGGGTCTCTTAAGCCAGCGAGGCTGGCTTCAAACCTACGCCATCCTCTTGTCTCCGCCTCCCAAGTGCGAGGATTACAAGCCTGTGCCACCATGCCTGGCTATTTCTCATCTTTGCTTAACCAATAGTCTTCCTAACCCAACTAGATCTGCCCCTTCCCCCCGGGCAAGCCTTTTGATGTGGATTCACTATCATACATCCTGTCTGACCAAAAGTCTTCTTCCTGTAGGTATAAGCTCAAATCTTTAGGACCCTAAAATGTGTTACTTGATTATCGAAGTCAGGGATCTCATGGTATCTGCCCTTTTTGAAGGCTTGTGCCACCCTCCCACATCCTTGGGGAATTTTAGCCTGTCTGCTAGAAGTTATTTACTATGTAAACTTGTCTTTAAAATAAGAATGTCCTAGGCTGGGCATGGTGGTGCATGCTTGTAATCCCTGCGCTTGGGAGGCAGAGACAGGAGGATCATGCAGGTTTGAAGCCAGCTGCGCGTGCTGGCGTAGGAGACCCAGTTTCCAAATAAAAATGTAAAAATTGGTCTGGGAGTGTAGCCCGGAGGTAGAAGGGCTTCCAGGAACCCCAGTACCACCCCCCCCAAAAAAAAGAAGGTCCTAGGCTACCACTCTTTCGTGTTCTTGCTAATCACTTTTGGTGCCAGGAACTCTGCAGGTTCCTTCCCTGCCTGAGCGCCTGCGCAGCACCTAAGCTCTGACTTTCTATACTCAAACTATTTTCAAATACATTTTGAAGCCATTTCCCAGTACCGGCACATACTCCGTCAACAGCTCCTCTCACTCCCAGTGCCTCTCTGCAAACAGGAGACACAGCAGATGAGTGACTGGATGGCTGGAGGAGATCGAGGTTGGAGTCCACCCCCTTGGCATCTGGTAAATGATAGGTTGGGTCCCTCCCTTCCCCCACAAGACCCCACAGCGGGGACAGGAGATGGAACCCCAGAAGCCAGAAGTGAAGATGTCGCCAGACTCCAGATCTCATGAGAGGACCCGCCGCTAGCCCCACCCCAAGGCCCCTGCTATAAATATTCGTACTTCCTCTCTGACAGCGTGACTCTGCCAACCGACCGTGATTCTGCCTACCGTGACTCTGCTGACTGCTTCGCTCTGCTGCGCGGTCATCGTTCTCTTCCCTACTCGCCCAAAGGTGCCATCATTAATTAAAGAGGCCTTTAATAACTTGGCTGGTGTTTTCCTCCTTCACAACCCCCAACTCATTTTTTTTCTTTCTTTTTTTTTTTCTCTCTTTCTTTGGAAACAGGGTCTCTTAAGCCAGTGAGGCTGGCTTCGAACCTGTACGATCCTCCTGTCTCCGCCTCCCAGGCACGGGGATTACAAGCGTGTGCCACATGCCTGGCCCCCCAACTCAATTTCAATGTTACAGTAAGGACATTTTCACAGTATCAATTGTTCCAATCCACAAGCACAAGTTATCTTTCCTTTTTTTTTTCTATAACTTCTTTTGCCCCCTCCCCATAGCTTCTGTGCTGAGAGCTTGTCATGGTTGTTGGAGGCCATCTGCTAAAGGCACAGCTCATGTAGGTAGCTCTCCTATGGCTGCATTTCCATAGAATTATTATCTTTGGCTTCTAGGAGCTGCTGTCTCTCTGAGCCCTATAGACCTGGGATGGAAAAAGCACCCTTCCACGAATGGCCCCAACGTCATACTTGTGGCTCTGATGCCTTTCATAACTTTACCCACAACCTGGACCTTCCAAAAAATGAGTCTGAATATCCCACTTGAGTGTGTCATCTGTTTTCTGCCAGGATCCTGAATGTCACACGTGTGCTTTTGGGCAATTCCGTCTGCAACCTCCTCATAGTGCATCTGGGAAAAGCTCAGAGCCATAGACTGCTGGCCTAAAAGCTCCATCATTTGTGTAACGAGAGCAAAACTCAGAGGAAGATCTTGTATTTGGAGTCCTGGGCAGAGTCTTAGTTCCCCAGCTAGAAGTGCTCCAGTTCACAAAGGGAAGCAGTAGTGATGCAGGAAAGGAGTTTATTTTCAGTGTGGCCACCAAACAGGGATGATACCTACCCTAGAAAACTGTCTTCCTGGCTGGGACAGCTCAAATACTGTATAGAGAAGAGCCCAAAGCATCACCCATAGGTCTGCAAGGACACAGCAATCCTGGGCCAGGCAGGGATCCTGGGGATGCAGGCAGGTGTGTGTAGCAGGTGCTCTCTGGGCTCCTGCTGGTGCCAGGGCTGGAGGGGGGGGCAGTTTTCACTCCCAGCAAGAGATGAAGTTGGGAAGAAATATGAAGAAAACAGCTTAGAAGGATAAAATAAAATCAATCAGGGAAATTGTTATGGGGCCCTGTTTGGCTCCGAAACTGTAACAATGAGATGTAGCCACGGGTTCTTATTCTGAGCTATGTGTAGAAAACAATAGCCAGAACTCTTCTGTGTAAGCTTAAGCAATTTTATTATTAAAAGATGGGAAGATAGAAACATACCTTAGATTAAAGCACTACGCCATGAAGGGTAATATAGTGGGGTGACTTGAAAAGAAGTCACCAAAGTCTTTTGGATACCGAACAGTTTTATGCCAAGTCTTCTGACCCAACTAGATCTACTCCTTTTCTGGGGCAGGACTTTTGATGTGGGGATTCCTTCATGTAGGCCTGCCCTGTCTTCAGTACAGACCCCAAGCCTTTTTAAAAACATTTATTGGTGCACTGAATTCATACATCTTAATGGGATATAAAGCTTGTATAGATATACATGCACACATCATGCTGTTAAAACCTATGCCTTTCCCATCCCATTCCCTCCTCTTTCCTCCCTCCCATGCTTGGCTTAGTGGTTGACATCCATATGTTTTTTTTTTTTTTAATGTACATCATGTGCTTTAGAGAGTTTACTTCTTCCCCCCTCCCATCCCCTCAGTTAGGTTACCTTGTTTGCTCCTCTATAGGATCTCCTTTTTCACCTGGAGTTCCTCCTATGACCCCTTTCACCTTAGCTTTCACATAGTAGTAAAAGCATCCATTTTCTTACTTTTTGCAACTGACTAATCTTGCTTAGCAAAATGTCCTCAAGATCCATCCATTTCCCTGAAAATGATGTAATTGGTTTTTTTATGGCTGAGTAAAATTCCATTGTGTACATATCCCATGGTTTCATAATCCATTCATCTGTTGATGGACATCTTGGCTGGTTCCATAGTTTGGCTACGGTGAATTGTGCAGCTATGAACATAGATATACACATAGTTTGGTAGTTTGCTTTGCTTTCTTTTGGATAGATACCCAGAAGTGTTATTGCTGGGTCAAATGGTAAATTAGTTCCCATTATTCTGAGGATCCTCCATACTGTTTTCCAAAGTGGTTGCACTAATTTGCAATGCCACCAACAATGTTTTAGAGTTCCCACTTTTCCACATCCTCACCAGCATTTGTTGTTTGTGTTCTGAATGATTGCCGTTCTAGTTGGAATTAGGTGAAATCTCAAGGTAGTTTTGATTTGCATCTCTCTGATTGCCAATGATGTTGAACATTTTTTCATGCATTTATTGGCCATTTGAATTTCTTTTTTCATGAAGTGTTTATTTAGTTCACTTGCCTATTTTTTGATTGGATTTTTTTTTTTTAGTGTTGAGTTTCTTAAGCTCTTTGTATATTATAGATATTAGTTCTTTATCTGAGACATAGGTGGCAAAGATCTTCTCCCATTCTGTTGGCTCTCAGTTGAGGATCCTGACAGTTTCCTTTGCTGAACAGAAGCTCTTCAGTTTCTTGCAGTCCCACATACTGATAGGCCTTGTAGTTTGTTGTGCCTTTGGGGTCTTGTTGAGAAAGTGCTTATCTGTGCCTATGTGTTGCAGTGTTGTACCTATGCCCTCTTCAAGGAGTCTCAAGGTCTCTGGTCTAATTTCCAAGTCTTTCATCCATATTGAATTGACTCTTGTGCAGGGTGAGAAAGTGTGATTGATTTCCATTTTTCTGCATATGGTTAACCAGTTTTGCCAACACCATTTGTTGAACAGACTATCTTTCTTCCAGTGTATGTTTTTGGCCCCTTTGTCAAATATCAAATGGCTGAAAGTGTGTGGATTTGTTTCTGAGTCTTCTATTTTGCTCCATTGGTCTATGTATCTGTTTTTGTGCCAATATCATGATGGTTTTTTTTTTTTATTACAGTGGCTTTGTAGTATAGTTAAAAGTCAGGTATTGTGATTCCTCCTGTACGGTTTTTGTTGCTGAGAACTACTTTAGCTATTCTGGACTTTTTGTTGTTCCAAATGAATTTATGGACTGATTTTTCTGTCTGTAAGAAATGATTTTGGTAACTTAATGGGTATTGCATTGAACATGTAGATCACTTTTGGGAGTATGGCCATTTTGATAATATTTATTCTGCCTATCTATGCACAGGGAAGATCTTTTCATCTTCTAAGAGCTTCTTCAATTTCTTTTTTCAATGTTTTATAATTTTCTTTGTAGAGATCTTTTACCTCCTTGGTTGAGTTTATTCCTAAGTATTTTATTTTTTTGTGGGAAATCCTGAGTGGAAGTGTTTTCCTGATTTCTTTTTCAGTGGATTTATGGTTGGTGTACAGAAAAGCTTCTGATTTTTTGAGATTGATTTTGTATCCAGACATACTTTGCTGAATTTGTTGATCAGTTCTATAAGTCTTTTAGTTGAGTTTGTTGGGTCTTCGAGGTATAGTATCATGTCATCTGAAGTAGTGAAAGTTTGATTTCTTCTTTTCCTATTTGTACTCCTTTGATTTCCTTTTCTTGTCTTATTGTTCTGGCAAGAGTCTCAAGTACTATATTGAAGAGACAGGAGGATCATGCAGGTTCAAAGCCAGCCGCACTGGCTTAAGAGACCCTGTTTCCGAATAAAAAAGTATAAAATTAGTTCTGGGAGTGTAGCCTGGAGGTAGAAGGGTTTCCAGGAACCCCAGTACCACCAAAAAGTAAATAAATTAATTAATTAATTAATTAATTAATTAAAGAGAAGTGGTGATAATGGACATCCTTGTCTTTTTCCTGTTTTTAGGGGGAATTCTCGAAGTTTTTCCTCATTTAATATGATGGTGGTTGTTGGCTTCTTGTAGATTGCCTTTATGATGTTGAGGTATGGTCCTTCTATTCCCGTTCTCTGCAGTGCTTTTATCATAAATGAATGTTGGACTTTATCAAAGGCTTTTTCAGCATCTAATAAAATGAGCACATGATTTTTGTCTTTGGATCTGTTTATATGATGTATTACATGGATTGATTTTTGTATGTTGAACCAGCCTTGCATCCCTGGAATGAAGCCTACCTGGTCATGGTGTATACTTTTCTTTTTGTCGTTTTGAATGCATGTTGCTAGTATTTTGTTTAGCAGTTTTGGATCCAAGTTCATCCAAGATATAGGTCTATAGTTTTTCTTCCTTGAACTGTCTTTATTTGGTTTTGGTATTAATGTGATATTGGTTTCATAAAATGTATTTGGGAGAGTCCCATTTCTCTCTATTTCGTGAAATAGATTGAGGAGTATCAGGATCAGGCCTTCTATAAAATTCTATAAAATTCACCTCTGAAGCCATTTGGTCCTGGGCTTTTCTTTGATGGTAATGTCTTTATTGCTGTTTCAATCTCTTTGATTGCTAATGGTTGGTTTAAGTTTTCTATGTCTTCTTGACTTAGTTTAGGAATATTGTATTTATCTAGAAAGTTGTCAAAGCCTTTTGTTACACCCAAAAATGTGTTAATTTATTCTCAGAGTCTGGGATCTCTTGAAGGCTCCTGGCATCCCTCCACATTCTTGAGGAAGTTTTCTTGTCTTATAAATGTAAAAAATGGCTGTGTGTGGTCTCGCAGGTTTGTAATCCCCTCGCTTGGGAGGCAGAGACAGGAGGATCGCGCAGGTTCGAAGCCAGCCACGTGCGCTGGCTTAGGAGACCCTGTTTCCAAATAAAAATGTAAAAATAGGTCTGGGAGTGTAGCCCGGAGGTAGAAGGGCTTCCAGGAACCCCAGTACCACTATCCCCCCCCCCAAAAAAAAAGAAAAGAAAAAAAGAAATGTAAAAGATGCTGGGCGTCCTCTATTTTCTTGCTAGTCAAGCTTGGTGCCTGGAGCTCTGCAGGGTCCTTTCCCTGTCTGAATGCCCACCCTGTCTCCAAGCTCTGGCTTTCTAATACCAAAGTTATTTTTGAAGCCATTTTCAATATCAGCACATTAACACATTTTGAAGCCCTTTCCCAATACCGGCACAGAAATGACTGGGTACTGGGGGATGGCGTGCTAGGCACGTGTTTTACCACTGAGCTCCAGCCTCAGCCCTTCTTATTCTGAGATGGAATCCCAGTGAGTTGCCTGTCTCACCTCCTCAGTCGCTAGGATTACAGGCATGCTTCACTGTGCCCAACTTAAATGCCCTGATTTTAAGAAGTTTCTGGGATAATCTCTCTGACTTAAGTCTATTGCCCCTCTGTACACTGAATTATATTGAGTGGTCTGTGCAGTTTCTAACCCTGGTAGGCTCAGGGGCCCTCTCCATAAAAGACTGTGCAAACTCTTTGACTCCTAAATAAAATTCATAGCTAATATAATCTACCTCAACACCTAATTTCAAGTAAAATAAGCATATTAAAATATAAGCATAGTTACTTATAATAAATACATATTTTGGCTGGGCATGGTGGCACATGCTTGTAATCTCAGCATTTGGAAGGCTGAGACAGGAGGATCGCAGTTCATAGACAGCCTGAGTTACTTAGTGAGGCTCTTTGCAACTTAGTGAGAACCTGTTTCAAAGTAAAGAATAAAAAATAGGTTTCACCTTACCCTAACTAGAATGGCAACCATTCAAAACACAAACAACAACAAATGCTGGTGAGGATATGGAGAAGTGGGAACTCCAAAACATTGTTGGTAGGATTGCTAATTAGTGCAACCATTTTGGAAAACAGTATGGAAGATCCTCAGAAGAATGGAAACAAATTTACCATTCGATCCAGCAATACCACTTCTGGGTAGCTACCCAAAAGAAAGGAAAACAAACTACCAAACTAATGCATGTGTATCTATGTTCATAGCTGCACAATTCACCATAGCCAAACTGTGGAACCAGCCAAGATGTCCACTAAAAGATGAATGGATTACAAAACTGTGGGATATGTACACAATGGAATTTTACTCAGCCATAAAAAAACCAATTACATCATTTTCAGGGAAATGGATGGATCTTGAGGACATTTTGCTAAGCAAGATTAGTCAGTTGCAAAAAGTAAGGAATCGGATGCTTTTACTACTATGTGAAAACTAAGGTGAAAGGGGTCATAGGAGGAACTCCAGGTGAAAAAGGAGATCCTATAGAGGAGCAAATAAGACAACCTAACTGTGGGGATGGGAGGGGGGAGAGAGAAATTCTTTAAAGCACACGATGTACTTATTTATATCATAGTCAACCACTAAGCCAAGCATGAGAGAGAGGGATGGGGAAGGAGTGGGGTGAGGACTGGGTGGTGGCTGGCTGGGTGATGTGTGCATTTATGTCTACACAAGTTTTCATTATAATATACAAATACAATGTACCAATAAAAAATTTAAACAAACAAACAAAACAATAGGGCTGAGGGTGTAGAACAGGGATAGAATGCCTCTGGGTTCCATCCCCAGTACCACAATAAATAAATAAATAAAATACATATTTTGTATGTTAATACTCAGGCATGATCATATGGTTAAATTATGATTAAATTATCAGATGCATTTCTTATAAGGAGTATATTTGAATTTAAGATAAATGTGGCAAAATTAAAAATTTCCTTATATATGATATTTTGAAATCAGAGATAAAATTTAAAAATCAGATAGAATCACTGAGGTGGATTACATGTTCACTCAAAATGTTTCATTCTTAGCCATGTGTGGTGGCGCATGCTTGTAATCCCAGTACTTCGGAGACTGAGACAGGAGAATTGCAGGTTTGAGGACAGCCTCAGCAAGTAGTGAGACTTTCATCAACCTACAAATAAAATTGGTCTGGGATGTAGCTCAGAGGTAGAATGCCTCTGGGTTCAATTCTCAATACCACCAAAAAAAAAAATGTTTTTTATCACTCTTACTGAGCATCATGGTACATGCCAGTAATCCCAATATTTGGGAGGGTAAGACAGGAGGATGCAGGTTTGAGGCCAGTCTGGGCAACTTAGTGAGATCTGCCTCAAAATAAATAAAATAAGGCTGTGGGTGTATGCCAGAGTTAGAATGCCCCTGGGTTTAATCCTTAGTCTATCTCTGTCTCTGTCTCTGTCTCTGTCTCTGTCTCTCTCTCTCTCTCTCTCTCTCTCTCTCTCTCTCTCTTGGGTTGAGGGTGTAATTCAGTGGAGAGCTGGCTCGAGGCCCTGGGTTCAATCCCCAGCAATGAAAAGCAATTCACTTGCTTTGGCCACTGGGTAAAAGCAGACAAGACTGAAATAAGTCTTGAAATGTGCTGTGCAGTGGGACTTGCTTTCTCCTTCTTCTACCATATCTTGAGAAGAGCGTCTCCCGAGACCTGCTGCCACTTTAGCCCCGCCCCTGTGATACACAGAGCTGACCTGAGCCCAGAACCAGCAAGGACCCCAGCCCAGCTGACCAGGCTTGAAACAGAATGCCCGTGGAGCCCAGGCCAGACCTGCCGACCCCCCAGCTAAGCCTGCAGGCCCTGGGGAAGATCGCGCCCTGCTCTGTTTCGGAGTGACTTGTTCCATGGACATTCCTGCTAGACACAGGATCCTGATGGCAGCAGCCACCGCTGCAGACTGCAGGCTGGTCATCCTGGGCATCCAGATGCCACACACCATGCTGCGCTTGATCATGTGATTTTTTTCAGGTAAAATATTTCCGCTTGGTATATAAGATAGTTGCATGTCTGCCATACTCAGCAGGATTAAAACTGTACAAAAATACCTTGTGTGAATTGAAGTTGGAGTCTAGTATGGAGGAATTATAAACAGGTTATTCATCTAAGTAACTGTTCAGACTCCACCACTGTGTGGGACACTGAATGGGACTGTTCTAAGCATTTCTGGTCATATAACACTCAGCCCTGCCCTTCAAGTGCTAGAATAGTCCCTGAACCATGGCGACAGCCCGCAACATTGCCACGCCTTTCCAGAATGCCTCCCAGGAGGAGGCTCAGCCCTTTTGAGAATCATTAGATGGGATGACTCAGGGCTCCTCTCCAGCTCAAATATTCTTGGATTTAAATAAAATCTGATTCTTCTTATTATTTAATCAGCAAGTATGCATTAAATATCTATGATGTGCCAGTATTGCTGATAAAATACACAAGTACCACTTTCAAAGGACTTAGCATAGGGGTGCAGAAGTCAGCAACTAGGCAGTTATGATGCTGAGTGGGAGGGAGGACCAGGGTGCACGTTCCAGATGCCCTAGCAGCATGGGGGGCAGCATTTGATATGATCTGGGCTCAGAGAAACTTCAGAGGAGGCAAGTCTAAGCTGGCCTAGGGCACGAACGGGTGTTAACCGAGCACACGGGCCGAGGTGGAACAGAAGAGAAGGAGCAGGCAGCAAACCACCCCTCCCTCTGTGTGGGGTGAGGTCTGTCTGCAGAGAATACAAGTGACTTGCCAGGGTTTATTCTCATGTAAGGAAATTGAGTTAGAGACCTGCGTTCCTCTTAACTCCTGTCTCCAGGTTACCTCATGTTCCAAGGCGACTGCTGAAGCTTCTGTCATCACTTCTGCATTCCAAACCTCCTGTCAGTTCCTTTTTGGAGGGTTCTCTGGAGTCCCATTGACAGGACTTCTATGTCAATCTGAGATTGTGAGCGGCCAGCTCACAGCCTATGACTTTGCTAATGGAGGGATTTGAGCCCTCAGCCCCAAACTAGGCAATGTGAGGTGCTACCCGTGCCCCACCCAGAGCTCCCTGTGCCACGGGTCAGGCTGAGGCTAGAGTCCACAACTTCAGCTAAAACCATAGCCTGCCTCACAGCCACCTGCCAGCTCAAGCTTCCTAAGTTCTCTGCAGACTTCCCTTTGAGAAAACTACTTGCTCATGAAGCTCCACACTGGGCTGTGTGTCCCAGGACTCAGCAGGACATTATTTTTCAGCCAGAACCCACCACCATAGGTTCTTCTGTGTTGAGCAGTCCAAGAAAGGAACTTCTCTTCCATATAATGACCTTCATGTATTTAGACACAACTCTAAAATAATAACCTAATAACTACTGCTTATATCTCCATGGGCTCTTGACCCAGTGATCCTGGGCATTTTCTCATGTAATTCAACCCCCTTCGCTGTGATATTATTGTTACAGTTATAGATGAGACAGAAGATAAAATAATGATTCCTCCAAGTGTTGCCAAACCCAGGTTGAGACTCTAATCCCAGGGAAAAACCAATGCTCAAGCGACAAGTGTTTGGAGAAAGGCTTTATCCAGCGGCCAAAGAGTGGAGAAGTAGGAGCTTTGCACATAAATCAGCACAAATCCATGGGGCCAAGGGCTCACAGATGCAGGATAAGAATGATGAGGGAGAAGAGATGCTAATAAAGCAGAGGAATCTCTGCCAGGCACCGTGGTACACACCTGTAATCCCAGCATTTGGGAGCCTGAGACAGGAGGATCATAGTTCAAGACCAGCCTCAGTAATTTAGCAAGACTCTCAGCAACCTAACAAGACCCTGTTTCAAAATCAAAAATAATATTAAAAAAGGCTGGGAGTATAACTTAGGGGTAGAATGCCTCTGGGTTCGATCCCCAGTACAAAAGAAAAAATAAAGGAGGAATATTCATGTCTTTTTTGGAAGGAGGCAGAGATCATCCAGGATCTCAGGTGTCCCCTGTTGCTTGCTGCTCTTTTTGTGGTCTTGTGTTTCTGGTCTGGACAGCTGGTGGGTGTGTTAAGCCTTGAAGAGGGCAGAGACTAGGCAAGTCTGGGTCAGGCTGACCCTATGTTATAGTTTGAACAAAACACTTCTCAAATGATCAAGGTGTCTGTGTACAGAGCTGAGCAGACTCTGACCCAAAGGTGAAGGCAGCAACGGAGACAGACACAGTTAAGACAGAGATGCCAAGCCTCTGCATCCCGTTCCCGTCAGGGGTGAAGGTCAGTGTTTTCTGCGAGGGTGGCCTTCAGGTCTCTGAAGAGAAGCCTAGGCGACTCTTGTCTTCATAATGCACAGACCTGATCTACAGCAAAGCGGGTGGGAAATGGTAGTGTATTGCCCAGCTGTGCGATCTCCAAAATCAGTGATTTTAAAGTCAAACGGGAGCAAGTGAAGTTAGAAGGTTTATTTAGGTTCCAAGCTCCCTTGGAGACCTTGGGGGCAGCAGAGCTGGGGTGGTGAACTTCACTCCTGAGCTCTTGGGCGGGAGGAAACAGCCTCAAACAAGGGGTCTATTTCTAAAAAGTCACAAACGAGGTGCCTTAAAACCACAGAAGTTAGCCAGGCGTGGTGGTGCACGCTTGTATTGCAGTACTTGGGAGTCTGAGACAGGAGGATTGCAGGTTTGTAGCCAGCCTCAGCTACTCAGTGAGGCCCTCCGCAACTTAATGAGACCCTGTTTCAAAATAAGGAATAAAAAATAGGAGCTGGGCGCCGTGGTGCATGGTTGTTATCCCAGCATATAGGAGGCTGAGACAGAAGGATCGTGGTTCAAGGACAGCCTCAGCTACTTAGTGAGGCCTTTTGCAACTCAGTGAGACCCTGTTTCAAAAATAAAGAATAAAAAATAGGGCTGGGGTGTGGCTCGGAGATAGAATGCTCCTGGTTCCATCCCCAGTACCCCTCTCCCGATAAAAAGAGATTTGAGGAAGACTACCCAGAGTCCCTCTGGGTCTCAGGACTCCCAGCTACATCTCTAGTCAATGCTTTTAGGGGCTGGGTGAGCTTTATTCTCTCTTGGAAATCAAGGCTGAGAGCAGGTGGCAGGGCAGAAGGGAGTCAGGCTTCTGATCCAACACAGAGCCCCCAGGGGAGGGAGGGAAAGGTCTTTTCAGGCTTGCTGGTCTCTCCTGACAGCCTTCCCCTTGAAAAGAAAGGGCTCAGTGTGCTTTTTTTTTTTTTTTTCATATTGGGGATGGAACCCAGGGGCATTCTACCTCTGAGCTATACCTCCAGACCTAATTTGTGTGTGTGTGTGTGTGTGTGTGTGTGTGTGTGTGTGTGTGTGTTACTGAGGGTGGATCCCAGGGGCTTTTTTACCTCCAGGCTATACTCCCAGACCTATTTTATACTTTATTTGGAAACAGGGTCTCACTAAGTTGGCTGAGAGCCTCACTCAGTAGCCGAGGCTGGCTTCGAACCTGTGTGATCCTCCTGTCTCAGTCTCCTGAGCTCTGGGATTACAAGCGTGTGCCACCACGCCCGGCCTTATTCTTTATTTTTGAAACAGGGTCTCACTGAGTTGCAAGGGGACTCACTAAGTAGCTGAGGCTGTCTGCAAACCGCGATCCTCCTGTCTCAGCCTCCTGAATGCTGGGATTACAAGCATGCGGCACCATGCAGGGCTCTCAGTGTGCCTTCTTAGGGATAGCAAGGCAAAGGCAGCTGGGGAGAACAGGTTCTAGCGCAAGGCCAAGGAGGGTAGAAGGCAGGACAGCAGGCAGAGCCCAGGGACCGTGGCAGAGAGTGGCGGTCAGGGGTAGTTGGTCTTGACGAGGAAAAGCCTCCAAGCCATGCTGCAGATAGATACCGCCATCCAGGATTATCACTGCAGCCCCAGAGCATTCATTAGTCAGCATTCTTGGCTGAGTGACAAGATCAGCCCCATCTCAGCCTGGCTTAAGGAGACAAAGGAATGTATGAGTCACATAACTGAAAACTTTCAGGCATGGCTGGATCTAGGCGTTCGCTCACCAAGTATCCTCACAGATTTCCATCTCTGAGTTCTGAACACAGGTGCTCCTCAATCGGTGGGAAACACCGCCACTGGTCAGTGGATCCCCCCAGGGATCCCCCCAGTGTTGGGTCACCCAGTTGGAATGGTAGTTTGTGTCCTGGGTTCTGCTTCTGCCCATCCTGATTCATAGTCACTTTGCAATGTTTAGTCACATGACTCATTTGAGCTCAAAGGATGGGATGAGAGGGTCATGGCGTGGCCGTTCCAGCCCAGACCTCGGAAACTCAGCCTACTCTTGCCAGCTCTCCTCTGTGGCTGCCATCCTCCTGAGAATACTATACCAGAGCCCACCTGCTGGCTTCAGGAGGAAGATGGGAGGCACCCAGCACAGAGCAGAGCCACTGCTGCCAAGGTGAACCTGGATCAGCCAGTCTCGGGACGCATGGTCTCGGGCCCAGTCAAGTTAGGGTTGCTGAGGAAATCTAATCAGTGCAGGGTTCGTCACAGCCATTCCAGGGGAAGCTCACTGGCTCTCACTCAGACCCAGCCAGTTCAAAGAGTTCTTGGTACCTCTCAAACTACACAGCTAAAATTAGGATAGATTGGCTTCCCCGGGGAACTGGGGTCTGGTGCCAGAAGACAGAGGTGGCCAGGTACCCACTACAGAATGCTCCTTTGGCTTCAATTAATCCCCCTCAGGGAATTAGGAAGTTAGAAGTTTTCAGAGGATGTTTATCCTATTAGTAGAGTCAGGGATGAACTTCCTTCACCAGCTTGTCCAGTCCAGGGCTGGAGGCGTTGCTGGGTCTAAGCAGTCTTAGCAGCATCGGGGTCCTGCTCTTTGTGATGGAACCTGGGTCAGGGTCATTCCTGCTGCTCAGACCTGAAGAGACTTACTTTCAGTTCTGCTTCTAGTTTACTTTCAGAATCCTGCTGAGAGGTAGCCTGGTGTGGTGGACTTGCCTGTAATCCCAGTACTTTGGGAGACTGATACACTTAGCAACTTTGTAAGACCCTGATTCAAAATAAAGAGAGAGAGAGAGAGAGAGAGAGAGAGAGAGAGAGAGAGAGAGAGAGAGAGAGAGAGAGAGAGAGAGAGAAGAGCTGGGAGTGTAGCTTGGAGGGAGAATGCTCCTAGATTCAATTTCTAGCACCAAAAAATTAAAAATTAAAAACAGAAATAAAAGAATCCTTCTGAGTCTACATATCTTTGCTCCAGTACATTCTAGTATGAACTAAAGACACTATTAGACAATAAAAGAAAACATAACTCATTGCTCATATTCATGACTCTCTGAACAAATAGCATAGTATATATTTACCATAGATAATCATGAGCTCATAAGGACCTCGATAATGGATGGATGGCGCACGTGACAGTGGTCCCATAAAGCTGTATCCCCTCCCAGTGCTGTAGCTTTAGCTTGTGTAAGTACACCCTGTGATGAACAACAAATCACTGACAGACACACTTCATAGAACATATCTCTGTCCTTAAGCAGTAGAGCTGTGCACCTAAATATGAGGTGAGATTTTTTCTTCTTAACGTTCTACCTAAGAAAAGAGAGAACAGCTTTATTTATTGAAACCTTTACTATCTCATTATGAGATACTCCCTCAATGCCTTTATTTGGATCAAACTTTGTTGTGCCTTTTGTTTGTTTATGTAGGGGATTGAACGTAGGGGATTGAACACTATGTAGGGGATTGAATACAGGACTTGGATATGCTAGGCGGATGCTCCGCCACTGAGCCTGCAGGTCCATACTAGGTTCGTCGGTTTGCTTGCTTGCAGAGGTGAGCTAATAGAATCAGCATTATTATTGTTGTTGTTGCTGTTATTGTTATTTGGTGATGAAAACTGAATCCAAGGGCATGCATTTGGGCATGTACTGATTACTGCTACTGTAAGTCTCAAAATTAGGCAGATAGATTCCTCCCAATTTATTCTCTTCCAAAATTATTGTAGCTATTCCTTTGCCTTTCCACATAGTTTTCAGAATAATACTGGGTGGAATTTTGTTAGAAATCTCACTAAATCTGTATGTACTAAACTTGGGAAGAACTGACACCTTTTTTGCTTTGGGTATTCCAAATAATGAGCACGGTATGTCTTTGCATTTATTTCAGTCTTCTTTGATTTTTTTCTTTATTTTTTCAAAAAAGGCCTACGGCACCAAGTATTCACCCATCCAGGCCCGACCCAGCTTAGCTTCTGAGATTAGACGGGATCAGGTGTGATCAGGGTGGTATGGCCGTAGTGATTTTTAAAATAATCATTCTGTAGTCTTCTGCTCATGTGCCCTGTATATGTTATGTTAGATTTACACATATTTTATTGATTTGAGCTATTGCAGATGATAATCTATATTTTTGATGTTCATGTGATCATTATTAGTATATAGAAATACAATTCGATTTTGTATGTTTATTTCATATCCTGCAACCTTGCCAAACTCACTCTGGACTGGAAGTTGTAAAAATTGTGCATCTGCTGGTATTTTTTATGTAGACAGTCATATCGTTGGCAAATGGGGACAGTCTTATTCCCTTCAATTTCCTAATTGGATGTGAGCGCATACAAATATATGTATTCCTATAAATATTATCTAAGGGTCAGGAGCTCACACGGTGACTTTGTAAAAACAGAAGCCTCCATCAAGTCCAAATGCTACAGCTGTTTTAGCTATTATTTCAGCTTTTTGCTATTTTTTTTTTTTTTTTTTTGCTATTTTTGGACCTACAAAATGACCTCATGTTTTTTCCAAAAGATTCAGCTCATCTCCTGGCTATCTTCCTACGAAAGAAGAGTGCTTACAGGGCTGGTGACAGGTAGACATAGGTGAGCTCTTGCTTCTGGTCCAACAATCACCCCACCACTACAGATTGCTTAGGCTGTCCAGGAATCCCGGGACTGCGTTTCAGGGCGTGGCCTCCATTTCTGGGCGTGGCCTCCGCGCCTCGGTCCCATAGCTCCTCCCAGACGAGCGGGGGCGCTGTGGGTTCTTGTGGGTCGCGGGGCGCTCTTTCTCCGCCTCGTTGGTTCACACTGAGGCTTTCGGGACGGCGGCGGGAAGATGGCGGCGCCCAGGGACCAGTTTTGCTCGGCGGAGGCCGAGCTAAATGAGGGGAGCCAGTGCAGTTCTGGAATAGAGATGGTGCCTCCTTCGGATACTGCAGCTTCTGCCCCGCTTTGCCCTCACGGTGGGTCGGCGTCTGGGCTCGGCCTGGCTGTCACGCGCCAGGGGCGTGGGTTGCCTTGGCAACGCTGAGGCTTTTTAAGGACTTTCTCAGCCTCTCTGCCCACCCGGTGTGATGGTTGAAAACGCCCCTTCTTCAGGGCCACGTCATTTTCAGCGCATCTGAGAAACCCTCAGAGAAGTCTCTATTGTTGTGGATTTGTCTCTGGGGTTGTCACTTCTCTTTTAAGGGGAAGAAAGGGACAGCAGCTAGGCAAAAGGGATGCTTGGTGTTGAGTGAAGCCTGCTGGCAAGTACTTGGAGAGTTCGTTTGTCGAAAGTTGGGGAGAATGGTAGGATGTTTGAAAACCTGATCCAGTTTTTCTCCCAACTCCCACAGAGAGGGTGTGTCTATCTCCGAAAGCTCAGGCTTTTTTTTTTTTTTTTTTTGTACTGGGATTTAACCAGGGGCATTCTACCTCTGAGAGACACCCACAGCCGCCCTATTTTATCTTTATTTTTTATTTTTGGTGTTACTGGGATTCCTGGAAACCCTTCTATCTCCGGGTTACACACACACACACACACACACACACACACACACACACACACACATATATAAATTTTATTTGGAAACAGGGTCTCACGCATGTAATCCCAGTACCTGGGAGGCTGAGACAGGAGGATCCGGGTTCGCGACCAGCTTCAGCTACTTAGTGAGGCCCTCCGCAACTTAGACCCTGTTTCAAAATAAAGAATAAAAAATTGGGCTGAAGGTGTAGCTCGGAGGCAGGATGCCCCTGGGTTCCATTTGCAGCAACACACACGCACGCACGCACGCACGCACGCACACAGACTCGGGGATCTCACTTAAGTTGCAGAAGTCCTCACTAAGTTGCTGAGGTTGGCCCATCATCCTGTCCCAGCCCCCACAAAATGAGATTTCAAGCTTGCGCTACCACCTCGGCCAGAGCTCGGTTTTTTGCCGATTGTCCCGCTGGAGATGGCAAAATTCTCCATTCTGTGAACTCCCTTTTTGTTTTGTGTTTGTGACATCCACGATGTAGACTTTATTTATATTGACAAAAGCATTTTCTTTCTTGAAGAGACTAGTTTTTGAGAATGATTTCGACTAGGTAGTCAGTGCCTGAATGTTGTGACTGAGAAATAAAAAAGTTTGTTAGAGATTTAATTATGATAAGTTGTGCAAAAACCACAAGTTTGTTTTATTAATTTTTATCTTTCGTGTTACTAGAGATTGAATCCAGACACATTCTACCCCAGACTGATTTTATTTTTTTATTTGAAACAGGTTCTTTCTAAGTTGCCATGGTTGGCCTTGAACCTGTGTTCTTCCCATCTCAGCTTCCCAAGTACTGGGATTACAGGCATGCACCGTCACACCTGGCACAAGTTTTCTTAAAGGCAGTGAAACATAAGAATTTGTTGAAGACGACTGTGTTTAATATTTTTTTTTTTCCATTTCTAAAACTAGGACCCACTCTTCTGTTTGTAAAAGTGAGCCAGGGGAAGGAAGAAACACGGAGATTTTATGCCTGCTCAGCCTGTAGAGACAGAAAAGACTGTAATTTTTTTCAGTGGGAAGATGAAAAGGTATGACCACTTTTGGGATATGTTTATATTGGGATGTTTATTTGCTGTACTGGGGATTGAACTCAGGGGCATTCTACCTCCTAGGTACATCCAGCCCTATTCTTTTTTTTTTTTTTTTTTTGGTGGTCTTGGGGATGGAACCCTTCTACCTCCAGGCTACACTCCCAGACCTATTTTATATTTTTTTATTTGGAAACAGGGTCTCTTAAGCCAGCAAAGCTGGCTTCGAACCTACATGATCCTCCTGTCTCCACCTCCCAAGCATGGGGATTAAAAGCATGTGGCACCACGCCCAGCCAGCCCTATTCTTTTATTATTTATTTTGAAACTCAAAATAATTCTTTTATTGAAACTCAAAATAAATAATAAAAGAATCTCAATAATAAAAGAAACTCAAGATAAATAATAAAATAATCTTAGAATCTCACTAAGCTGTCAAGGGCCTCACTAAGTATCTGAGGCTGGCCATGAACCTGTGATCTTCCTGTCTCGACCTCCCAAGGACTGGGATTACAAACATGTGCCACCATGCCTGGCTCAGGGATAATGTTTAAATTTCATATATATGTTGGTTTTATCAAGAATGTCTTAACCAACGAAAACATGTAATTTGAACATTATATGATAATTTTTTCCCTTTTTATTTTGTTTTTGCAGTACTGGGCCTCACACATGCTAGCCAGGTGCTCTAGCACTGAGTTGTATCCTAGCTCTTTTTATTTGTACTTATTTATTTTATTTTGGGGCAGGCTCTCGCTGAGTTGTCTAGGCTGGCCCTGAACTTGCAAATCTTTTGCTTCAGGCTCTCAAGTAGCTGGGAATATAGGTGTCTGTCATCACACCTTGCTGAGGTACATTTTCTGAGATGAAGATACTACATTTTTATGTTCTGGAGGCTGCAGTTAATATTTAATTCTGTATTTACTCTGGTCCCTTGGTGTCTTACTGTCTCAAAGACTTAGTTCCCCTTAAAGAGGTTCTGAGGTGTTAGTATTGGGCTTCTGTAACAAGAATACTATAGACCGGATGGCTTAAATAACGAACACTTGCCGGGCGTGGTGGCACACGCTTGTAATCCCTGCGCTTGGGAGGCAGAAACAGGAGGATCGCACAGGTTCGAAGCCAGCCGCGCGCGATGGCTTAGGAGACCCTGTTTCTAAATAAAAATGTAAAAATAGGTCTGGGAGTGTAGCCCGGAGGTAGAAGGGCTTCCAGGAACCCCAGTACCACCAAAAAAAAAAAAAAAAAAAAAAAAACGAACACTTTATTTCTCAAGGATCTACAGGCTTAGAAGTCCAAGATGAAGGCTTTAGCAGATCTGGTGTTGGTGAGGGCCCACTTTCTAACTTTCATATGGTTGTTTTCTTACTGTCCCCATTTTTGGAAAATGAGAGAATGCGAGGGGGAGAAAAAAAGGGGGGAGAGAGAGAGAAAGATTATGCGCGCAGGCTGACACAAGCAAGCACTCACACGCACATGTGCATGCTCTCTTCTTTTAAGGATACTATCCTATTTATAAGGGCTCCACGCATGATCTCATTACTTCCTTTTCAAAAGCCATTCTCTAAATGGAGGTCAAGTATCTTAGACTCTGGAATCTTTGTATAGACTTTATTTGTTGGGCATCCCTAACCAAAAATTCAAAATTATGAACCAGGTGTGGTGGCGCACGCTTGTAATCCCAGCATTCGGGAGGCTGAGACAGGAGGATGGTGCAGGTTCGAAATCAGCCTCAGCTACTTAGTGATGCCCTTTGCAACTCAGTAAGACCCTGTTTCAAAATGAAGAATAAAAAATAGGGCTGGCTGTGTTGCTTGGAGGTAGAATGCCCAAATTCCATCCCCAGTACCGCAAAAAAAAAAAAAAAAAAAAAAAATTGTATAGCTACTATATGACCAGTGAAGGTACTTGAAGATACAGTTATGGGCTTGGTATCCTCTTAAACTCAGTTCCAGTGAAAGTTTCTGAAAGCTTTGACTTGAGAATTTCAGCGTTTTTAGGTTTATTAGAAAATAGTCTCTTTACCACTGTTAAGATCAGTAGATCTGATAAGATCACCATGTGGGAATTAATCTCTCAGTGCTTTAACGTGTTGGACGTTCTTTCAAACAGTATGTTAAGTGGGCTTTATGCTTTCTTTTAGTTGTCAGAAGCTAGACTTGCTGCCCGAGAAGCTCATAACCAAAGATGTCGGCCTCCTTTATCCCGAATGCAGTGTGTGGAAAGGTACTGATGTAGCCTCAGTTTTCTTTGTGATTTTAGCTGTAATGTTTATTTGTTGTTGTTGTTTTTTCTGGTCCTTCTTATTACTTATTTTTATTGTGGTTTTTATATATATATATATATATATATATATATATATATATATATGTAGTGTATACCATTTTAATCATTTAGTATTATCATTTGGTGACATTATATTCACAGTGTTGTGTTGTGAAACCATAACCACTACCTTATTTCCCAAATATTTTTATCACCTCAAACTGAAACTGTTACTATTAAGCAATGACCTCCCATTCTGGGGTTGACTTTTGATGTCTGTGAATAATGCTACAGTGAACTCTGTATACAAATCCCTGTTTGAGTCTGTGTTCTCTATTCTTTTGGGTAGGTATTTAGGAGAGCATTGCTTAGTCATATGGTAATTTATGATTAATCTTTTGAGGAGCTGACAAACTTCCATAACAGCTGTATTCTTTTAATATTCCTTCCAGAAAAGTGTAAGAGTTCTTCATATCCTTTCCAGCACTTTGTTTATAGTCATCTCAGTAGTTTTGAAGTGGTATTTTTTTTTTAATTTTTTTTTTTCTGAACTGGGGATTGAACCCGGGGGTGCCCTGACACTGACCTATCTCTCAGCCCTTTGTTTGTTGTTTATTTGTTTGTTTTTGTGGTACTGGGGATTGTACCCTGGGATGCCCTAACACTAAACTACATCTTAGTCCTTTTTATTTATTTATTTTTGTAGCCCTGAGGATTGAACCCGTGGCATTCTACCTCTGAGCTACACACCCCTAGCCCTATTTTTATTTTTTAGTTTGAAATAGGTTCCCACTAAGATGCAGAGGGCCTTACTAAGTTGCTGAGGCTGCCTGCGAACCTGAGATCCTTCTGTCTCAGTCTCCCGAGTTATTGGGATTACAATGTCCAGTGCACCTTTTTATTTTTTATTGAGTCAAGGTCTTGCTAAGTTGTGCAGACTATCCTCAAACTTGTGATGCCCCCGCCTCAGCCTCCCGAATAGCTGGAATTAGTGTGATTTTGATTTTTACTTCCCCACCTATTAATGATACTGATCATCTTTTCATGTATGTATATATGTATATATATTTTTTGAGGACCATGTATTCAAGTCCTTTGTCCATTATAAATTGTGTTCTCCGACTTTGTTGTTGAGTTATAGGAGTTGCCTTTGTACATTATGGATACTACATCCTTGTCAGATGTGTAGTTTGCAGATATTTTCTCCCATTCTGGAAGTTGTCTTTTTACTCTCTTAATGATGTCCTTCGATGCATTAAATATTTTTAATTTTGATGATGTCCGGTTTGTCAGTCTTCTTTTGTTACTTGCACTACTTGCACTTACAGTATCACGGCCAAGAATCTATCACCTAGGACTATGTGTGTAGCTCAGTGGTAGAGCATTTGCCTAGTGTGTGCCAGGCTCTAGGTTTAATCCTCAGCACTGGAAAAACCAAAAAAGAATCCATTGTCAGATCAAATACCATGAAGTTTCTTTCTTGAAATACTAAACCAAAATAATTTTTTAAAGTTGTGGACATTTTCTTTTTAACTTACAGTTGACTCACATTTTGATTCTGATTTAAAGAGAGTAGATAATTAGCTTAAAGAAAATTTTTTACAAAAATGTGGAACATGTGTTCATTACAATTTTGCTGTACAGAATCATGGAGTCATAGAGTTTGGCATAGAACTATTTTTTTGGATGTGATCCAGAAGAATGCAATAACTAGAAGCATCTTGCTTTTCCTGCTTCTTGTATAACATGCCCCCAGGTCATGGAGTATGTCATCTATGGGGTCACCTGGAACTTGATGCCTACACTCACCTTCTGATCATGGCATTTTCTGTTATTGGTGGGGCCAATATACCATGATTAGAGCAAAAAATAAACATTTTATTGGGTAGTTTGGAGTTGAGTTACAGATTTAATTTCTTCGTAAGCTGTGATAATTCATTACTCTCCTGGATCGTAGGCATGATGCTCTGTGTGCTGGAGGAAGCTTTTTAGGAAACCCCTGGTCTGGGTTGCTGACGGCAGATAGATTTCACCTTGATGGTAGTTCTTTCTGCTAATTGAGCTGCTTTATTCAGAACTGTGAGGTCTTATTCCGGCAAACTGCAAGATAATACTGAGATTTGTTTAAATTATCTTTTCTGAGCTTCCTAGATTTTAAAGCTCTCTGACAAATGGAGCTTTTCTTAAGATAACTTGATTGCCTCATAACTACAGCACTTAATCAGAGATCCTTACTGTATGGGAATTCAGTCAACAACACAGAATGTTGAGAAGGGAACTGGTGTAAACTGAGCACTGCTGTGAGGCTGGCACTGTGCTAGATGGTGTACACAAGGTGATGTGAGGTCCTGCCAGGGTGGTTTGCTGAGATGAGAAAACGGAAGTTTGCAGAACTTTAGCTTCTTCAAGATGACGGAGCCGTGGCTCACAGGTATGCCTCCTCAACTGTAAAGCATCGTAAGTGATGTGTGGCGATTTCATGTCAGGAGACAAAGGATAAGGAGCGACGGAGAGCCGTATCATGACGTGATCATCCTAAGAGAAAATGAAATATAAAGGTTCAGGAAGTAGAAAAACATCACTGCGGTCATTTTGCAGCATTTTCTGCTGGCTTTTCCTTGTGCCGGGGTCTGTTTGTTTTACATGGTTGTAGCCATAATGTGTACATAGTTTTGTACTCTGCCCGTATTGCCTACTTTTATCTGATAAGTTTTTCATGTTACTGCACAAGGATATTGGTGATTCAATTAAACTCCCTGTGTTCTTATTTCCCTGCATAATAAAATTTCAGCCTGGAGCTAAACCACTGTTCTTATCTTTGTACTGCCAGCATATGTTCTTTTGATAAGGACCCCCCCCCCGCGGTGCTGGGGATTGAACCCAGGGTCTGCCTCATACAGGCAAGGAAAGTGTTCTGCCACTGAGTTATGTCCCCAGCCCTGATAATAAAATAATTTTTGAAATGCATATTTCACATTAATTAAATAATAATTGCAGGGAAATGGGTGGAATGAGAGAATTTTATGCTAAGTGAAATCAGCCAGAGTCAGAAAGTCAAGGATCATATATTTTCTCTCACATGTGGAAGCTACAGAAAAAATAGGAAAAAACGTAAAGGACTTTGATGCTGTGAGAAAGCCAGGCGAGGAGGTACACAACTGTAATCCCAGTACTTAGGAGGCTGAGACAAGGAGGATCTCAGGTTCGAGGCCAGCCTCAGCTACTTAGTGAGGCCCTCTGCAACTTAGTGAGACTTTGTTTCAAAATGAAGAATAAAAAGTAGAGCTAAGTGTATAGCTAGAAGGTAGAATGCCCCTGGGCTCAATCTTTAGTACCCCACATAAATGAATAAATTAATTACTAAAATAAAAATAGGGTAGTTCAGAGGAAAATGCTCCTAGGGTCAATCCCTAATACAAAAATAAAACAGAAACAATGTGGAGAGAGACCTGTAGGATAATGGGAGAGGATTGGGGGAGGGAATTAGAGAAAGGAATAAAAGGATTGCGGAAAGAGACAGTTCAAGTACTATGGTAACATATGAAAGTTTTACTACCAAGCTCACTAACAGATAAGACGGGGAAAAGTGGGGAGCAGGGTGGTCTATCGAAGGCAGTACGCCAAGAGTTGAGTGCATTTGTGTTTGTATCACATTGGGCCTTGCTGAGATATTTAATTGCAATATACCAATCATTATCAAAGTAGTAAATGCTGGCTAAGATAAAAAGTATTAAAGGATATTGAGCCAGGCGTGGTGGCGCATGCTTGCAAGCCCAGCATTTGGGAGGCTGAGACAAGAGGATTGCAGTTCGTGAACAGCTTCAGCTACTCAGTGAGGCCCTGTGCAACTCATTGAGACCCTATTTCAAGAATAAAAAATAGGGTTGCGGGTGTAGCTCAGAGGTGGAATGCCCTTGGGTTTAATCCCTAGTACCACACACACAATTTTCAAAAGATTATTTATTGGGGACCATTATTTAATCTGTCTAGTGATGATTCCTGAGAGCATGTTTTAATAAAATTATTTTCATCAGCTTAAACTTTTTAGGACCCATAACCTTGGGTTTCATTGCTAGAAGCCTGCATCCAAGCATTTGTTCCTTCAGCAGTACTATTGAGGTCCCACAAAAGGACTTAAGGTTGATTATAGTGTATGAAGACTGTGTTAAACGTGAACGGTACTCATAGAAAAGACTGTGTGCTCTGGAAAGTGAGAAGCATTAGTGCTACAGTTTAAAGATTTTGAAAGTTTAAACTACAGTTTAAAGACATGGTACTCAAACGGGGTTTAAACAATGGCAGAAAGAAGCCGAAGCCTCTTGAAATGTGTTCATTGACGTCACTGCATCACTTTCTAATGGCTGTTTCTGTGCTTCATTGTATGCTTTACATGGAGTGAAAGTTTGAAATCCACCATTCTTCTAAAAATGTTTAGTGCTTTAAGATAAGTCCTACTGGAATTTGGGGTTTTTAAAGTCAAAGGCTTAATAAGTGACTTACTGTCCTAGAGTTTCTTCCTTTTGAGACTAGCAGTTGATTCTTGTGTGTGAAAAGACCTAAGGATGAGGTATTATTATTTGAGATTTAATTATTTTATAATGTGGATAATTTCATTTTATACAACTCACTTAAAAGTTAGCTTATTAAAGAGCTACGATAGTCAAAAGTATTAAACTGCATTTCAACTTTATTCCTATTCTGTACAGTAGAGTTCATCTCTTATTGGGTGGTAACAAGAGCTTTGCATTGACCATTTAGAAAGGGCTGGTGGTAGCTAGCAATAAGTTGGCCTTGATTACCTTTCTTATCAAAGGACTTGGAGTTTTGCAAAAATTTCTAGTTTGCAGAATAAAATTTGCCATGTAATTTTCTAATCTCACCCTTTAAGTTATGCTTTAATTATTATTATTATTATTATTATTATTATTATTATTATTAGTGGTGGTGGTAGTAGTAGTCCTGGGGATCTAACCCAGGGCCCCTCATATACTAAGCCCTGTACTATTGAGCTACAGCTACAGCTCTTTTATCTAGAAAACGGGGTCTTACTAAGTTGCCCCAGCAGCCCTAGAATTTGTGATCCTCCTGCCTCAGTTTCTTAAGCGGTTGGGATTATAGCATGTACGTCGCTTCTCCCGGCTCCATACTTTTTATTTAATAGGTGCTTAGTTGACAGATTTACACTTTGTGCTTGAGATTTGCTCTTCCTCATCATTTTTAGCTGCCTGTTGTGCTTTAAATATGTTAATATTCTATTTTGTAGTATGTTTGCACTCTTATTGTGACCTATGAAGTTTCAGCAAAGATAAATTTGAATGTTAAAACCAGTGTTAATTTATGTGCACCCAGATAATTCTGTTTAGTTGATATTTCATTTGGATATTTTTTTTCCAGATCTCATTTAAACTTAGATTTTCAAGGTCTGCTATTAGAGAAATGCCATAAACATAATTTGTGTACTCCAGGAAAGGCAAATGGAACATCAAATGGAGATCAATAAAAATGACATTTCAAAATGCTAGCCTGCAATTTGTGAACCATGCTGAGCCATTCGCAGAATGGATTTCATCTCCCCCCGGGCAAGTGCCGTAAACAGGAATGAGATGGAGCTGGAGCGCTGAGTAATCCTTAGCGCTTCACATGCTCGTTTTTTTTTTTTTTTTTTTTTTTTTTACCAGACTTAAAGCCTTGTGTCAGAATGGTAAATTTAAGGCAGTATAGTTGAATAATTGTGTTGTGATTTTTGAAGTGAGAAATATGCACAAGATCCCTGTTTATCTTTTGTCAAGAAAAGGTTAATAAACTAGCAATAAAGCTTTCTGAAGGGCAATTTAGGAGTGCTTGAAGGAGGTAATCAACAAGGCCCAAACATTCATCATGTAAGGGTGGGTTCATTTTGCAAGTTTTTTTTTTCTCCTTTTAAAAATAATTAACGTAGATCCTTGTGGTGGGTGTCCCGTTGCCTTGAGCTTTCTTTCCTTCTCCGTAGTGGTTTTGAGGCTTTTGCCTTTAGCTAGCTAGGCCTTTTAGCCATAATTGAATATCCAAATCTGATACAACGTCATCTACTTCCGCTGCATGTGGGATCCTTCCTTCTTTTCTGAGGTTCTATGGAGCCCAGGGTCGTTGCGGTCACTCCTTCCGCGTTGAGTGTTTACTTCCCTAATGTCACATAGCAGACCTGCTGCTGTGTGTTGGAGTCTCACTGCCTGGGTTTTAATGTGTTTCAACACTGACGGGGCGGCGGCGACGGTGAACTCTCCACTGGTGGCCGCGGCACACAGAGCTGACTGGGCTGGGACCAGGTTTGCATGTGGGCAGTCTAGCTACACCACCACCTTTGTGTGGCTGACAGCAGTTATTATCAGACCCCGGTGCCATACATGCTAAAGTGAAAACGTAATGCGTCGCAGAAGAGATGAAATAGGGCAGCTGGGTTTTGCTTTGTGATCCAGTCTTTGGGCTTTCTGTTAGTGGTGGGGTTTGGCCCATACTCATCATGGATGTAACATACACGCTTGGTTTTAGTTGCACTCTATTATTTTATACTTCCTATCCACTTTTTGTTCTTTCTAATTTTATGGTCTATTTTTTAATGTGGGATTCTTCTATATTTTTGTTCTAGTGTTACCTTTCTAAATAAATTTCTATACTATGTTTTACTTTTTTTGTCTTTGCTGTTCTGAAAAAAATGAGAACTGATGGGCTTAGTGTATTTCTCCCTCCTGTCTTCCCTTCTCTGTAATCACTGTTTAATTCTAGCCATTTACTTCTTTCAGGGTTAACCATTATGCCTTTGGATGTTACTTATTGCCCTTTTACTCGAGTTTTCAGTTACACCGCTGGGTCCATGGCTCTAGACCATGAGAAAATCACTACCTCTACTGGCTTCTGCCTTCTCTTCCACTTTCCATACACCTTTTTTTCGAATTTATCTTGCTAGGTTGCTAAGCGCCTTACTAAATTGCTGAGGCTGTCCTCAAACCTTTGATCCTCCCACTCAGCCTCTCAAACACTGGGATCAACAGGTGTACACCTGACCTTCTGTATTTCATTTCCATTTTTGTACGGTAACCATAATACCCATATTTGTCTCAGTTTCGATTTTGTGCTAAATGGAGCCACTGCTCATCGATAGCTCTTGACTGTAATTTCCTTCATTCATCATGTATTTGGCTAAAATTCAGAGCAGTTTTTATTGTTTTAACAAACAACTTTCATTAATCAAAAAGTTTTAAATAAAAATCTGTATGTGACTACTGTATGATTCCATTTATGTGAAATAACCCGGATAGACAAATGCAGAGACTGAAGTGGACCGTGGTGGCCAGAGGCTGGGCAGCGGCGTGGGCCACTGCCGACAGGGCTTGGCAGGGTGCTGTACACTCTGGGAAGGGACTGGAACTGCTCGACTGCACACTTCTCCAAGCTGAATTGTATGGCATATGAATTGTATCTCATTATAGAGTCTGTGGGGCAGGAGAAGCAAATAATTCTATGAGATTTTACAAGGAATAAGCAAGACCCTGTTTCTGCCCCTGTCTTTTCCTTCCCGGAAGCAACTGCAGTCAGCTCTTTTCGCTAATTCTTTTAGAATTCTACCTTCCTATCTTTACTTCTTTTTGGATAACATCAGGAGGTAGATAATGTCTAATTCTCTTTTTGTGATACTACACTTGATCATGCTAGGCATGATGTTACGTGCCTATAATCCCAGTACTTAGGGGGCTGAGATATAGGAGGTCTCAGGTTCAAGGCCAGTCTCAGCAACTTAGCAAAACTCTATTTCAAAATAAAATATTAAAAAAAATAGGGCTGGAGGCATGGCCTGCAGGTAGAATGCCCCTGGGTTCAATCCATAGTACCCCCTCCAAAAAAAGATTGATCATGTGTTCAGGTATTAGCCAGCCTATATCATCCATTATGAAGTTCTCTTATCAGCCTCTCGTCTGTGATTTTAGATATAATTGATGATCATTGTCTAGAATTAGAAAATAACTAGAATTATGAATTGTTACTGTCTAGAATTACAAAATCTGATCATTGTTTATGCCTTTATGAGCTGTAATTCTATAAAGAAGAACTTTGTTTCATCAACTGTTGGCTTGCCTTGTTACAGTTTATATGGGAAAGGATGACATAAATATTTGGTTCTTTCCCTCCTTCCTTTCCTCCCTCCCTCCCTTTATTCCAGGAGATTGAACTCAGGTACTCATGAGTGCTAAGTATGAGCTCTACCACTGAACTACTTCCCATTCACCTTTCTAAGCTTTTAACGTGTTATTAGAATAACTGTTTGATATCCCAGCAATGTCCAAAGTTGACTAATTGGGGTCATTATTCTGTTATTTTTAATACTAATTTTAAAACATGTACTTTAAATATTTGGTGTTTTTTTAGTTTGTTGCAATTATTATTCTTTTCAATATATCACTGTTTGAATTTGATTTAACTTTTATAGTATGATGGGGGTTATATGTAGGGTAGCTATATAATTTTAATCCAAACCTGGGTATATTTGAGAGTTAAAGGGGCACTAACCAGATGGAACTCTAGGACAGCAGATGAAAGCTGAGTTTGTTTTGGAAAAACAAGGATTTCTGGTCACTAGTGATTTATGGATTGCTATTGTACTGGGGTACAATAAATTGCACATATTTAAAATGTACAATTATGCCGGGTGTGGTGGTGCACGCTTGTATCCCAGTACTTGGGAGGCTGAGACAGGAGAATTGCAGTTCGCAGACAGCCTCAGCTACTTAGTGAGGCCCTCTGCTACTTAATGAGACCCTGTCTCAAAATAAAGAATAAAAAATAGGGCTGGAGGTGTAGCTCAGAGGTAGAACGCCCTTGGGTTCCATCCCCAGCACCCCCCACACACACACACACACTGCACAGTTAGCTGGGTGTGTGACATAGTCCTGTAGTCCCAGTACTTGGAGGCTGAGGATCGCAGGTTTAAGGACAGCCTCAGCAATGTAATGAGACCCAACAACCTAACAATACTGTATTTCAAAACAAAAAAAAAGCTTGGAGGACCTCTGGGTCCGACCCCTGGTACCATTTTGATTAATATTGAAAGTCATTTGCCCTTTACGCTTCAAAGTTTCTTTCTGCCCATTCTCCAATATCCCTCACTCCCAGGGTCCCTGTCAGTAGCTGATTGGCTTTTTATCATGATAGATTAGCTTGTATTTTCTAGAAGTTTATACACAGCAAATCATGTAGTATATACTGTTGGTTTTTTTTTTAGGGCAGTATTCATTTACTTAGTATCACTTTTCGTTTGGTATTGTTTTTTAACTTATTCATGTTGATGTGTTTGTCAATGGTCCTTTCTTTTTAAATATTCATCTATAAGACTCTATTTTATGATATATATTTTAATGCTGTTTAGATAGTATTCCTTCCTTATTTTTTTTTTGGTGGTACTGAGGATGGAACCCAGGGGCTTTTCTACCTCTGGGCTATACTCCCAGACCTATTTTATACTTTATTTGGAAACAGGGTCTCACTAAGTTGCTGAGAGCCTCACTAAGTAGCTGAGGCTGGCTTCGAACCTGTGCGATCCTCCTGTCTCAGCCTCCCAAGTGCTGGGATTATAAGTGTGCGCCACCACGCCTGGCTAGATAGTGTTCTTTTCCATTTCAGTTTCTATCTTTTCACTTGTGTGGTACTGGGGTCTGAACCTAGGGACATTTTACCTCTGAGCCCTGTTTTTGTTGCTGAAGGTCTCACTAAGTTGCAGAGGGCTGCTGAGTTGCTGAGACTGTCCTCAAATCTGAAATCCTCCTTTCTCTTCCTCCCAATCATTAGGATTACACTGTGTGCCACCACTCCTGGCACAAGGATTTTTTTTTTAAGACTATTAGTATGGTACTCCATTGATTAAATTCATTCATGAAAGTAGTGTTACATTTTTAGGATCAACTATACTTGGTCATGGCATATTACTTTGTTATATATTGCTGGTTTTGATTTGCAGAAGTTTTGTTAACATGTTTTGTGCTTGTTTCCATGAGGCCTGTTGACCTGTAGCTAGGGCCCCTCCCTCCCTCCCTCCCTCCCGGCTTTGGCCCTGGGGTCCTGCTGACCTGGGGATGAGCTGGGGCCTTTGCCCTCCTCTTAGGGTTTCAGAAGTATTTGTGTGGACTTGGTGTTGCTCCTCTGGCTTCTTGCTTGCGTTGTATTCAGTGAGAAACCTGATGTCATTCTTAGCTTTGTTCCTCTGCACATAATGTATCTTTTTTCTTCCCCTCTAGTTTCTTTAAAATTTTTATCACCAATTTTGAATAATTTTATTTTGTGCCTTATGGTTTTTCCTTCATGTTTTTTGTGTTGTGGTTCTCTGAACTTGGATCTTTTGATGTAATTTTGAAAATTTTTACCCATAATGTTTTAAAAATTTTCCCATTCTTCTCCCCACTTGGGGGATTATATTTATACATATTGAGGCCTCTTGAGGATACACTTTGGGTAATCTCTGACACTGTCCTCAAGTTCATAAATTGTTTTTTTCTGTAGCCCCTTGAAACTGCTGTTTATTCCCATTCAGGATATTTTTTAACCTCAAACAATTTTTTGAAAAATCTCTGTAGGTTTGCTATGGGTCCTTTATATTTTCCACAGGGTTTATTGTCTATTTATGGTGTTGGGCTGAACTCAGGACCTCATGCTTGTGAAGCACCTGTTCTGCCCGCCTTCCCTGTCCACACTTCCCCAGGATCCTGCTTTCCTCTCCCTTCTTGAACTAGTGGAGTAAACCGATAGCAAGTGCCTTACTGTCTCTGCTTACTATTTATGTCATTTTCATTTCTAGGTTGGTTGGGTCTTTTTTTTTTTCTTCATAATCATGGTCACATCTTCCAGTTGCCTTGAATGCCTGGTAATATTCGCTTGGATACTAACAATGTGAATTGTACCTTGTTGCATACTGGATTTTTTATATTTGTTTATGTATTTCTAAGCTTTGTTCCTGGGACACTGTTAAGACACTTTGCAGTAGTCGTTTGTTATATTTGAGCAGGATCTGGTAAGCTGTGGTCCGTGGGCTGACTCTGCCAGGCCTGCTCATTTGTGTTTGGTTTGTTGTCGCTTTTTTGCTGTAAAAACAAAATAGTTGTGACAGAGACTGTACGTCCTGCCAGGCTCAAACTCTGTATTGTCCGATCCTTCACAGAGCCTGCGTCTCACCTGCTTTCCTAAGCTTGTCTTTCAGCTTTTCAGGCAGGACAGAGCAGCCTTGTTCCAGGGCTGTTTTTCTCATTTCTCAGAGGCAGGAGGAGGAGTCTCCTGAGAACTTTACCCAGTGTGTGTGGCCTGTGAAGCATTGCACTCTGGTTTATTGGTAGACAAGCTCTTCTGGGCCCCACATGTGTATTCTGGTGACGTCCACCTGCTCCTCTCCAGTGGCTCTTTCCTGGGTCATCTCTTCCCATGCTTCCCTTGCAGCTGATCTGTACTTAAATGCTTGTGGGAGTCA
Source organism: Muscardinus avellanarius (assembly GCF_963383645.1). Taxonomy (NCBI): domain Eukaryota; kingdom Metazoa; phylum Chordata; class Mammalia; order Rodentia; family Gliridae; genus Muscardinus; species Muscardinus avellanarius. The sequence goes on along the minus strand of NC_137791.1, from coordinate 119,171,592 downwards.
TCAACGAATCTTGGGGTGTGCTCTCTTCCCCCTCCTCTTTCATGAAAGCGCCCAGCTTTCTGCTGTGTACTCGGTGTACATCCTCTAGTCCCCTGCCTGGGAGGTGTTGCTTCCTCAGTCTCCTCCATTCTCCACTGTGCCTTCTCAGTGTACCAGGCCCTATTGGGCCTCCCCACTCCTCTGCCACATCCCCACAGGCAGCGAGCTGGGCAGTGCCCACTCTCCTTGTCCTGCCCTCAGGGATCACCATTCTGAGTGACCAATTGTCCAAGATCTCAAAACCACTGTTATATATTTTGTCTGTTTCAAATTTTTTTTTTGAGGGCCACAATTGTAAATCTGGCCCCAGTTACTCTGTCAAGGCTGTATGTGGAAATCTTTAATATTTCATTTAGTGGTGGAGGGTAATTATAGTAAGTCTAATGTTTGTGTTATAAAAGAGGGTCTATTGATTCTTGAATTCTCATGTCTTAGGGACCCTTTCCTCTACTGACATTCTGATTGTGAATTACTAAGAAGTTTCTTATAATATCCCTCTACTTTTTCTTTCTAGTCATGGATAAAGCTGTCAGAAGAACAGTTATCCTAGAAATAGAAACACTTGAGTTACTGGCACCCTGGCTGCAGCCATTCAGAAGATCTATTTGTCACTGCCGTGGGTGCTGCCAAGTGAAACTGTGCTTGGATAGAAAAAGTTTTAATACTCTCTCAATTCCTTGTTAAGATTACAGTTTTTATAATGCAGTTACCAAATTTAGTTCTTTTAAGAAAGTTGGAAGGTGGGGGTACTTGGGAGGCTGAGACAGGAGGATCACAGGTTCATGGCCAGCCGCAGCTACTTAGTGAGGCCCTCAGCAACTTAGTGAGACCCTGTTTAAAAATAAAGAACAGCTGGTCGTGGTGGCACACGCTTGTAATCCTGCGCTTGGGAGGCTGAGACAGGAGGATCGTGCAGGTTCAAAGCCAGCCTCAGCTGGCTTAAGAGACCCTGTCTCCAAATAAAATATAAAATAGGTCTGGGAGTGTAGCCCAGAGGTAGAGGGCCCCTGGGTTCCATCATCAGTACCACCAAAAATAAATAAATAAATAAATAAGTAAATAAATAAAAATAAAGAACAAAAAATAGGACTAGGGGTGTAGCTCGAAGGTAGAATGACCCCGGGTTCAATCTCCAGTACTGTCAAAAAAAAAAAAAAAAAGATTGTTAGAGTCTTGCCAAACTATAAGAATTCTTTAGAGCACTATTTAACATACCTGCATTTAGAAAGTTCTGATCCTTCATAGTCTTCAATAATCTTGTTTTCCTTCATGTCCTTACTCTGATTTCATAGCTGGTATCGCATATACAAAATCAGCAGTTTTTAAGACCAACCAATCATGATTGCTTTCTCTCTTCAGTAGTCTCTAATAAATGAAATAATGATTTGAAGTCAGATACTAGGATGACTTGAAAGAAAACTAATGGGATAGCCTGTGCAGGCTTCTTAAGCCCTTGCGTATCGTCGTGCTTTTTGGAAGTTGCTTCTTTCAGTCCATGTCAGAACTGCTAAGAGTGGAGGAGCTCGGTAGGAACATCTTTTCTTTTAAGAGGTAATTTTTCTTGCTAAGTGTGCCATAAGAACTTGATGAACGATCTTAATTTCTCATTTTAAAATGACTGTCAACTGAGCCAGACTGTTTAACACTTCAAAGTTAGAACGCATGGATTTGTCAATAAATTTAAACATGATAGTAGTTGCCATTACTACTAAGTTGTTTGAGTAATATATTATATTCACATTTTAAATGGATATTGATCTTCATTCAGTGGCTAAATTGGAGCATCTCAATTCTTATGAAATTGCTGATTCTTTTCCACTTTGTAGGTATGCAGCCGGTCATAAATTCTAGCCAACATTCCACATATTTTTCTTACCTTTGCTTCTTTATGCGATACTCTTTAGAAAGTAAAAATACATTTTGGATACTGAAAATAGCAAAAATACATTGTCTTTACAACGACAAACTTAGAACTTACTACTCTGTGTCTTATCGTGTCTTGAAGGTACTTGAAGTTTATTGAGTTGCCTTTGACTCAGAGAAAGTTCTGTCAAAGATGTCAGCAGTTGCTGTTACCAGATGACTGGGGGGAACATCGCGAGCATCAGGTGGTGGGTGATGTTTCTGTCACCCAGTTAAGAAGGCCCAGTCAGCTCCTTTATCCATTGGAAAACAAGAAGACAAATGCCCAGTATCTGTTTGCCGATCGGAGCTGCCAGTTCCTGATAGACCTCCTTTCTACCCTGGGATTCAGAAGAGTACTATGTGTAGGAACACCAAGGTATGGTCTGTGATTTTTTTTTTTTAATTGTACTATCACCACTATTTAAACTATAGGAAAATTTTATCAACACTTTTTCAGTGTTCCTGAGTTAAGGAGTTTGTAACCTATATTCCATTTTAGAGAAATTTTTGTAGTATTTTTTCTTATATGTGACAGGAGATGCTTTCTGATTTGAGACTCAGATTGTTTATAATAGACTTATCTGCTTCAGATAAGTGCTCCCCTTTTAAAAATATTTGCAGAATTGACACCTTGGTTTTATCTGCCGAATTATCTTCAGTGTTTCACCGAAATATCATCAAGAACTTGATGGATTTTGTTGTTTGTATACTTATTGTGTATGGCATTTGTAATTGTTTTTATTGCGTTTGCTTTCGCTAATTGTTTTAGGTTGCATGAACTGATCAGATTGACGGCGCCAGGTGACAAGAAGTCTAATATGAGAAGCCTTTTACTGGATATTGATTTTCGGTAAGTTTATAAAATATAATATTTATTTTCCCACATGGTCTCCTATTTCTTGTTATATTGTTCTCTTAGTTGTTTATAATCAGTCACAACTCTTTAGTTAGCAGTTAGAAGCAGTAATTGTTACATGACTTCTTAGTCATGTAAACTCAACACATGATCTTCCCTATTTCAGTAGGGAGGAAGTCAATTTCTCTTGTTGCTGGCATGCTTCCTAGATATTTCTCTGTGAATAGTTCTAGGTACTTGGGACCTCGAGATGAATTCCTATTGAATTAAGTTTTTTCTCATGTGCTTATGTTCAAAAAGAGGTGGAACGGCCTCATGTGTAGATTTCTAGGATTTGTTTCACCATCAAATTCTTGAACTGTGATTAGACATTTTAGAAATGTTTTACCAGTTGATGTCCATACTATCTTACTGGATGGAACTTGAAGTGAAGGGAATGGACAAGTTCCAAGGCAGAAGATTATTAGCAACAGATGAGCTTTGTGGGATAATAATTAAGAGGCACCGATGTGTTGGGTCATCAGTGGTGAGGCAGAGTGAGGAGCACGCTTGAGTCTCCCCGCTGGTGGTTATTTCAGAGATACAGACCTTTGATTTATAACACAAATGGCTCGTGCGTGCAGCTGCTCGCTCTAGTTCTATAGAATTGACATAGTCTTCCTAGTGTCTGTAATTGTTTCAATTCCAGGAGTTCATGGTGATTTTCTAAGACACTGTGTTCTGAGTATCTTTCACACTCAGGAATAAGAACGTGTTCTTTATTTAGATCCCGGAGAGCCTGTTCGGCCGACATTTCAGTATTTGTTGGAGAGAATCAATAAAATCAAATATGCCTTTTTCTTTTCTAAAAGCAAAGCGGCAGATTTTAAAGTGTAAAATGTCACATTAAACTTAAGTATAGCTTTTATGATTTATTTTTCCTTAGTTTTTTATATTTTAATGCTTTTATTGGTGCATTAGAGTCTCACGTCATAATGTAAATCACGTGACCATGAGATACATGCACACAGCACTCCTCCCACGCCCCTCTTCCTCATTCCGAGTCCTGAGGTCGACATGGGTATTTTCACCTAGTACACATAGCCGATGGTAGGGATTCCTTCAGTGAACCTCACTCTTCCCCTCCCCTTTCCGGAGACCACCTCCCTGGCTCCACTGAGGTTTCCCCTTTACCATCTGCAGCCTTCTCATCTCCCAGTTACTCTTGAGCTTGCATATATTCGAGAAAACATGTGACCCTTCACTTTCTGTGACTAATTTCACTTAACATAATGTTCTTCAGGTTCTTCTGTTTTCTTGCAATAGATTTTCAAGTCAATTTTCTTTTCATTTGTCCTCTTTTCTTTTTCTTTAACTGTGTTGGCAATTGAACCCAGGGCTTCCCACTTGCTATGCAAGCACCCTGCTACTGAGCTACTTTTCTAGCACCTAAGTCAACACTATGTTGTCTAGTATAAGCAGCCATGTTTCTCTGAAAGTACCTGCACATTCTCATTCCTTATTTTCTAAATACTTTTATTGGTGCTCTATAATTATACATCATTGTATAATACCTCTCTACTCCTCTTCCTATCTGCTTTTCTACTGGTCTCCTTCCTCAATGATCTAAAGTCTTTTTTTGTTTTTTATTTTCTCTAGCTTCCATAGATAAAACATTCAATCCTTGACTTTCTGAGACTGCCCGATCTCACTTAGCATATCTCTTTTTCCATCCATTTCCCTGCAAATGACATGGCTGAGTAAACTTCCATTGTGTACATGTACCACAGTTTTGTTACCCATCCATCTATCGGTGGATGCGTGCGTAGGTTGGTTCCATAATTTGGCTTATTGTAAATTGTGCTGCTATGGACACAAAATTGCATGCATCACTGTAGTACTGTCACTTTAATTCTTCTGGAAAGTTACTGAGGAGTAGTATAGCTAAGTCACAGGGTGGTTCCCACCTTAGTCTTTTGAGGACTCTCCATAATGTTTGTACTAGTCGCAGTCCCACCGACAGTGTATGAGTTCCTGTTTCCCCACAATCTCGCCCACATCTATTTTTATTTTATTATGATTATTATTTTTTGTGGTACTGGGGATTGAACCCAGGGGCATTCTACCTCTGAATTATATCCCCAGCCCTAATTTTTATTCTTTATTTTGAAAAAGGGTCTAAGTCGCAGAGGGCCTCACTAAGTAGCTGAAGCTGGCTGTGAATCTGAGCTCCTTCTATCTCAGCCTCCGAAATACTGCAATTACAAGTGTGGGCCACCATGTCTGGCTCACCCACATTTTTTATTGTTTGTATTTTGATTGCCATTCTAACTGGAACTGGATGGAATCTCAGTGTAGTTTGTTTGTTTGTTTGTTTGTTTGTTTGTTTTGGTATTAGGGGCATTCTGCTCCCAAGCTTTTTTTAATTTTCTGTTTTGGAACAGGGTCTTGCTGGGTTTCTTTACATTTCACTGTATTGTTGAAGCTGTCCTCAAACTTGCAATCCTACTGTCTCAGCCTCCCAAGTATTGGGATTATAGGTGTGCACCCCTACACCTGGTTTTAGTGTAGTTTTTATTTGCTTTTCCCTGATTGTTGATGATGTTGACTATTTTTTCATGTATTCTTAGGCCATTTGTATTTCTTCTTTTGAGAAGTGTCTATTCAGTTCATTGTCCCATTTTTTGATCGGGTTCTTTTTACATTGTTACGTATTTTAAGTTTTTTATGTATTCCAGATATTAGACCTCTATCAGAGGAATAGCTGGCAAAATTTTTCTCTAATTCTGTAGGCTTTCTTCATACTCTTGATGGTTACCTTTGCTGTGCAAAGCTTTTCATCCAATATATTGATTCTCAGTTTTATTCATTAATAGAGCTAGCCTAGTAACTACTCGTCCCTTATTAATAGGACTAGAACAGTTAACTAAAATCTGCCCAACATGCGTGATCCTTGGTAAATGGTAATAAGATTTCTCCTAAAGAGACCCTAAGTTCTTTTAATTGAGTTATAATTCCCATCGTAGTCATCATTTTGAAACGTGTATTTCAGTGGGTATGGTGGAGTCACTGTGCTGTGCAGCCATCATCACTGACCGCCGCCAGAACATTCCATCTCACTGAGAACAAATTCTTTGTTCATTTACCTTAACAACTGCTTTTTGTTTCCATGGATTTGCCTATTCTAAGCATTTCATGTAAAAGGAATCACTCAGTAGCAACTTTTGTGTCTGGCTTCTTTCAGCTAGCATAGTGTTTTTAAGGCTCTTTGAACCCTCAGCCTCCAAAACTGTGGGCTAAATAACCCGTTTCTCTAAGTACTTAAACTACCTCAGGTATTTCACTGTGGTAACGTGAAGCTGACTAATGCATCTATTTATCAGTTGATGAGCATTTGGCCTTCTCTTTTTTTGGCTTTTAGGAATAATGGTGCTATGATCATTTGTATATATGTTTCATGATATTTGTGTAAAATAGATATATGATTTTAGATCTCTTAGGTATTGTATTAATTAGCTAGGACCACCATAACAAAATACCACAGTTTGGGTAGCATCAATAGGACCTTGCTGCTCTCCCACGGTCTGGATGCCAGGCACCCACAATGAGGTGTCGGCCGTTTGGGGTCTCCTCGGGCACGCTCCTTGCTTGTCTCCCCACTGTCTCCTCATGTGGTCCTTTGTGCACACGTCCACGGTATCTTTGCACGTTCACATTTCCTGTTATGAAGACACAGGTAGATTGGACTAGGGCTCGCCCTAAAGGCCTCATCTCTAACCCAAGCACCTCTCAGAAGGCCCCATTTCCACACAGTCACATTCAGAAGTACTGGTGATGAGGGCTTCAGCGTGAAGATTTGAGAGGATGCAGTCGAGCCCATAATGTGCATACCTAGAAGTGAAATCGCTGTAGCTCTACGTTTGACTTCTTGAGGCTGCCAGCTGTTTTCCAAGGTGGCCAGACCACATTACTTTCCTTCCAGGAGGGTGTGAGGTTCCAGTTGTTCTGTATCCTTGCCAAAACTTTTGTTGTCTGCCTTTCTGATGGCTTTGTTTAGCTCTTTGCTGATGCCTAATGATGTTGAGCATCTTTTTATGTGCTTTTGCAATTTTTGTCTATGCTTATGGACCTTTATGGAGAAATGTTTATTCAATTCTTTACCCATTTTTAAATTGGTTGTCTTTTTATTTCTGAATTCAGAGATTTAATAATATATCTGGATACTAGACCTTTTTCAGATACATGATTGCAAATATTTCCTCCCATTCTGTGAGTCGTCTTTTCACTTTTGGTAAAGTTCAGTATTTCTCCTTTTTCTTGGGTTGCTTATATTTAGGTGTCATACCTAAGACACTCTTGCCTGATCCAAGGCCATAAGTATTTTCAGGTATGTTTTCTCCTGTTTTGATGATTTTTGCTCTTATACTTAGGCCTTTGACTTGTTTTGAGCTAACTTGTATATGTGGCTTGAGATAGGGGCCCTTCATCCTTCTGCATGTGGATATCCAGCTGCTCCATCATCATTTGTTCAGAGGCCTATTGTTTTTCAATTGAACTGTCTGGGACCCTCTTGAAAACGAAGTGACCATAAATGTACGGATGTCTGGACTCAGTTCTGTTCCAGTTGCTGTCTGTCTCTTCTTATGCCAGCCCCACATAGTCTTGGTTACTTTTGCTTTCTTTGTATTAACTTTGAAATCGGAGACTATGTGTATTCCAACTTTGTACTTTTTCAAGATTGTTTCTTATTCTAGGTTTCTTGCCTTCAGTATGAATTTTTAGATGAGCTTGTCAATTTCTACAAAAAACACTGGAAATTTTAGGGATTTCTTTGAATATTTAGACTGGTACGGAGAGTATTGCCATCTTTTTTTAATTTTTAATTTTTTTTGTGTGTGTGTATGGTGCTGGAGTTTGAACCCAGGGGCATCCTACCTCCAAGCTACACCCCCAGCCCGATTATTTTTTAATTCTTTATTTTGAAACAGGGTCTTATTAAGTTGTAGGCCTCACTAAGTAACTGAGGCTGTCCATGAACCCAGATTCTCCTGTCTCAGCCTCCCAAGTACTGGGATTACAAGTGTGTGCCACCACGCCGGCTGAGTATTGCCATCTTAATATTGTCTTCCAGTCCATGAACACGAGATATTTTCCCATTTATTTAGGTCATCTTTAGTTTAGGGGGATCTTGGGATGTATTCTTTGTGGGTCGCCTGTATTTACAGTACGTTGGAGTGTGTGGTTGGTTCAGTTTTCTCACGAAGTCCACAATTAATCCAGGGGAAAAAAAAAATTCTGGTATGTTCTAAAGTGATAGTGAACAGTTACTTTGGGCCCTTTGACTGGTTTCTTGTTGCCCTGTGAACATTCTGTTAAAGGCTATAGAACTGCCTCAACTCAGTCTTCTCTGTAAATGAACTATAAATATCCTTTTCGGGGGTATAAGATATGAAGTTAGCATTTGCTAAGATGAATTTCTATATGCTCTAATTTTAGCATGAAAGATGTGAAACTCTATTTGGGAAACTATTATCCAAATAAAGTTATATCAAAAAATGAGTTTCTTGGTTTCATTTTATGAACTAATTTTATTCAGCTCTTGATTACATTTCCTGTGGGTAGAGCGTGTTTCACACTTGGTAACTGACTCTCATTTAAAGAGAATGAATGGCCAAATTAAGTGAACGTCCTTCCGAGCAGTTTTCAAGTGCGTGCTCTTCTGATTGGTTTTGTTTGCCTTATTCAATGGAGAGAATAATTCTTTGTGGCCAATTTCATTTTAAGAGGGCAGTGTTGAGTGATTTTTTTTATTACTTAAAATATGAATAATTATGCTCCCTCATTTGTATTTGATAGGATTTTAGAACTGAAGTCTTGGTTTCTCTCTCTGGACCTGCACATTGCTGCCCAGAAAATTTTGGACAGGTGTGCTCATCTGAATTTCAGGCATATCAAATTTCTTTTTTAATTTTCAAAAATGACTCTGTCTTCAGAAGAAAAAAAATGTGGAGATTAAATTAAGACGGGATTGTATTTTTCTTTGCTCTTACTCATGAGGCTGTACAAGAGATACGGACATCCTCAAATGGTAGTTGACCCACAGCTGAGCTAGTGATAGGCACTTTAAAAAATTAGTTATTTAAGATTTAAGTAGAAAGATATATTTGTTTACTAATGGTGATTGACATTGCTTCACAACTCTTCTTACATCTAAACAAAATGAGAAGAAATGAATTTAAGTTATATTTTGTTGAGCATAGACACCAGTCTCTAATATTGGGGGCATTAAGAAAGAAATCCCTATGGTGATGTTTATTGAAACGGTATCACCTAACATTTCAGTGTACGCTCCTCGTGGCGGCTGGATCACTCCGCGTGTGCTGTGTTAGCCCATTTGTTCTGTGAAGTCCTGTGAGAGAGGAGCTTTCGTTTTTTTCTCATTTCGTAAATGAAGATGCTGAGACCAACACAGTGCATAAGTAAATGACCCAGAGTAAGAAACAAGACCAAACTGATTATAGAGCGCGCGCGTCATAGGAAGAAGAGGGTAAGCGAGGGCTATTCCTTCTAGGAAATGTCCACCATGCATGACCAAACAGTTATAGACAGTAAGGGGCTCACTGAAAGTAACAGTACAAACCGGGCGCGGTGGCGCACGCTTGTCATCCCAGCACTCGGGAGGCTGAGGCCGCGGGATCGCGGTTCATGGACAGCCTCAGCTACTTAGTGAGGCCCTCTGCAACTCAGTGAGACCCGGCTTCAAAATAAAGAATAAAAAATAGGGCAGGGGGTGTAGCTTGGAGGTCGAATGCCCCTGGGTTCCATCCCCAGACCCACACATACACACACACACACACACACACACACACACACACACACATAATAGAAAGAAAGAAAGAAAAAAAAAAGAAGAAAGTAACAGTACAAGCAAAATAGTGGTACTATCATGATTTGGTTCAAGAAATCTGATAAATAGGAATGTATTCCTGATATTTTTCAGTCTTTTCACTAGGCTTTGAATTACCAAGAAGGATAATGTGGATCATATGTGGATTATTTATAATAAAATAGACAAAGTTGGAAATTCTTGAGATGACAAATCTTTATGTATTGTGTAAAAAACTCAGAAATCAGCAAGAAAGACATTAAGGCCTACCTAAATAAACGAGAAAAGTAGATGGTACAGATATAACTAAGGAATATAGAAAACTCGGTCTTGTAAGTAATCAAGTAAAGGCAGATTTAAACCATAATGTGGTGTGAGTTTTGTTTAATACATTAGCAGAAATTTATAAAACGTAAATACCCAAAGTTGTTGTTCTCATTTACTGCTGATGACATTTCAGAGTAGTATGTTAGAAAAGTAGAGTAGTTCGGTCAATAAATATCTTTCTTCTCTGGAGCTAATTCAGTAAATGTGAAATGCCCACACTTCTTTTTCTCTTATATTGAAAAGTATATTTTATTCAACTAGTCTGCATTAGACAAGAAAAACTTTTCACTAAATACTTTTTTTTTATTAACCACAGAAGAAAATAATTAACAGTCATTGAGTAAAAATGTTGATTTAATATTTTCCTTAAAATTATTAATCATGAGAAATATATTCAGGTTGCCAACCCACTGCAAGCCTAAATTGCATAATCTCTCCACAACACATTTCTTTATTTATAGTCTCATGATGGTCCATAGGAACATGCGTGCTTTAAATATAAGTACTCTATAGTTTTGCCACTGGTTTATTAAGTGTGAGAAAATTATTCTAGTTCATTTTTCACTGTTAAAGATTCTCAGAAGCCGGGTGTGGTGGCGCACGCTTGCAATCCCCGCACTTGGGAGGTGGAGACAGGAGGATGGCGCAGGTGCGAAGCCAGCCACGCTGGTTCAAGAGACCCTGTTTCCAAATAAAAAAAAGTATAAAATAGGTCTGGGAGTGTAGCCCGGAGGTAGAAGGGCTTCCAGGAACCCCAGTACCACCAAAAACAAACAAACAAAAAAAGATTCTCTGAAAAATTTGCAAAGTGTTCCTTATTTTAAAAACTAAAGAATAATGAAATTTACTTTCTTAAAGTGATTTTTATTAAAGATGATTTAATATATATTTATTTAGTGTTTGGCTGTGGCTGGGCAAGTAACTGTAGTAATATGTTATTTTACAGGTATTCACAGTTTTATATGGAAGATAGCTTTTGCCATTATAACATGTTTAACCATCATTTCTTTGATGGAAAGGTAAGGATGGTGACCGTTATTTCTTTCTTCTTGTATTGTCGAATAACAAATTCAAGAGTTACTTTCATTGCAGTTTCTTTGTCATTTATTGATATTCATTTTTTATAAATTTCACCGTGTGTTTATTTGGCTTCTAGACATAAGTCTTTATGCCTTTTTTCTGTTTTTTGGATGAAGATTCACATTCTTAGCAAAGCCCACAGGGCTCTCTGTGTCTGTTACCTCTCCTGCCTCTCTGCTCTCTTGTTCCTGGGGCACAGCTTGCCTCTCCAGTTGGGCCAGTGCCTTTCCACCATGGGGCCTTTGCACATGCTGTTCTCCCTGGCTTCTTTGCCTTGATGCATTTCACCTTTCAGAGCTCTGTTCCAAGTTACTTCTTCTATCCTCCCTGGCCCCACCATGAAGATCAAGTTCTCCTTTGAAGATTTACCGCTTTGCAATTAAGTGATTATATGGGGGTAGGAGGTGTAAGGGAGATCTGTATCTTCCAGTCCCTGTTACTCTGAACCTAAAACTGGGACAGTAGCTTGAAAAAAAAAAGTTCTTTCAATGTAAAGTTTATACTGGCACTGAAAAGAGACAGCTTAGCAGAGCTGATACTTCTGTTCCTACTTTAAACTCTTTGGAAGTACTATTAGAAAATAAAATAACCAAGTAATCACACCTGACAGGAGCGCTCCATAAATGTCTGGCAATTATCAAGAAGACAGTTTGAAACGTACTCACAGACATATGCATTGTGCTTCTAGCTACTAGCTGGTGATAGAATGAAAGCCAGGCAAGACTTCACAAGTAAGCACGTAGGAGATGAAAACAAAAACTCAGTTATTGTTTGGCATTGAAGAATGAGTCTCTGATTTAGTAAATATAGCATGCCTTCCATTTGAATCCATTCAGCATCGGGACACATATTTCTGAGCCAGGTAGCCATTAAAACCAAGTAGGAAATAAATAGCAGTTAGGATGAGATGTTTTCGTCGCTTCCCGAAGGGTTTATGTGGTTGTGAATCACTTGGCTTCGAAAACTGATCAGATGAGCGAGAGGAGAGTGAGCGTTGGCAGTCACTTACCGTGGATGATGGGGGACTTCTCAGCCAGGACAGTGGCCGCGGGATGGAGAGGGAGCAGGCAGGTTCTGCAGGCATTGCTGTGTGCGGTGGGAGAAGCCAAAGCTGACTTGGGGTGTGCTGAATTTCTGCTCTCTTCAGAGTAGAGCGGGGGGCTTTGGGAGTGAAATCTGGACTGTGGAGTGTGTGGGGCTGGTAGGATGTTGGTGTGGGGCGTAGCCATTTTGAACCTGGGGCCGTGAGGTCAGGGCTGTGATGTAGTCATGAGGAGTCATGTGCAGTAGTGGCATCAGGTTTTTTATTGTTGTTTATATCATACTTTGCTTTTTATTTTGAAAAATATAAAATAAAGGTAAAATTACATTTAAATAATTTTTCTTTACTTTTTAAAGTGTCATGTAAGTAGCCAGAGAAGACATTGGTCCATCTCGGGCTTTCCTTACTCTGTATTTTATTTATTTATTTATTTATTTATTTATTTATTCATTCATTTATTTATTGTGGTACTGGGGATGGAACCCAGGGGCATACTACCTCCGAGCGACACCCCCAGCCCTATTTTAATTCTTTTTTTAACTTTGAAACAGGGTCTCACTGTGTTGCAAAGGGCCTCACTAAGTAGCTGAGGCGGGCTTCCAACCTGCACGATCCTCCTGTTTCAGCCTCTCAAATGCTAGAATTACAAGTGTGTGCCACCACACTCTGTTCTTACTCTGTATCTTAGCAGCAGCCACTCAGCAGCCTTGCAGTGTCAAACTTGATCTACAGGAGACTGTGGGGCTGATTTTACTGTCCATCAGCCCTTCTGAGCCTATGCCCAGAGCCAAGTGTCTCCCTGGTGATTTGCCGTCTCCTTTTCATTCTCCAAGCCTCTGCGTGTCCGCTCACGTCTGCGAGGTGCCAGGCTGCTCCGGAGAGTGGAGGACTCTGTCTCTGCGCCTCAGCACTCCCCAGTCCACGGGGTCGCAGAGCAGGAGTTCCCCACAGAGCTTTTTCATAGCGACTCAGCTGGTCTTCAAGCCAGTAAAAAAATGTTACTTGCCTTCATGGTAAAGGGGTTCTATTATATGCAACTGGGATGCCAAGCACTCCGCTGGGCTTTCTCCTCCACCATCTGAAGTCCCCCTCCCACCCCAGCTACTCCCTCGCGTCTGCACGTGAGAGACAACATCGGACCCTTCACTCTCTGTGACTGGCTAATCTCACTTAACATAATGTTCTCGAGTTTTATCCATTTTCCTGCAAGTAACATACTTTTGTTATTCTTTATTGCTGAATAGAATTTCATTGTGTGTACATCCCACAATTTTGCAATCCATTCATCTGTTGATGAACACCTCGGTTGATTCCATAATTTGGCTATTTTCAATTGTGCGCTATAAACAAGGATATGTATGTGTCACCATAACTGTGTGCCTGCGTGTCCCTGTCACTCTGAACTACATTACGATGTGAGACACAGTACACCAAAAAAGTATATATTAAAAAAAAAGATGCTAAGCACGCTCAGTGGTAGTTGAGGTAAAGGGAACAGTCCGCTGCTGTCAACATGGCGGCATAAGCAAGTGTGTGCTTCCCATGGGGTCAGCACCAGGACCCTCAGCTCAGCACTGCAGTGCAAAGTTACTCTTCAGTGTTTTCTAAATTAAGTTAGGGGTTTAGGCATTGTTAGCCTATATATTAGGGATTTAAAAGATCTTAAAATTATATAATCTTTCGACACGCCATCCTCGGCTTCAGGGGCTGCGGGGACACTTGATGAAGATGCTCCCGAGGCAGAGCACTGGGAGGCTGTGGCCGTCCAAACTCTCTTCAGTTGGGCCTTCTAAGCTGATTTAGTGGTAGGAATATATATTTTATTATAAAGTCCATATAGGCTTATTAAAGTTTAAAATGCCATTGAACTTTAAAACCTCGTGTCTTTTGTATACTGTGTTGATTTCCTTTCTAGATAAGTACTTGAAAAGTGCTCTCCAGTCAGTGGACTGGAGATACTAGGATGGGTGTAGTCTCATGAACTTCACCCAAAGCAAAACATGATAAATAGCTCAGTTTCTGTAAATGTTACATTTAGAAAAAAATCCTTGTGCCAGCCTTTTGGGAAAATGTGTGACCAGCACAGTGTCATCGAATGGATATTCATATGCTTTGCGTGTGAACTTTTATTTACTTACTGTGCATGTTCAAGCATGTCTGTTATTTACCTGATACTCAAAGACACGTGTGTGTTTAACTGGTAATTTGTGGCTGTTATTCAACAGAACTCATGGCGTTGGACAAGTCAGATAGAGAAAACATGTGTTTTATTTTTCTTTGTGTCCCTAGGGTTTTTAGCCTTGTCCCTGCTCCTGTTTGTTGAATAGAATTGAGCATTTTAGATAGTTTTCATGGGCAATGCATTTCTCTTTTAGGTTACTAAATTTAGTTTTTTAATTTAACTATTTGAAATGTGTAGTTGTCTGATAGTGCTGGTGCTTGAATTTGCAATTTTAAAAACCTCCTTATCAAAGAACCCCGAGATAAAATCTGACCGGTGCTGACTGCGAGAGGCTTGGAGAAGTCGCGGAGCTCTCTACGGGGCCAGGAGGACTCGGGGAGGGTCCCAGGACTACAAGTGCGACCAAGTCTAACGCATGCTCCTCCAGAGAGGGTGAAGGGCCTCTCTCTAGTCCTAATTTAAAGACAAAGTTTTATTTGTTCCAGGATGCCCTTGAAGTATGCAGAGCATTTTTACAGGAAGATAAAGGTGAAGGGGTCATTCTGGTGACAGATCCTCCATTTGGTGGCTTGGTTGAACCTCTGGCTGTTACATTCAAGAAATTAACTGCTATGTGGAAAGAAGGTCAAAGCCAAGGTGTGTAATTGCAAAATAAACATGTATCTGTGTGTCTACTTCCTCTCAGATGTTAGCCAAGCTCAGTGAATCAGAGAACCGATGAAATATACATGTCTTTGGCTCTTCTCTTTTTTAAAACAGGCTTATCTGGTGATGGGGCAAACTTCATTATCATGGTACACCTGGTACCCTAATCCTATGTTTTTACAGTTGCTTATAGGTAAAATGTTTGTTTTTGGTGGACATGGCAGGACATTTTCAAGAACAGCAGTGAGGTGTTGTCATTCATTTAATAGATACTTACTGAGTGGCTGCTATGTGCCAGGTATTATTTAGGTCCTTAGGATACATCAGTGGGTGAAGCATACAATACCACTGCCCCTGGACCTTACACTTCCTGTTCCTGGACCTTACATTTCCTGTTCCTGAAGTCATGCCCAGAACCCTGGGAGTGGGCCCAGCCTCAGGCTCCATGCTCTGAACGTTGGCACATTTATGTGAAGGCCGGACAGACATCCAGCCGGCCAGAAGTGCTGATTAGTGATACGTGGATCCTAGCCCTGGAGGCAGGTTAGTGGCTGGGGATAATTATTCAGTTTAACATGGCTCAGAACTTCAAAGTACTTTATATAACTACCTCGGTAGTTGGTACATTCATTTTTTAAGGTTTAACTTCTAGTTTGTGAATTAATAAATTGTGGGAGAGTGAGGATTTGTGAAATCAAGCATTTCCATTAACTGTGCTACACAAGTAATGTGCTTTGGAGACAGAATACAGAGGAAACTGAAAGCATGCTTCTTTTGTTAAGTATTTCAACATTTACTGTTTTTAAGACCACTAATCAGAGTGGATAAAAGTCAGTGTTTGGTTCTAGATATTAAAGAATATTTCCATTGGTCTTTGGGAGAGGTCAGATTGTAAATGACCTTGTGGGTAAACATTCTTTTTTTGTATGAGAGAGAAATGTTTTGAATAGTTGAAATTTCTGCCAATACCAGAAGTTTAGTTAAAGCTGTCTGTTTTGCTTTTTTTTTGACATTGATGTCATGTTTTCTTTTTCTTTTTTTTTTTTTTGTGATCTACTAGATGAGAGTCACAAAGAACTGCCCATTTTCTGGATTTTCCCGTATTTTTTTGAGTCTCGAATTTGTCAGTTTTTTCCGAGTTTTCGCATGCTGGATTACCAGGTATAGTAAACACTTTTTCCTGGCATAGTTGGAGAATGGCTATTCTGTTGAAATAAATGTTCTGATAACACTATCCATTGGCTTTAGTAAATTAAAATACTTTGAGCTGTATCAAACACCAAAATTATACCATATGTAGGTTAGTCTTATGGTTGATAATGTCTGTAATCCCTGGGGTACTTGTTAAAAACATAGATTTTCAAGTACCAAAAGAAATCTACTAGAGCAAAATCAGAAGATAAAGCCCCAAGATGAAAGCTCCCTGAAGCGTCCCGAGTGATTCTGAAGTGCTGCTGGATTTTGTACCATCTAGTCTAATCTTTCATCATCACCAGGTGTCACAGCTTCAGGGACCATTGTTAGGAACCTGGGTTTTCTCTATTCAGAATTTAGAGGAGAGTAAGTAGCCCTTTCTGATTGGTGGGATGCTGTGTGTACTTTGCTGTGCCAGCCAGAGGGTGCCAAGAGTTCGAAAGTGGGGTGCGTGCAGCTGTGGGGTGTCAGGGGGCAGCGACGGCTCTGTGACTGTGTGCGCTGACCTAGGGCAGGAGTTACTGGTGGCAGCCATTCTGCTTCATGGCCCTACCATGGTATCTCATTTGCTTTACCTGAGAATACTTTTTCACCTTAGAGGCATTGCTGTTATGTAAAGTATTTTGAAGTTCTGAAAGAAAATAGTGTTTCCACAAATGAGAAGAGACCCTACCTGTGATTCCATCCCAGACTGCAAATATTGTAATTTCCAAGTAATTGCTTTCATTTAATTTTAAAGCACATTTTATGTATTTGTAATTTTGAATTCTTTCTTTTTGATGTCTAAGTATACATTTTTAGAGGTAGCGACATAATCTTTATGTTTTTTTTTTTTTTTTTTTTTTTGCGGTACTTGGGTTGGAACCTAGGGGCATACTATCGCCGAGTAGCACCCCCAGCCCTATTTTTTATTCTTTATTTTGAAACAGGATCTCACTGAGTTGCAAAGGCCTCACTAAGTAGCTAAGGCTGTCCAGGTACCATGATCCTCCTGTTTCATTGTCCCAAATGCTGGGATTACAAGTGTGGGCCACCATGCCTGGCTAATCTTTACGTTTTAAATAACTAAATTAGCTGGGCGTGGTGGTGCACGCTTATAATCCCTGAGTTTGGGAGGCTGAGACAGGAGGATCACACAGGTTCAAAGCCAGCCTCAGCCATTTAGTGAGGCTCTCAGCAACTTAGTGAGATCTCATTTCCAAATAAAATATAAAATAGGTCTGGGGGTATAACCTGGAGGTAGAGAAAGCCCCTGGGTTCCATCCCAGTACCACTAAATAAATAAATAAAGAATAAAAAATAGGGCTGGGGTGTAGTTTGGAGGTAGAATGCCCCTGGGTTTCATCCCCAGTACCACACACACACACACACAAAAAAAAAAAACTAAATTATTTTATGAAGAGGCCATGTTATTATTTCCTTCTTTTGGGGCTATGGGTTGCCTTTAAACACCTCAAAGGTGCTAAGGGTATACTGCCATAAACATCTTTTATGCATATAATTTTTTCCAGATTTTATATAACTTTCTTAAAATAGATTTCCAAAGCTGAGATTGCCTTCTCAAATTTAAAGGCCATTTTTATGGCTATTGAGCCATTCATATTAATGGGCTCCAATCCAAAAGTGTATGGCATAAACCATTTTAGCTTTGTCTTTTTGAGCTCTGCTTCAGGCGAAAAAATTACATCATAATTGCTCTCAAAGCTGTTTACTTTCCTTTTTAGAGCATCCAGTTTTCTGTTTCTTGTCTGAATGATGCTTCTAGAATTGACATTTGTGAAGCTGCGATAGCTGATAAATCATAAAGATGTTAACTAAGTAAACTGCTTCCCTTATACAGCACCTGCTGCCCTTGGCAGTGAGTAATCATCGAGGGCAGTGCTCGCCACATAGTAGGTGTCCCAGATATGTCAGACGGGTAACCAAATGGAAAAGAGAATCAACTCTGGGGTTGGTTTTAACCTGGTTCAGCTACTTCCTTCTCCAGAGCTCTTCTTACCTGTTAAATGAGTATAATCATAATGAGACATCTGTCTCATGAGATCATGCATGCAATGGCTTGGCCCAGTCTCCGCACGTGGCCGGTGTAGAGCAAAGGCTGTTGCTGTCACTGCGGTCATAACACATTGCCCGGGCTGGCAAAGGCGCTCACTCTGTCCTCCCTCCCTTTGTATAACATCTGAGAAATTAAAACTTAAACATGGGCCTTGGTGGTGCACACCTGTACTGTACCCAGTACTTGGGAGGCTGAGCTAGGAGGATCATAGGTGTAAGGCCGGCCTTAGCAATCTAGCGAGATCATGTTTATAAACAAAAACAAAACAAAAAAGAGCTGGGAGTGTAGTTCAGACATAGAATGCTGCTGGGTTCAATCCTCAACACCACAAGAAAACAAAACAGAAAACATACATGGCCAGGCATTGTAGTGCACACTTGTAATCCCAGCATTTGGGAGGCTGAGACCTGAAGATCACAGTTCGCTGCCAGCCTCAGCTACCTGGTGAGGCCCTTTGCAACTCAGTGAGACCCTGTTTCAAAATAAAGAATAAAATCTAGGTTGGGGGTGTGGCTTGGAGTCAGAATGCCCCTGGGTTCAATCCTCAGCACCGCAAAAAATAAAAAATAAAAATCTGACGGTTATATCCACATTTAGAGGAGTGTTTTCAGTACGGGCAAGAGCTTGCGATGGTGGGCAAAAGAATAATACAGTTGATGGGAGAAGTTAAGGTAGTTGCTCTTGTGTATTGCTTGCAGGCTGTGTTGCTAGAGAAGAACTTTTGAAAATAATGGAGTTCTAGCTTTGAGGACTGTTTACAAGGCTCAAGCTCATCAGAAATAATTACATAATTCAGTCTCTGGATTCAAAACAGGTTCTGGCGAACCAGACACCTTTATCCCAGTTACTCGAAAGTTTAGCAAGAGGATCACAAGTATGATGCCAGCCTGAGCAACCTAGCTTGACTGTTTTAAAATAAGAATTAAGAAAGTCTAGGCATGTAGCTAAGTGGTAGAGCAGTTGCCTAGCCCGGCCATTGTGTGTGTGTGTGTTCCTCCCTTTCTCTCTTTCTCCTGATCATGTGTGCCTGACAGGGTTTTTTGTTTTTTGTTTTTTTTTCCAGTACTGGGGATTAAATCCAGGGGCATTCTACCTTCAAGTTACTCCCCCAGTCCTATTTTTTATTCTTTATTTTTATTTATTTATTTATTATTGTGTGTGTGTGTGTGTGTGTGTGTGTGTGTGTGTGTGTGTTACTGGGGATGGGGATGGAACCCAGGTGCATTCTACCTCCAAGCTACTCCCCCAGTCCTATTTTTATTCTTCATTTTAAAACAGGGTCTCACTGAGTTGCAAAGGGCCTCACTAAGTAGCTGAGGCTGGCCATGAACTGTGATCCTGTCTCAGCCTCCCAAATTCTGGGATTACAAGCATGAGCCACGATGCCTGGCTTTCCTGACAGGGCTTTGAAAAACATCTTCAGTAAAAAGAAGACCAACCTTTGAAAAGTAAGAATAACATCTGTAATACCTAAGGTTTTCATAATTCTACTAAAGCTAAGAATATTTCTGCCCATTATATGCTTATGTTGGAGAAATCAATTTTGCTGTATCTCCTGGTCTATTTCTTAACCTTATTTGCTCTGCCTCCCCTTTTATAGTTTTTATGTTTCTTTTTTATTTTTTGAAAATATCTCTGGATGTATTATTGTTGTTATTAATTTCTGAGCCTTTTGCTTTCTTCCTTTTCTTTGTTACTTTAACTTCATTTCCTGGTACTTTTTCTTTAATATTAGCCTGTATCAAATGAAAAATTTGAAAGCCTCTTCTCCTTCATAGATCTGTTCTCTTAGACCTTGATTATACCTTTTTCTGACATCACCGAAGGTGATTATGAGTCCCCAAGCCACAGTGCAGTAAAAAAAACTAAAAACAATCACTAAACTCTCTCTCTCTCTCTCTCTCTCTCTCTCTCTCTCTCTCTCTCTCTCTCTCTGTCTCTCTCTCTCTGGAAATACTTTTCAGTAAGAGGAAGGCAGAAATGCTACATGTCTTCATAAAATATAAATTATATAGGCTCTTCAGTGATAAAGCCCTTGATAAGCACAGAATAAAATAGTTATCAAAGGCCTAAAAAGCCAGGAATTTTATTAAGGGCAGATTAGGAAGGAGGAAGGTAGCCATGAGAAGAAATGCTGATTGAAAGTCAGAGGGTGTTTGATCCCAGCACTGCCACTCAGAGGATATCTAATTGTGGCGAAGTCACTTGATCTTCCCAGGTCTCAGTTTCCTTAATATAAAATTAAAATGACTGAGCTGCGCACCATAACACATGCCTGTAATCCCAGTTACTTAGGAGCTAAGGCAGGAGAATTGCAAATTCAAGGCCAGCCTCAGCAACTTTTTTAGAGCCTGTGTCTCAAAATAAAAAATTAAAAGATCTGGGAAGCTGGGAATGGTGGCACATGCCTGTAATTCTAGTACTTGAGAGGCTGAAACAGGATAATCACCGGTTCAAGGCCAGCCTCAGTAATTTAGCAAGACTCTCAGCAACTTTAGTGAAGCCCTGTTTCAAAATAAGAAATAAAGAGCAGGGGGTTGGGAGTGTAGCTCTGAAATATAATGTCCTTGAGTTCAATCCCAGTACCAAAATGGGAGTGGGGGCTGAGAAGCTGGTCGTTGTGATGAATGCCTATAATCCTAGAATTTGAGAGGCGGAGGCAGGAGAACTACAAATTCCAGGCCAGTCTGGACTATTTAGCAAGACCCTATCTTAAAAAAAAAAAAAAAAAAAAAAAGGCGACTGAGAAAAGCGGGGCTTAAGAGCCCCGCTAACAACAAATCTCCATAACCACAAAATCAGCGCCTTTCAAAGCCAGAAAACAACATCACCAGAGAAACAAAAAAAAATCACCAGGCTCCAGAGAGAAAGCGGACTGAGAACAGAGCCACAGAGGAGATCCTCACGCCCAAGGACGCGGCTTCACGCCCGAGGACGTGGCAGCAGCGCCATACTGCCGGCGGCACCGGCGAGTTCACGGGACGGCCACAGCAAGCCCAGGGGAGCCGCTGCGGAATAGCCAGGCAGGATTTCTCGGCGCAGAGGGCATCTAAAGCTCCCAGTGGCTGAGCTCAGCACACGCTGCAGGGATTCAGAGTGGAAATCAAAACCAAGAAAAAAAAACGCTAGCCCCACAGCCGAGGGCGTAGCAGCGGCGCCATATTGCCAACCGGCGGCAGCAGCACCGAATTCACCGAATTCAGTACAGCTACATCTGCATACTCAAGAACAGTGAGTCAAATTGCGGGCCACAGCGGAGAAATCCCAGTACTGTACTCACTGGGACTTGACCCAGTGGGAGAGGGGCGGTGGCAGTGATATCACACCATAGGAGAACGTGCAACCTGGCACCCCCCACAGTCTAAAGCAGCCTCTATCGACTCTCTGGGTCGGAGACTCTGTGATATAACCCAGTAAAGGAGTAGTGGGGTCTGAGATACTACTGACTCGAGATCCAGAGCACCTTAAGTGAAGTCATAGTGACCCAAGGGAAGAACCCAGAGAAGGCACAAACTTCCTAAATCATGGGAAAGAGGAATAATACTGGAGCAATGAATGCTCACAACCCCACAACATCAGAACCCGATAAAACAGAAAATCAGAGATTTCTAGAAGATCAAATCAGGAAAATAACTGTAGAAATAATAGAGGTGCTTCGAAAAGAACTCAGAGAGAGCCAAAAAGAGATAAAGGATGCAATTAATGAAGTAAAGGCCTCAATTCAAAGCACAAACAACCGATTAGAACACATGGAGAACAGAATCTCGCTCTTAGAAGATGAGCAATCCAAAAATGAACGCATTGTTTCTAATCTAGAAAAAAATATCCGACAGCAGGAATCTGATATTGAAGAAATATGGGCCCATTTTAAGAGAGCTAACCTAAGAATAATTGGAATAGAGGAGGGAAAAGAAAGTGAAACCAAAGGGATCAACAATCTCTTCAAGGAAGTAATAGCAGAAAATTTTCCAAACATAGAGCAAGAGGTCGATATGCAGGTCCAGGAAACGTATAGAACTCCCTTTAGACAGGATTGGAGAAGAGGATCCCCACACCACTTAATTGTCAAAATGACCAATGTCGAAGCCAAGCAGAGAATCTTAAAGGCAACAAAAGCAAAGGGCCAAGTGATATTCAGAGGCAAATCAATTAGAATCACTCCAGACTTCCCAAACCAAGTTATGAGAGCCAGAAGGGCTTGGAGTAACATATTCCCAATTTTGAAAGAAAACAACTTCCAGCCAAAAATTTCCTACCCAGCAAAACTTTCTATCAAATTAGATGGAGAAATAAGAAGCTTCCATGACAAACAGAAGCTGAAGGAATTTATGTCTTCAAAACCAGCACTAGAGAAAATACTCAAAGAGATTAACTACAAAGAAGAAATAGGTAACACACATCAGAACTAGAGAAACAAGATTTTCCATCCAACAGACAACTAAGATTGGTTATCTGTGGAGATTCATTATTTATGTTAGTCTTTTACCTATCTCTAAAGGGTATTGTTTGCCTTTATTGTTGTTAATTTTTAGGATTTCTAGTTGGAATATTAATATACCTTCAGATATAGCATTTGGAAATATTTTATCCCATTCTATTAGTAACTGTTAACTCTGTTTACATTGTCTTTGGATATACAATATGTTTTTTATTTTTTAGGGAGTTTGTATACTCTTCCGTTGCCTGTGCCATTGAAATCATAACCAAGAAATCACTGCCAATTTCAATGTTGTGAGGTTTTATGACCCAGATTTTCTCCTAAAAGTTTATAGTCTTAAGATTTATATTTAGGTCTTTTATCTATTTTGAGTTAATACTTGTATATGGGATTAGGTAAGGGTCCAACTTTATTCTTTTCCATGTAATTATTATTTTTCAACAATATTTAGTTAAAAGACTATTATTCCCACCACCAAATGTTCGTGGAAACCTTGTCAAAAATAACTTGACAATATAGGGAAGAATTTAGCTCTAGGCTTTTATTTAACTCCAATGGTTTATATATCTGCCTTTAGAATAGTACTACACTGTTTCAATTATTGTAGCTTTATATGGTTTGAAATCAGAAAATATACATCTTCTAGCTTTGTTCTTTTTCAAGATCGTTGTGGGTACCTAGAGTCCATATTCCATATTAGGATAGATTTTTTTTCTGAAAAATAAATATATAAATATATGATAGTTTCACCTAAAAAATAGAAAAAATAGATTCTCTGGTAAGAAAGAAAGCAAAAAGAAATATTGAAATGTTATCTTTAAGTCATCAAAAGCTTGGTATCAGACAAATGAAACTGTTATGTGAGATTATCATTTTTAATTTTTGATAAATTGCTATAATACTAGATGTCAATCACTAAGCCAAGCATGGGAGGGAGGGATAGGGAGAGAATGGGGTGGGGATCGGGTGGGGGGCTGACTGGGCAATGTGTGCATGTATGTCTACAAAATATGTATCCCACTATGATGTATGAATACAGTGCACCAATTAAAAAAAATAAAGTTAAAAAAAATTAAAAAAAAAGTCTTCTGGGGATATAGTTCTGTGGTAGAGTTCTGTTGGGTTTAATCCCCAATACCAAAAGGGGGTGGGTTGAGAATGTAGCTTAGTGGTAGAGTACTCCTGGGCTCAATCCCCAGTACTGCAGAGGAAAAAAAAAAGTTGAACCAGAAAAGAGTTAGCAGATTTTACTTTCAGTGCTAAGCCTCAGAATTTGGTAGTTACTATCTAGGGAATTTTTGCGAATAGCAGGCCCAAGTGGCAGAGTCACATGATTGTCTAGTGGTGTCTGCCACAGTCCCAGGGCCAGGAAGTAGTGGTATTCATGTCCTATAGATACCACATCTGAATTGGTGGTCTCAGATCTCTTCCACTTTGAACATTCTCCTCTCTCTTGTTTCCCCTTACATGGGACACTTATCTGGAGTGCTGAAAGTAGAACTCTGCTTTTGTCAAAACTATCTTTTTGTAAAGTCACACTGTGTAGGAAACTTCCAAGATTCGTTTCATGGATGGAAAAGAAACTATCATTACAAGAATTTCTGGGAAATTATTGCACATTAAGACACGTGCAATAATTCTTGAAATTCACTGTATAGTAAACATTTGGTAGATTTGGAGTAAAATCAAGATAAGGGATTTCTAGGAATTTTAAACACGAGGTTACCTAGGACATGGGGGATATGTCTCAGACTTACTGCTGTGGTCCAACCTGGCTGAAGGAGCAGAAGAGTGTATTGGGTACTGTGGGAATGCTAGTACTATGTCTTATGTAGTCTTTGTGCCCTGGCATGGTGTCTGGAATATAGTAGGTACAAAGCAAATGTTTGTTAATTTGAATGTCATGGTTTTCCATATACTGGTTGCAGTCTTAGGTTACAAAAGGCATTTGCGTATAGATGGAATTAAAAGTTAGGAATTGCAGAGATTTTGTGCTTTCCCTCATTTCTATACAGTACTTCATCACATTAATCAGTTCCATGGGAGAAATTTTCTATTTGAAAATGCCTCTCATCATCATTGTGAGTGAAATGTCAGGGATAATGATGGGAAAATGGTGTATCAGCTCTACCACTAGCGATGTGCAATTTGCAAAATTGTGTTTGCTTTACAGCACTTCCACAGGAGGTTTATTTGTGTGGATGAAGCTATGAAATATGGATGTATGTTAGAGGTACATTAATTTACCCTAGCAGCATGCATTTTACATACCATATGTTTATAGTTAATTAGCACAACAAACCCGCATTTAAAAATAATAATAATCTCAATTAGGTTATGCAAAATCAAGCAATCAGCCACCTTCCTGACACATACATTCTCTGCCTCCTTGGGTAACCATAAAGAAATTGTTCTTTTTTTCCCTTCTCTTCCATCTGCTATCTATTATGTGGCAGAGAATGTTGCATGTACTAGAAAACCTTTCTACAATGTTATTTTCCAACATTAGAAAATCTTCATAAGATTCTCTTGGAAACAAATTGTTTTTTTGTGACAGTCATAAATTTATGTTTAAAATTCCTCTTGAATTTAATAAAGTGCCATGTATTTAAGTACACAAAGGGGTGCATTCGGAACAAATTCTGAATTTAAATAATTTTAAAAGAAAACAATTTATGGTACTTCTTAAAGGTGATTTTTAAGTAAAATTTATTTTTGTGTCTGAGCCCCTAATAGGTAACATATAGTCACAGAATTTTGAAAGTTGGAAAAAAACAGGTAACCTGGGCTGACTTCCCAATGCCATAATCCTCTCTGCTGAATTCATGACGAGCAGTCATCTAGCTTCACTTGAATGCTCTCAGTGAGCACAGTCCTATAGCCTTACAAGGCAACTCAATTTATTTAATAGCTCTAATCGTTAGAAAATTTTCTCATATTGAGATAAAATATGCTCCCCATTAACTTCTAACCACTGGTCCTAGTTCTGTTCTCTGAGGCAATAAAGGATAAGTCTAATTTCTATTCCATGTGACACCCCTTTGGTTATAAAATAGCTGTCAGTTCCTCCCAGTCTTCTCTTTTCTGAATAAACACCCCCAATTTGTTAAGCTGCATGTCCCATTCATTCCCATTATTTTCCATAGAAGTGAGCTGGTTTTCTCAGTGTCTTTCTTAGAATGTAATGGCTGAATGTACCTCATGCTTCCTTCTTGGGACAGGATGCCTCTGTGCAGGCCACCTGTGAGGCTGCCTGCTCTGCAAATTGTGCTGATGTGGGCTCCTTGTGCTGGCAGGCAGCCAGAAACCCCTGGGGCTGGTCATGGCCTCCTTGGATCTCCTGATCCCGGACTTAGTCTGCCCTGCTGCTGAAGCTTATTAATGAGCCTTACTAAATGTGTTTACCTGTAGATTTGATAGGCACTGCTTCAACTAGACAGGCCCACGGAGCTGAGGAATCTTTTTCCATTGTCATCAATTCTTTGCATTTTTGTGATTTGCTTATTAAGTAGCTAGTTTGTAGGCTAGTTCTATTGTAAGATCTTTTTTTTTTTTTTCCCCAGAACTGAGGATGGAACCCAAGGGCTTTCTACATCTGAGCTATGCCCCCAAACCTATTTTTTTTTTCAGTCTTTATTTTGAAACAGGGTCTCACTCACTAAGTTACAGAGGGCCTCACTAAGTAGCTGAGAATAGCCATGAACTTGTGATCCTCCTATCTCAGCCTCCCAAGTACTGGGATTACAAGTGTGTGCCACCATGCCCGGTGCAGTTTTAAGTTGTTGAGTGCATTCTTGTTCAGAATCAAAATAGTTTATTACATCTATTTAAAAGTTAGGACACACCTCTGAAAGCTCATAAAAATCTCATGCCATTCTTGTGGCTACTCTAAAGTGGGGGTTCTGAAACTTGAGTGTGCCCTGAGGGTTTGTTAAAACACAGGCCATTGGGCCCCACCCCTGAAGAGTCTGGTTGATTATGTCTCAGGTGGGGTGAACATTTGCATTTCTAGCAGGATCTCAGGTGATACGATATTGCTGATCCATTTTGAGAAGCGCTGAGCTAAGGAGAGATGAATCGCCAAATGGATTTGTAGAGTATGTGTGGATGACAGATTGCAGGAGGAGATGGCATCAAGAAGCCAACAGAAAGCTTGCTCGCTGGCTTTACCTTCACGATAATCTGCTGAAAATGCCAGCTGAGTTAGGGATCTTGAGGAGAGAAGTGAGTGTTTGAAATAGTCTTGTGGGAAGAACAGCCACGCACCCCTCTCTCAGCTCCATCTTTCTACCTGATGGCAGGACCTGGACCGAGTGTTTGACGTAGGTAACTTTGTTTAACCTCCACAGTAACTTTACAATCAGAAGATGTTAGCCAGGCGTGGCGGTGCTCCTTGTCACCCCAGGACTTGGGAGGTTGAAACAGAGGGTTGTAGGTTCAAGGCCAGCATTAGAAACTTAGTGAGACCCTGTTTCAAAAGAAAAGATAAAATAGGGCTGGGAGTGTAAGTCAGAGGTAGAGCACCTTGGGTTCAATCCCCGGTGCCACCAAAAAAAAAAAAAAAAAAAAAAAAGAAAGAAAGAAAGAAAGAGAGAGAGAGAAAAAATAGGTAAGCTTGCCTAAGGTCACATAACAAGTAAGCGGATGAGCCGCCCTAATCCTGTGCTCCACCTGAGTGTGATAGGACACGTCGTGAGCAGGGGCCAAACAGGCTGCCCTGAGCCTGGCCACTGAATGCTGTATCTAGGAACCTCACATACAAAAATGGAGTTCTCAATGAAGCTAGCCCACATCCCCAAAGGCAGTTTTCTTTTTTCAAGCCAAAAGCTAGTTTTGTGTTTTTTTTTTTTTTGTTTTTGTTTTGGTACTGGGAATGGAGACCAGGGGCATGCTATCTCCAAGTTACACCCCCAGCCATATATTTTGTTCTTTTTTAATTTTTTTATTTTTTTGGTGGTACTGGGGTTCCTGGAAACCCTTCTACTTCCGGGCTACACTCCCAGATCTACTTTTTTTTTTTATATTTTTATTTGGAAACAGGGTCTCCTAAGCCAGCGCGGCTGGCTTTGAACCTGCACGATCCTCCTGTTTCCGCCTCCCAAGCGCGGGGATTACAAGTGTGTGCCACCATGCCCGGCTTGTTTTTTATTTTGAAACAGGGTCTCACTGAGATGCAGAGGGCCTCACTAAGTAGCGATCCTCCTGTCTCGGCCTCCCAAATGCTGGGATTACAAACGTGTGCTACCACGCCTGACTGGCTAAATTCTTAATTGCATAATAGAAGCTGGGCTTGGTGGTGCATGCCTGTAATCCCTGCGCTTGGGAGGCTGAGACAGGAGGATCGCACAGGTTCGAAGCCAGCCTCAGCTACTTAGTGAGGCTATCAGCAACTTTGTGAGACCCTGTTTCCAAATAAAATATTAAAAAAGGGCTGGGAGTATAGCCCAGAGGTGGAAAGCCCCTGAGTTCCATCCCCAGTACCACCAAAAAAAAAAAAAAAAAAAAGGAATTAATTGCGTAATAGACTTTTTTTTATAAAGTCTGTTGTGTTGGATGAAAGACTAATTGTTCCCATCATTCTAGACAACACAAAATTGTCATGACAAATTTTACCTTTATTATTATGAAATCTCACTGCTATAGAGGCCTCTATGGGGCTGTTAATAAGTCAGTTCTTGGTTTTAAGGATTTCTGATAAAATATTGGTTTAACCTGTACCTCGGCATCAACTTGTTTATTGGTTAAAAAAATTTAGTGAATGTTGACTCATTTGGGTAAATTTCTCTTTTATTTTTTTTAACTTTCTAGGTAGATTATGATAACCATGCACTTTATAAACATGGGAAAAAAGGTCGAAAACAGTCTCCTGTGCGTATCTTTACCAACATTCCACTCAACAAAATAATCCTTCCTACCGAAGAAGGGTACAGGTAAGATCACAGTAGGACTTTGACATTCATAAGTCACGAAAAATACAGTTACATATAACTAAAAGAGTAAGGTGCTTTTGATATTAAGTCATTTAGTTCTTCTCTTCTTTAAATTTGGTCTGTAATTTCATATTGAATTGAATTCTGATTACCTCCAATTTTGGGAACGAGTATCTTGTCAACTTTTATCTACTCTGAATCTTAATAAACGTAAGAAACTGTTTTCTTCCTCTTTTTAGATTTTGCCCTCTGTGTCAAAGATATGTTTCTCCTGAGAACCAACACTGTGAGCACTGTGATTCTTGCACTTCTAAGGTAGAGCCTTTTCATCTGAAGGATTTTAAGCATCATACTTCAGCTTACTCGTTTTCTACCTTTTTAATGTTATTTTATTATTAGTTTGTATTAATGTGTATTATAAATTATGCTTTAATACAATAGTACTTTATTTCTAATTATAGAGTAAAACGGGCTTTACAAGTACCGATTATTTGCCTTACCATCATTACTAGTTATTTGAATTCATTTTCTTATGGTACTGTATGACTGCTAAAATTAGGAGCATTGCAAATAAGGCACTAAATGAGTGCTAAATTTATGTATCTGTTGAGAGCAGAATTAGGATGTTTTGAATAAGGCATGGAACTATTAGATAGCATCACTGTCCTGATGAAGTAATAACTAATAACATGCATGGTACACGTTTTGTATCTCAGCTCCTTTCCCACCAGCTTTACATAGTTAACTCATCCTTACAACAGCCTTATGCGGTAGGTAGTTACAGACGAGGGAGGATTACAAAGGATATACCTCCAAATTATGTATGTAAGGATGTATGTATGGTACTAGGAGTTGAACCCATGGGCATTCTGCCTTCGAGCTATAAACCTAGTCCTTTTCAATTTTTGTTTTGAAACAGGGTCTTGCTAGGTTGCTGAGAGCCTCACTACACTGTTGAGTCTATCCTTGAAGTCACAATCCTAATTCTCCTGTCTCAACCTCCTAAGTACTGGGTTTACAGGCATGTGCCACCATGCCTGGCAGTTATTATTATTATTATTATTATTTGGGGGGTACTGGGGATGGAACCCAGGGGCATTCTACCTCCGAGCTACACCCATAGCCCTAATTTTTATTCTTTATTTTGAAATGGGGTCTCACTGAGTTACAAAAGGCCTCACTAAGTATTAGCTGAGGCTGTCTGTGAACCAAGATCCTCCTGTCTCAGCCTCTCAAATGCTGGGTAATAAGCATGCACCACCATGCCCAGGAATTGTTTTTTTTTTTTTTTTGGGGTGTGTGTGTGTGTGTGTGTGTGTGTGTGTGTTAGTTACTGGGTATGGAACTCAGGGTTCTTCTACCTCTGGGCTATACTTCCAGACCTATTTTATATTTTTATTTGGAAACAGGGTCTCACTGAGGTACTGAGAGCCTCACTAAGTAGCTGAGGAGGCTTTGAACCGGCACGATACTCCTGTCTCAGCTTCCCAAGCTCTGGGATTACAAGCGTGCGCCACCATGCCCGGCAGGAGTTGTTATTTTTAAGAGACTTTACTTTTAAAGATAATTTCAGGCTCATAGCAAAGTTGAGCAGAAGGTACAGAGATTTCCCCTGTATTTCCCACCTGCCTGCTATACTTAGTCCCCTCTACCAACATTCCCCACTGGAGTTTCCATCTGTTTCAGTTGAACCTACATGGGCATATTAACGGCAGGTCTGTGGTTACATTAAGGTACACTATTGGTGCGTGCATTCTTTGGGCTTAGATGGGGGGATAATGACTCGCGACCATGGTCACAGTATCAGACAGTGGTTTCACTCTGTTCCCTCAACACCTTCTGTGCTCTTCCTGTTCATCCCCCCAACTCTGCCATCCACGGGTCTTTTCATTGTTTCTATAGTTTTGCCTTTTTCAGAATGTCCTATGTGTGGAACCATACCCTGTATAGGATTCCTTTGCAGATTAGCTTCTTTACTTAGTATTAGGCATTTAAGATTCTTTTATGCCTTTTCATGTTTTCATACCTTGTTTTTGTTAAAGATCATTCCATGGCCCGGATGTTTTGCAGTGTCTTTTAACCATTCCTATTACTGAAGGACATCTTGTTTGCTTCCAAGTTTTGGCAGTTATGAATAAATTTTTTCTTTATTTTTTAGCAAGGTAGGGTAACTCTTAAAATGATTTGTTTATTTTACCTAAATCCAATCAGAAGAATATGTGGAACTTTCTTATTGTCCATAGAAAAGGCCTTATTTATATAAGCATTAGAAAATATATTTTTCATAATGATAAAATTTTATTACTGATTATACTTGTTTTTAACTATGGTAATACATTTGATTATATATTTTCAAAAATGTTTTATATTATGTTCAGATTTTATAAAGTTTAATATTAAGGAAGACAACATTTTATTATTTACAGATGCACACATAGGTGGTAAAAATAAACAAGAGCAGGGGAGAATAGGTATTATTTACTGGGAAAGATGAATGCTATGGTAGAACATGGGCAAGTTTCTAGGGGTGGTGATATTCTGTTTTTTGACTTGATAGGTTTTGTGAGTTTTGCTTTATAATACTAAATTAGACATATGTGCTTTATGCACTTTTCTAAATATGTTTTATTTCAGTTTTAATATTACTCAAATAGTAACTTATAATCTATCTTTTTAAATTACATAAAGCTCTCAAATATGAATTTCATTAAGGATTATATAGTATAGACATAAAATTATGAATCATTAATTCTCTTGAAATTTTCATTATGAATCCTTTGTAGAGATTAGGTTGCTTGAACTGGAGTGGATTTTCAAGATCATTTAGATAAATCTCCTAATTTCACAGTTAAGGAAATTGAGGCCCATCAAAGAGGCATTTGAGTAAGTGAAGAAATGCATAAATTACAATCAGAGTATTTAATTGTGAAGCCCAGGAAAGGGAGAAATAAGGAATGAATAATTTATACAGATTTTAATAAGACATTTTAATTTTTAATTGTGGAACTTGATTTTTAATAACAAATTAAATATAAATTAAAAATTGTGTTTGTAGGATGGTAGGAAATGGAACCATTGCTTTCTCTGCAAGAAGTGTGTAAAGCCTTGTAAGTATTGAGACTTAGTGTGGGATCCTATGAAGACATTTTTGAGTTTTCCCTTTATGTAAATAGAATTTTTGTTTAATTATATTTATAAAAGAAAAAATAATTAATGTCGAGACCTGCATGAACTTACTTGCTTTTTAATTTCTACACTTACCAGCCTGTATGCTCTGTCTTTCATGGGGAGAATGACCGCCAAAGTGTTTGAGTGCGGCCTTTGGCTCGACTTGTCTTCTTTGAGAGCCCTACCTCTTAGCCAGTCACGATGGGGGCTGTTGGCTGATGATTTCAGTGAGGGGCTGAATGTGTTGATTTGTAACAGAATGAAGTTGGCTGGTTACCTGAGATTCTAGTTTCTTCACTTTGGGCTCTTTAGCCAAATTAAACTACCAGTGCAAACCCACAGTATTTGAA
Source organism: Muscardinus avellanarius (assembly GCF_963383645.1). Taxonomy (NCBI): domain Eukaryota; kingdom Metazoa; phylum Chordata; class Mammalia; order Rodentia; family Gliridae; genus Muscardinus; species Muscardinus avellanarius. Next base: position 119,139,515 of record NC_137791.1, on the reverse strand, counting down.
GTAACATGTATTCTACCTCAGTAGTTAGTCAGATGAAAACTTATATTGAATGAACTGCTTCTAAAGCATAGTTTTTCTTTTACAGCCTGGGTCCATTGTAGTGTTTGCAATCGCTGTGCTCTCCCAGGTCATTCCTGTGAGGGCCCTGAAGACGGCTGCTTTATTTGTGGTGAATTAGGTCACAAACGCAGCAGCTGTCCTAACATCGGCGCCGCGAAGAGACCTGACAAGTTAGTGGACGTTTTTTATTTCCTAGAAAAAAATTTGTGTGTTTTTTAGAGAACAGCCTATTAAAAGTATGGGGCATTCAGAGGGGTCAGAAGTGCTCGCTTAATGCCCCTTTCACTGTATGGAGTAGTTGCATAGATGGGGAGGGGAGATACCAAGACGAGTCAAAGAGGTTGCTTCAGGGCGCTTGCAACTTTACAGGTTAGACTTGAAAATAATCCAGCTATGACGTAGAAATGCCTGGCTTTCTGTTGCCTGTGCTCTTGTGAAGTGACAATTTGGGGATGAGAGTTTAGGCTTTACTGAAGGACATGATATTGAGTCAGGCTTAGAGACCGACCAGACATAGAAAGGATGGAGAAGGCACTGCAGAAGGCATTTCATGTAATTCCATGCAGACAGGTTGTGAGCCGAAGTTCTCTCTCTCAATTTTATCAGCCTTTTTTGTTTTTTTTGCGGGTCTGGGGATGGAACCCCGGGGGCATTTGACCTCCGAGCTACACCCCCTGCCCAATTTTTTATTCTTTATTTTGAAACAGGGTCTCACTGAGTTGTGAAGGGCCTCACTAAGTAGCTGAGGCTGTCCACGAACCGTGATCCTCTGGTCTCAGCCTCCCGAATGCTGGGATTACAAGCGTGCGCCACCACGCCCGGCTTATATTAGCTTTTAAGGAAGTATTTAGATATGTTTAATATTAAATGTTTAAAATATTTGTTGCTACTATTTTATATGATTATTTTACTGTTCTCATCAATTTTTGATATTGATTATAACTAAGCAAAATTATTACCAATGACAATAGCATATTTAGAAAAACTACTACTCTTTCGACTGGGATAATTTGAGCAATTATACTCTGATAATTAAGAGCGATGATAGGGATTAAGTCTTGTTTTATTTACTTACTTATCTAGTACTGGCGATTGAGCCCGGGGCATTCTAGTTTCAAGCTACACCTACGAGCCTTTTTCTTTTTTATTTTCAAACAGGTCTCAATAAGTTGCTGATAGCTTGCTAAGTTGTTAAGGCTCGCCTCTAACCTGTGATCCTCTGTCTCAGCCTCCCATGTACTGGAATTACAGGCATGTGCGTCTTGCCCACCAAGTCTTATTTTATTGATTAAAAACTTCTTTATTTAACATCACATAGTTACAGGTTATCAGATAGCCAAATTTAACATTATATAAAAATTGAGAGTAGGATAAAATTTTGAGCTATTGTATGACTAGTGATGAAAAAATTTTTTAGTATTAGAAGGATCTGAAGTAACATTTTGACCTTTTCTATTTGTCTATTCTTTTGGTTTATTGTTAATTCTTTTCTATTTGTTTATTTTAATGTTTGTTGGCCAGTTGAAATTATTATTTTTTGTAGAACTGGCGATAGAATCAAGGGATGATCTACCACTGAGCTCCATCTCCATCTCTCTCTGTTTTGTTTGTTTTTGGTTTTTTGTTTTTAATTTCAGAACAGGGTCTGGCTGATGCCCAGGTTGGTCTCCAGCTTGGGCTCCTCCGGCCTCAGCCTTCTGAGTAGCTGGGATTAGAGATGTGTACCACCGTACTAGGCGGGAAACTTTTTTTCAGACACTTGAATTCTGCCTACTATTTAAACTACCTCTTTCAAAATTGACTCTAATTATTTCCACTAAGTAATCGAAGGTAGAAATAGAATCTTAAAAAGTTAATTAAATGAGTCTTTTTAATAAAATGTTTTTTCTTAGACACCTTTAAGCATAGAATACAGCTTAGTAAACTTATTGGTCTAGTATTGTTGCATCAGTTAAAGTGTAATCTTGGTTGGAAATACCCTTTAATTCCGTGACTTACGGCATGAAACTGAATTTGCATTTTGGTTATAAATTGTAGGCTCTTCATTGCTTCTTAAATAGCTAATCTGTTTGGTAGTAACATACTGTTTATACTGGGGGAGATAATCTAGTGTCTTTTAGTATTAGATTTTATCAATTTTAATTCCAAGAGCAAATCCCTTGGGATGTGGTATACCTGATAATTCTTAAATAGTATTTCTTCTCTCAGAGAAGACTTCCTGAACAGTTATTGCCTTCAAAAACATGTTTATAATGAAACTGGCAAAGCAAAATTATGTTGTCTTTATAATAGCAAAAATAATTTTAATAGCCTTTTTTGGCATACATGGCATAAAAGGTCTTTCAATCTTATGCTTTATATAGCTATCTTATATTTTGTTTTCCCTTAGTGGTAAATTTTCCTTAGGTGTGAATCAGAATGGTGTTGGCACCCTCTTGTGGTTAGAATTCATTTTATCAGTTACATAAATCCTATAATTTAGAGGACAAATACTAGGTAAGTTTAACTTTAAGGCAAAATAAAACAATTAATTGGCTTATACTCAGTCACAATTCAGATCCTTTATCTCTGGAAAATTTGTTTATTTACATTATAAATTACTATTTCTAAACATTTTCCTTTTGCTTTTATTATATCCCCTGAAAAGATCGGGTTCATTTTTAGTCTTGCTTATGAGTGGATGAGCCAAAGGAAACTTTACATTTTGTGTATAGGCACACTTTGCTATTAGAAATTTGACTTCATTAACGCTGGGCGTGGTGGCACACACTTGTAATCCCAGCATTTGTGAGGCTGAGACCAGAGGATTGCGGTTCTCAGACAACCTCAGCTACTTAGGCCTCCGCAACTTAGTGAGACCCTGTTTCAAAAATAAAGAATAATACTTCCGGGAAGATGGCGACCGAGAAAAGCGGGGCTTAAGAGTCCCACTAACAACCAATCTCCATTACCACAAAAAGAGCGCCTTTCATAGCCAGAAAACACCATCACCAGAAAAACAAAAAAACCCACCAGGCTCCAGAGAGAAAGCGGACTGAGAACAGAGCTCAGGGCCACAGAGGAGACACACGCGCCCAAGGACGCGGCAGCAGCGCCATACTGCCGGCGGCAGCGGCGAACTCAACGGACGGCTACAGCAAGCCAGGTGAGCCGCTGCGGAACAGCCAGGTGGGATCTTTCGGCGCAGACAGCATTTAAAGCTCCCAGTGGCTGAGCTCAGCACACGCTGCAGGGATTCAGAGTGGAAATCAAAACCAGAGAAGAAAAAATACGCCAGCCTCATGGCCGAGGGCGTGGCAGAGGCGCCATATTGCCACCGGCAGCGGCAGCAGCAGTGAAATCACCGAGTCCAGTACAGCTACATCTGCGTACTCAAGAACAGTGAGTCAAATTGCGGGCCACAGAGGAGAAATCGCAGTATTGGGCCTCCTGGGACTTGACCCAGTGAGGGAGTGTTGGTGGCAGAGATATCACACCATAGGAGAACGTGCAACCTGGCACCCCCCATAGTTTAAAGCAGCCTCTATCGACTCCCTGGGTCGGAGACTCTGTGATACAACCCAGTAAAGGAGTAGTGGGGTCTGAGATAATACAGACTCGAGATCCAGAGCACCTTAAGTGAAGCCATAGTGACCCAAGGGAAGAACCCAGAGAAGGCACAAACCTCCGAAATCATGGGAAAGAGGAATAACACTGGAGTAATGAATGTGCACAACCCCACAACATCAGAACCTGATAAAACAGAAAATCAGAGATTTCTAGAAGATCAAATCAGGAAAATAACTGTAGAAATAATAGAGGTGCTTCGAAAAGAACTCAGAGAGAGCCAAAAAGAGATAAAGGATGCAATTAATGAAGTAAAGGCCTCAATTCAAAGCACAAACAACCGATTAGACCACATGGAGAACAGAATCTCGCTCTTAGAAGATGAGCAATCCAAAAATGAATGCATAGTTTCTAATCTAGAAAAAAATATCCAACAGCAGGAATCTGACATTGAAGAAATATGGGCCCATCTTAAGAGAGCTAACCTAAGAATAATTGGAATAGAGGAGGGAAAAGAAAGTGATACCAAAGGGATCAACAATCTCTTCAAGGAAGTAATAGCAGAAAATTTTCCAAATATAGAGCAAGAGGTTGATACACAGATCCAGGAAACTTATAGAACTCCCTTTAGACAGGATCGGAGAAGAGGATCCCCACGCCATATAATTGTCAAAATGACCAATGTGGAAGCCAAGCAGAGAATCTTAAAGGCAACAAAAACAAAGGGCCAAGTGACATTCAGAGGCAAACCAATTAGAATCACTCCAGACTTCCCAAACCAAGTCATGAGAGCCAGAAGGGCTTGGAGTAACATATTCCAAACTCTGAAAGAAAACAACTTCCAGCCAAAAATTTCCTACCCAGCAAAACTTTCTATCAAATTAGATGGAGTAATAAGAAGCTTCCATGACAAACAGAAACTGAAGGAATTTATGTCTTCAAAACCAGCGCTAGAGAAAATACTCAAAGAGATTAACTACAAAGAAGAAATAGGTAACACTCACCCGAACCAGAGAAACAAGAGTTTCCATCCAACAGACAACTAAGATTGGTTATCTGTGGAGATTCATTATTTATGTTAGTCTTTTACCTATCTCTAAGTTGTATTGTTTGCCTTTATTGTTGTTAATTTTTAGGATTTCTAGTTGGAATATTAATATACCTTCAGATATAGCATTTGGAAATATTTTATCCAATTCTATTAGTAACTTTTAACTCTGTTTACATTGTCTTTGGATATACAATATTTTCTTTTATTTTTTAGGGAGTTTGTATATTCTTCTGTTGCCTGTGCCATTGAAATCATATCCAAGAAATCACTGCCAATTTCAATGTTGTGAGGTTTTATGACCCAGATTTTCTCCTAAAAGTTTATAGTCTTAAGATTTATATTTAGGTCTTTTATCTATTTTGAGTTAATACTTGTATATGGGATTAGGTAAAGGTCCAATTTTATTCTTTTCCATGTAATTATTATTTTTCAACAATATTTAGTTAAAAGATTATTATTTCCACCACCAATTGTTCGTGGAAACCTTGTCAAAAATAACTTGACAATATAGGGAAGAATTTAGCTCTAGGCTTGTATTTAACTCCAATGGTCTATATATCTGCCTTTAGAACAGTACTACACTGTTTCAATTATTGTAGCTTTATATGGTTTGAAATCAGAAAATATATATCTGCTAGCTTTGTTCTTTTTCAAGATTGTTTTGGGTATCTAGAATTCATATTCCATATTAGGATAGATTTTTTTCTGAAAAATAAATATATAAATATATGATAGTTTCACCTAAAAAAACAGAAAAAAATATGCTCTAGTAAGAAAGAAAGCAAAAAGAAATATTGAAATGCTATCTTTAAATCATCAAATGCTTGGTATCAGACAAATGAAACTGTTATGTGAGATTATCATTTTTAATTTTGGATAAATTGCTATAATACTAGATGTCAACCACTAAGCCAAGCATGGGAAGGAGGGATGGGGAGAGAATGGGGTGGGGATGGGGTGGGAGCTGACTGGGCGATGTGTGCATGTATGTCTACAAAAGTTTGTATCCCACTATGATGTATGAATACAGTGCACCAATAAAATAAAATTAAAAAAAAAATAATAAAGAATAAAAAATAGGGCTGGGGGTATAGCTCAGGTAGAATGCTTCTGGGTTCTATCCCCAGTTCTGCAAAGAAAAAAGAAAAAAGGACGAAAAGAAATGTGACTTCATTAAATTTGCTAAATCATTACCTATCAGGAAATATCCTACTTTAAAAAGCATGACTGGGAGAAAGAAGAGATTTATGTAGCAAGGACAAACTATTATAAAGATGCCTGTTTTTGTTGAACTGGTGTGGTATATAATCCATAGTACAGAATCTAAATATAGAAAAATGTGAAGTCATCGAGCAAAATTCTGTAGAGTGGCCATATGGAACCACTACTGCTAGGTAATATCTATTGAGTGACTACCGTATAGTTAGCATTCTCCCCGAATAACTTAGAGAACATGATATGAAGCGGACTAATGTTACTTCCTCCCTGGATGTCACAAATCAGAACCTCGATTTCTTTACCTAAAAGAAGCTGGGGGAAAGGGCGGCACCTGCCTGGCTGGGTCTCCCAGCTCCTTGAAGTCAAAGACTAAATGCCCGTTCATTTTGTATTCCCAGCACCTGATGTATACTGTGCTGAGTGAAGGAAAAATTAGGCCAAGTTTGACCCCTGAGTGGATTATACACTGTTGGTGACCTTCTTTTCCCAGGTTTTCTCTTGGGAAGGCCGAAAGGCAAAGCTTTGTGGCTTCTGAGTGGTGACTCTTAGCGATGGCTATTCCTGGGCAGCCAGCAGAGTTCCCGGTGTGCCAGTGCTGTCAGCCTGTTCCTTGGTTCTTGATGGGACAAATGGCATGCGGCTGCTAGCTGGGGGACAACGAGGGAGTGGGCCAGTGACCTTTCCCAGCATCAGACTGCCTGTGACTTAGTCCAGGGCACACCAGAAACAAAGGCTCTGTTTTGTCTGGTGTAGGGTAGTTTTTAGAGGGCATGTTCCAGCCCGTTCGTTTTGAAGCAAGTCTTCAAGAAGATAGAGACCACAAAAGGTGGACATCTCCTGTGGCATTTGTCAGGACCTTTAGAGCTGCAGAGGAAAGGAAAATTAGCTGCGGGGCTTATAAAATGAGTCCTTGCAAGTGTCAGTGTTTTCCATTTTGCTGTTTGGTTTTTCTACCTCTGATACTGCCACGTCGTTGTCCTACTAGATGTAAATCGGGGATTTGGAGATTGAGGTGCCGAGTGAGCACCGTGGCTGCACCAAAGAACAAAAGCCCAAAGCTGGCAAACTCCGTGGGGTGGCCGTTCACCTCTGTGGTGTGTTTCTCCCAAATAGCTTCTTCTAAATCTGTGGTAACAATCTTTTAAAGAAATGTCTTTTCTCAAGCAGTTTGCTTGGTCAGGCCTCCCTGTTTCCTTGTTGTCATGGTTAGGATTTTGAAGATTTATGATAACTATACAGTAAATTCTTTTCTTTCTATTTTGTCATTGGGTTAGCTAGTTAATTAAAGTTCAGCATAATTACATAATTCACTGTGCTCATTCTGTAAAATAATTTAGCACCTTGTTTTTCAGAGCTGTCAGAAAGCAGAAGCAAAGGAAAAGTAATAAGAGGAAAATGCAGACCACTAAAGGACAATCCATGAATCACACATCTGTTACTAGGAAAGAAGAGGAGGGAAGGAGCTCATCAATATCTTTGTTCTTAAATGTCCAGTGACTTGAGAATAAGAAAGATTTATAGTCCAACCTTTGATGCCATTTTCTGCAAGTGCCACACCGGACTTAAATTCCGTTGCTTTCAAAGCTATGCACCTTTCCAGGCCTAATAATAGGCAGGTGGCATTTGCTGGTGGCTGGTTCCCTCTCCACCCCTCTGGAGACCTGGGGAGTTATTCCATCCTCAGCTACTGTCCTGGCTCTCTCTGCATGCCTTTTCCCCACTGAAATCTCTCCCAAGCTTATTATTTTAGCCTCTTTTAAGTGAAAAAAATGGACATTCAGCATTCTTTTGCAGATGATGTCTGAAGAAAATGAACATAAAAGTATGTCCATTTAGATATGAGAATATTTTGTTAAATACTAAACCCCTCTTGCAAAGAAGAATACAGTGTAAAATTATGATTAGAGTGAATCTGAAGATGATGGAAAGCATTTTTACAAAGACATTCTAAAGTATAAAGATTGTAATTACAGCTATATTATTATTAAATATTTATTTTTCCAGTACCTTTTGCAGTTGTCCTGTGGTGGTACAGAATCACTGAAATGTTGGATGAATGAGACATTTACACCTAATGATGGCTTGCTCTGTCACTTTGCTGTTTTTAACATGTGCTGTCAGTTTCTCTTTGTGTAAAAGTAGTTGGTAGCGGAAGGCAAGAAAGTGATTAAACCCCATTCCTGTTCTGATGAGTACGTCCGGGCTGAATGGTCTCAGCAAGTCACTCACTCTAGAAAAGCCCCGTTTCTTCATGATTATACTGGGAAGCATAACAGCTATACCTCGGGTTCGTTTTGTGATGAAGTTAAATAGAGTGCAAGTGCCCGACTCTCAGTTCTCCAGCTGAGAGTTAATTGTGAGTTAACAGGTGGAGATCACTACTGGAGCCTGAGGGTGAGCATCCATTGATCCACTAGCATAGCGCTGAAGGGAGCATGGAGAACAAACACATCATCTCCCCATTTCTCTGCCAGGTATCTGACATGAAAGTAATTCAGAACGCCTCAGTATTAAGGATGTCTCCTTAGTACTGAAGCGTTCTGAAGTACTTACATTACTAATTACTTACATTACTAATTACTAAGGAGACATCCTTAATACTGAAGCATTCTGAATTACTTACATTTGCTTCATGACATTACTCTTGTTCCCAACAATTGCTTTAGAGCCAATTTGGAGGCGTATTTCCTTGGGGTGATCTCAAGCCCTATGAGTACTATACCCCATCTGGTATTTTAATTTCAGGTAAGCCGGGATAGTTTGATGCATAACTCGAAATACTCAAGCATGTCTCAGATCAGTCAGGTAGTGGCAGATATATAATGTGACCTCAAAATACGAGTTAAGCTCTGGGACGTAATAAGCATCAGAAAATTCTTCTCTTGTCCCCTTTGGTTTTTGTTGTTTGTTTTTTCCTTTCTGCAGTGCCGGGGATGAACTCGGGACCTTGTGCCTGCTGGGCAAGTACTCTACCACTGAGCTGCACCTCCTCATCCATCTTGTCCCTTTTGGTGTATGATTGCTGTGACAGTTGGAGAAAGTGGCAGGTCTCGAGGTGATCGGATGAGATGTGAATTTGTAAAATCATTGTGAGTTCCCCTTGGTGATTCAAGTGGATGGCAATATTGCCTGACTTTCATGGTGTTTACCACATTCTGGCGAAATCTATTGAATTCTTCTCTGAAACTCAGATGCCTAAGGGACCTGACTGCTGAACAGTTCATTCTGTCCCATTGGCTACTGGTTATTTTCATCTCCATATTTCTTAATTTTAAGATAACATCAATTGTAAAATACACTGTTGAACTCAGGTGCAGTGTCTTACGCCTATAGTCCTTCTAGCTACTTGGGAGGCTGAAGGAAGAGGATCACTTGAGCCCAGGAGTTCAGGGCCAGCCTGAGCAGCATAGCAAGATACCATCTCAAACAGACAAACAAAATCTCATTTCAAATAGGAAAACAGAAAACTCCATTGATTTTATTATAGCTAGGGGGAGGACAGGGGAGAAATACTGCTCCATCAGTCATATATATTAATTTCTAGGTTTATGATTTCAGAAATAGTAAAATGCAGAAAAAGTACATCTTAGAATTTAAGAAATAGATTCTTGATTATAGTCAGGAATAATGTACCTGACTATACAGAAAATTCTTAGAAAATTAAACATAGGAGATTTGGTGATTCTCTTCTTATATTCAGTTAATACTGATTTTTGATTTTTTTTTTTTTTTTTTTTTTTTTTTTGGTGGTACTGGGTTGGAACCCAGAGGCTTTCTACCTCCGGGCTATACTCCAAGACCTATTTTATATTTTACTTGGAAATGGGCTCTCACTAAGTTGCTGAGAGCCTCACTAAGTAGCTGAGGCTGGCTTTGAACCTGCGCGATCCTCCTGTCTCAGCCTCCCAAGCGTGGGGATTACAACCGTGCGCCACCACGCCCGGCTAATTCTGATTTTAAGGACCTAATCTCTTACTCTTTTCTCAGAAAATAAACGAGTGAATAAGGATGCAAAATGTATCTGTAGTAAACTGGATGGTTCAGTTGTTTTCAATAGAAATGTGAATATCTGAACATTACAATACCTACTCAAAACAGCAGCAGAAGAAAGAAAATCTCTGAAATGTAAAAGATAAAACTTAAAAAAAAATTTTTTTTTTTTTTTGGACTGGGGATTGAACCCAGGAACATTTTACCTCTGAGCTATACCCCCAACCTTTATATTATATTTTAAAAACATTTTATTGGTGTATTGTAGTCATTCATCTTAATGGAGTACAAAATGGTAGAGGCATACATGCACACATCATTGATTAAACCCTTTCCAATTCCCACCCATTCCCCCCTCCCTTCCACTTTCTCATGTTGGGCTTAGTGATTCACTCTGATATGTTTCTGAATGTACATAATGCACATTAGGGAATTTCCTTCTTCCCCCTTCCATCCCCCTCAGTTAGGCCACCTTATTTGCTCATCTGTGGTTTCTTTTTCCTCTTCTAGAGTCTCTCCTCTGACCCTTTTTCTCCCTAGGTTCCACGTTTTAGAGAGAGCATCTGATTTTTTTACTTTTTGTGTTTGACTAATCTCACTTAGCATAATGTTCTCCAGTTCCCTGTAAATGACATAATTTTGTTCTTTATGGCTGAGTAAAATTCCATTGTGTATGTATCCCATAGTTTTGTAATCCATTCATTTGTTGATGGACATCTTGGCTGAGTCCATAGTTTGGCAATTGTGAATTGTGTGCCTATGAACATAGATATACAGGCATTACTTTGGTAATTTTGTTTCTTTTCTTTTGGGTAGATACTCAGAAGTGGTATTTCTGGATAATATGGTAGGTTCATTCCCATTTTTCTGAGGATCCTCCATACTCTTTTCCAAAGTGGTTGCACTAATTTGCAATCCCACCAACAGTGCATTAGAGTTCCCACTAGCAACATGCTTTCAAAACCACATCAAGAAAATCATACACCATGACCAAGTAGGGTTTATCCCAGGGATACAAGGCTGATTCAACATACATAAAACAATTCACATAATTCATCACATAAACAGAAAGAAAGACAAGAATCACATGATTTCAAGCGATGCTGAAAAAGCATTCGACAAAGTCTAACACTCACTTATGCTGAAAGCACTACTGCAGAGAACTGGAATAGAAGGAATATATCTCAACATCATAAATGCAATATACAGTTGGCCCACAGCCAACACATTTTTAAATGGGGAAAAACTGCGAGAATTCCCCGGAAACAGGAACAAGATAAGGATGTTCATTTTCACCCCCATTTTTTTTTTAATATAGTACTTGAGACTGTAGCCAAAGCAATAAGACAAGAAAAGGAAATCAAAAGAGTACAAATAGAAAAGAAGAACTAGAACTATCACTATTTGCAGATGACACGATACCATTCATAGAAGACCCAACAAATTCAACCAAAAAGCTTATAGAACTGATCAATAAATTCAGAAGTGTCTGAATACAAAATCAATCTTAAAAAAGCAGAAGCTTTCCTATATGCCTACCACAAATCCATTGACAAAGAAATTCAGAAAATACTCCCACTCAGGATATCCCACAGAAAAATAAAATACTAGGAATAAACCTCAACAAGGAGGTAAAAGACCTCTACAAAGGAAATTATAAAACACTGAAAAAAGAAATTGAAGAAGACTTTAGGAGATGGAAACATCTTCCATGTTCATGGATAGGCAGAATAAATGTCACCAACATGGCCATTCTTCCAAAAGGGATCTACAGATTCGACGCAGTACTCGTTAAATTTCTAAGGTTATTCTTCACAGAAATAGAAAAATCAGTCCTTAAATTCATCTGGAAAAACAACAAAACCAGAATAGCCAAAGTAGTTCTCAGCAACAAGAACCATATAGGAGTCATCACAATACCTGACTTCAAACTATATGACAAAGCCATAATAATAAACAAAAAACCATGGTACTGCCGCAAAAATAGACACATAGACCAGTGGGCAAGAATAGAAGAATCAAGGGACTTCCGGGAAGATGGCGACCGAGAAAAGCGGGGCTTAAGAACCCCGCTAACAACCAATCTCCATTACCACAAAATCAGCGCCTTTCAAAGCCAGAAAACACCATCACCAGAGAAACAAAAAAATCACCAGGCTCCAGAGGGAAAGCGGACTGAGAACAGAGCTCAGAGCCACAGAGGAGATACACTGGCCTCACACCTGAGGACGCGGCAGCAGCGCCATACTGCCGGCGGCAGCGGCGACTTCACCGGACGGCTACAGCAAGCCGAGGTGAGCCGCTGTGGAACAGCCAGGCGGGATTTCTCGCCGCAGGTAAAATCTAAAGCTCCCAGTGGCTGAGCTCAGCACACGCTGCAGGGATTCAGAGTGGAAATCAAAACCAAGAAGAAATACGCCAGCCTCACAGCCGAGGGTGTAGCAGCGGCGCCATATTGCCACTGGCGGCATCAGCAGAGAATTCACCGAATCCAGTACAGCTACATCTGCGTACTCAAGAACAGTGAGTCAAATTGCAGGCCACAGAGGAGAAATCCCAGTACTGTACTCCCTGGGACTTGATCCAGTGGGGGAGTGGCGGTGGCAGAGATATCACACCATAGGAGAACGTGCAACCTGGCACCCCCCACAGTCTAAAGCAGCCTCTATCGACTCTCTGGGTCGGAGACTGTGTGATACAACCCAGTAAAGGAGTAGTGGGGTCTGAAATACTACTGACTCGAGATCCAGAACACCTTAAGTGAAGTCATAGTGACCCAAGGGAAGAACCCAGAGAAGGCACAAACTTCTGAAATCATGGGAAAGAGGAATAACACTGGAGCAATGAATGCCCACAACCCCACAACATCAGAACCCGATAAAACAGAAAATCAGAGATTTCTAGAAGATCAAATCAGGAAAATAACTGTAGAAATAATAGAGGTGCTTCGAAAAGAACTCAGAGAGAGCCAAAAAGAGATAAAGGATGCAATTAATGAAGTAAAGGCCTCAATTCAAAGCACAAACAACCGATTAGACCACATGGAGAACAGAATCTCGCTCTTAGAAGATGATCATTCCAAAAATGAACGCATAGTTTCTAATCTAGGAAAAAATATCCGACAGCAGGAATCTGATATTGAAGAAATATGGGCCCATTTTAAGAGAGCTAACCTAAATATAATTGGAATAGAGGAGGGAAAAGAAAGTGAAACCAAAGGGATCAACAATCTCTTCAAGGAAGTAATAGCAGAAAATTTTCCAAACATAGAGCAAGAGGTTGATACACAGGTCCAGGAAACTTATAGAACTCCCTTTAGACAGGATCGGAGAAGAGGATCCGCACGCCACATAATTGTCAAAATGACCAATGTGGAAGCCAAGCAGAGAATCTTAAAGGCAACAAAAACAAAGGGCCAAGTGACATTCAGAGGCAAACCAATTATAATCACTCCAGACTTCCCAAACCAAGTCATGAGAGCCAGAAGGGCTTGGAGTAACATATTCCCAATTTTGAAAGAAAACAACTTCCAGCCAAAAATTTTCTACCCAGCAAAACTTTCTATCAAATTAGATGGAGAAATAAGAAGCTTTCATGACAAACAGAAACTGAAGGAATTTATGTCTTCAAAACCAGCACTAGAGAAAATACTCAAAGAGATTAACTACAAAGAAGAAATAGGTAACACACACCAGAACCAGAGAAACAAGAGTTTCCATCCAACAGTCAACTAAGATTGGTTATCTGTGGAGATTCATTACTTATGTTAGTCTTTTACCTATCTCTAAATGGTATTGTTTGCCTTTATTTTTGTTAATTTTTAGGATTTCTAGTTGGAATATTAATATGCCTTCAGATATAGCATTTGGAAATATTTTATCCCATTCTATTAGTAACTGTTAACTCTGTTTACATTGTCTTTGGATATATAATTTTTTTTTATTTTTTAGGGTTTGTATACTCTTCTGTTGCCTGTGCCATTGAAATCATATCCAAGAAATCACTGCCAATTTCAGTGTTGTGAGCTTTTATGACCCAGATTTTCTCCTAAAAGTTTATAGTCTTAAGATTTATATTTAGGTCTTTTATCTATTTTGAGTTAATATTTGTATATGGGATTAGGTAAGGGTCCAACTTTATTCTTTTCCATGTAATTATTATGTTTCAACAATATTTAGTTAAAAGATTATTATTTCTACCACCAAATGTTCGTGGAAACCTTGTCAAAAATAACTTGACAATATAGGAAAGAATTTAGCTCTAGGCTTTTATTTAACTCCAATGGTTTATATATCTGCCTTTAGAATAGTACTACACTGTTTCAATTATTGTAGCTTTATATGGTTTGAAATCAGAAAATATATATCTTCTAGCTTTGTTCTTTTTCAAGATCGTTTTGGGTATCTAGAGTCCATTTTCCATATTAGGCTAGATTTTTTTTCCTGAAAAATAAATATATAAATATATGATAGTTTCACCTAAAAAAATAGAAAAAAAATATTCTCTGGTAAGAAAGAAAGTAAAAAGAAATATTGAAATGTTATCTTTAAGTCATCAAAAGCTTGGTATCAGACAAATGAAACTGTTATGTGAGATTATCATTTTTAATTTTGGATAAATTGCTATAATACTAGATGTCAACCACTAAGCCAAGCATGGGAGGGAGGGATGGGGAGAGAATGGGGTGGGAATCGGGTGGGGGCTGACTGGGCGATGTGTGCATGTATGTCTACAAAAGTTTGTATCCCACTATGATGTATGAATGCAGTGCACCAATAAAAAAAAAAAATACCAAAACAAACAAATGAAATAAAATAGGACTAGAGTGCGGCTCAGAGGTAGAATGTCCCTGGGTTCAATCCCTAGCACCGAGACAAGACAAAGCAAAAAAAAAAAAAAAAAAAAAAAAAAAAAAAAAAAAATAGAAGAATCAGAACCAAAGCTGCACATTTATGGCCAATTTTTTTTTGCTCCTTTTTTTGGGGGGGGAGGTGGTACTGGGTTCCTGGAAACCCTTCTATCTCCAGGCTACACTCCAGACTACAGACTTATTTTCTTACTTGTTTTATTTGGAAACAGGGTCTCTTAAGCCAGCATGGCTGGCTTTGAACTTGTGTGATCCTCCCGTCTCCGCCTCCCAAGCGGGGATTACAAGAGTGCACCATCACACCCGCCCTTTTTTTTTTTAAACCAAGGTCTTGCTAAGACGTTGAGGGTTTCACTAAGTTGCTGAGGCTGGCCTTGAACCTGGGATCCTCCTGCCTCAGCCTCCCAAGTCCTTGGATTACAGGTGCATACCACCATACCTGGTCTTTTTAAACTCTTAAATGATATTTTAAATAAATAATTTCAGGTAAATTTCACTCTGTTTTGTTTATATTGTAGAACTTAGTGAAATACAGAGACATATTTTAGGTTTTGTGATTTTTTTCTTAATGAGTCTGATATTTAGACTCACTTCTCCAGGGTGCCCCATTCTTTTAAGTACTATACTGTTCTACCTGCCTGGAACCTGTCCTTCCTTCCTGTGGCCATCTGTTGAAGTCTATGGCTCAGGTTCCACTACCTCCTGGGGAGCCTTGTGTGAGTCACTGAAACTAACCAGTACCTTCTCTCAACATTCTGCACCATATATGAGGCACTTTTCACGTATTTCTGTTATTATATTTAAATTTTATTTCCTTGGAAGACTTGAAGTTTTCAGTGCTTGTACCCATTTTATCTATTCCTATTAAGTCTCTTAGGCCTTGCGGGCGCTCAATAAAGTTCTGATGAAAGGGTGAAATTTGTAGTGGCTTTGAGATGGTAGGCATGCCTAAGATATGGAGAGGATGTTTTTGTTTCTTCAAATGACTGAAAAAAAGGAAAACAGACTTAAACTGTTTGGGGAGGGATTCACAGTCAGTAGTACACTGAGGTTCTAAACATGGGCATATGCAGGGAGGAAGATTGGAGGGGCTTGGGGACCTTATCTAGAAATCTTTAACAATAATTCAAGCTGGGTGTGGTGGCGCACTCTTGTAACCCCAGTATTCGGGAGCCTAAGACTGGAAGATCGAGGTTCGGAGATAGCCTCAGCTACTTAGTGAGGCCCTCCGTAACTTAGTGAGACCCTGTTTCAAAATAAAGAATAAAAAATAGGCCGGGTGTGGTGGCGCATGCTTGTAATCCCCGTGCTTGGGAGGCTGAGATAGGAGGATCGCACAGGTTCGAAGCCAGCCTCAGGTGCTTAGTGAGGCTCTCAGCAACTTAGTGAGACCCTGTTTCCAAGTAAAGTATAAAATAGGTCTGGGAGTATAGCCCGGAGGTAGAAAGTCTCTGGGTTCCACCCCCAGTACCACCAAAAATAAATAAATAAATAAATAAATAAATAAATAAATAAATAAATAAAAAAATAGGAGTGGGGTTGTAGCTCAGAGGTCGAATGTCACTGGGTTCTATCTCCCAGACCTGGGGAGGGGGGGGGGGAATCAGCTTTTGGAATAACTAAGAAATACCTTTTGTTTTCGAAAGATCACAAAACCTAAAAACATCAGATTGGCTCCTTCATAGCAGTCTATAGTATGCTGAGCATCTGGGAGAAGTTTGGCTAATTTAGAAATATAAAACCACATCTAAAAAGGGTCCTGTGGCTGGGCATGGTGGTGCACACTTGTAATCCCTGTGTTTGGGAGGCTGAGACAGGAGGATAGCACAGGTCCGAAGCTAGCCTTGCTGGCTTAAGAGACCCTGTTTCCAAATAAAAATATAAAAAATAGGTCTGTGAGTGTAGCCCGGACTAGAGGGGTTTCCAGGAACCCCAGTACCACCAAAAAAATAAAAAAAGGAAAAAAAAATACAAAGGGTCCTGAGGCTGTCATCTTCACAACATCTCTGTTGAGAAGTGCATCTCTGGCCAATAGAAATTAAAGTGTGTGTGTGTGTATGTGCATGTGTGTGTGTGCGTGCGTGCGTGTGTGTGTGTGTGTGTGTGTGTGTTTCATTTTATACATCTTTCAAGTGTTTAAATCCTACCTTGTATTAGAATGATGTTCTGTACTTGTTATCTACAGATTAGAAGCTCGTTGAGGGCAGGGCTCTGGACATCACTGGGTTTGTTCCCTGGGACTCCTCAGGGAACTTCCTCAGCCATGTTGATAACAGAGATTCCTGGCTGCATCATGTGCGACCTCAGTTAGTGAAGCAGGTGGCCAGGATAGCATAGATATTTTTGGTAGTAATAGGTGCTCATCAGTACCAACTCAGTGAGTGGAAATGCCATTTCAGACCGTTTTATGCTTCAGAACCCTTCAGGTAAGAAGCCAGAACATTCAGAGTTCCCTAGGTAAGGGAAGCTTCCACTAAATGCAGAGGAAATCCAATTTCACCTATTTGATGTCATTTTAATTGGAACATTGGACATGTGTTTAATTACTTGAACGTCGGCTGAGAAGGCCATTGCAATAAAGTGAAGATCGGATCTCTACTGTTTGGTTTGGGGTGTGTTAGTATAAATATTAACTCAGCAAGATTGAGGAAAATAGCTCCAAGAGTGAGCGAGAAGATCTCAGAGTTCTGAGAGGTGAGCTCCATCCCGTTAACGGACAGTCCCAAGATTCTCACAGTTCCCGTTGCTTGACACACTGCCGGCGGCAGAGCGATAGCAGTGGGTGAGCTCAGAAAGGAAGCCTGAGAGGATGGCGAGCTTCTTCACCTGCTTGGGGAAGGCAGAAATGGGAGCAAACCAAGGAAGCTGCTCCGAACCTTTTGTGTGCTAAGGAGAACAAATGGAGGCAAGAATTGCTGCCTGTTAACTTTTCAGTTGACATATAAGGCAGATCCATCAAAGAAAATTAAAAGTATCCCTAATTCTACAACCCAGTGATAGCCACAGTTATACCTTCCCTATTCTCCCAGAGATAGATTATTGTGTAAGTAAACACACACAGGCTAAAATTTCCCCCCCAAGAAATGGAATTAGAAATACATATTGTCTTGGAACCCCTACATTTTCATAATATGTTATGAACATCAGTTTATGTCTATAAAAGTGGTATTCTTCAGCTGGGTGTGGTGGCCCATTCCTGGAATCCTAGGACTTGGAAGGCTGAGACAGGAGAATCATGTGTGAGGCCAGCCTCAGCAACTTAGTGAGACCTTGTTTCAAAATAAAAAAGCCGGGCGTGGTGGCGCACGCTTGTAATCCTCGCACTTGGGAGGCTGAGACAGGAGGATTGCACAGGTTCGAAGCCAGCCTCAGCTACTTAGTGAGACCCTGTTTCCAAATAAAATATAAAATGGGTCTGGGAGTATAGCCCGGAAGTAGAAAGCCTCTGGGTTCCACCCCCAGTACCACCAAAACAAAACAAAATAAATAAAAAGGGCTGGGGATGCAGCTCAGAGGTAGAATATCTTTGAGTTCAATCTCCACTACCATAAAACAAAAAATGGTATTCTTCAGGCTGGCTTTACCATATCTAAATAAAACAAATCACCTTTAGTTGCACATGTAATTTTGTATTTTCTCACTATTGTGAATAAAGTTTACCATGAACATGTTTAGAACCAAATCTTTTTTAATTTTCTTAGAATAAATACATAATCTATTTTGTATTAGTAATTAACATGTTAATATGCTCATGTAATGTGCTATTAATGTGTAAAATGCTACATATTAATACATGTATATTTCCTATATTTGTGAATATTGATTTTGTAGCTTTTATTGGAACTTCTTTCTTCAACCTGGGAGTCATAGGAGGTCATCTCTGAATTTCTTTCCCACAACTGTAGTGGTTATAGGAGACAAAAATACCATGGATCATTAGCGTTTAGGCTCACTCTGCCAAGACAGGACATCTCCCATCTTATAAAATGGGCTGTATACTTAAAACTCCCCTTGGACTAACAGTTACTGGTTGTTATATTGGACACTGTGATTGTTCAGTAGCAGCATTCCAACCTCCCTCATTGTTAGCCTGTTTGGGATTTGGGGAAGGGACGGGAGGGATCATGACACCCTCTCCAGCTTACTTTCTCAGTAAAGAAGCACATAGCTCTACTTCTGTTTGTAGTCTTCCAGTAGTCACATGGGGAGCCAGCCTTGCCATGATATAATCCTGCGGGATGCAGCCCACCCTGAAGTTGACCCTATTACTAGATTTTTAATTTATGTAAGGCAATATATTCTAGTTATTACTTGTGACATGATTTTTGCTGTGTGTGTGTGTTGTGTGTGTTGCTGGGGATTGAACCCAGGGCCTCGTACATGCTAGGCAAGTGCTATACCACTCAGCTATATCCCCAGCTCTGCTTTTTTCAGTTTAAGTCAGGTATTTGGTCCCCAATGCGTGTAACTATGTTAGAGCATAGAGATTCTAATATCAACTATCATATTTATTTCTCTTTCCAGCAAATTCACAACTTGCTTATTTTGTATGTATGTTGCACCTGTTTTACGACCTCAGAATAGCAGCCCTCCACGCGGCCTGGATCAGTCACACCCCGCTCAGCTCAGTCTGTCTCTGTGAATAGGGATCTCTGATCTTTGCTCAGGCTCTGGCTTCCCCTTTACCCCGCCTTTCCAGCTGCCTGTTGGTCATGATGGATAGATTTTCATGCTCACTTGCACCTCGACACAGTCCTCAGTGGGTCCTCCTTTACTCTGGCCGACTTTCCTCCCGTATGACTTCCTGTTCCTCCCAATCCCCCATTCAACAACAACCAGTTCTCCATTCCCTGAGTGTGCACCCAAGTACGCCAGCTGAGTTGCAACTGTTCCTTTTCATTGCCCCAATCTAATCAATAATCGCTTCTCCTACTTGAGGAATATATTTTGGAACCCTCTCCCTCCCCTACCTTACCTAGTCTTCCTGCCATCTTGACACCTCAAATCCTCTCTGACCCATCACCCTCTTCATAATAGTTAAGGTCCTAGATAATCAGTGAGGCAGTGTGATGCTCACATGCTCCCCTCCCTCCTGATTCCCATTGGCAGTTCCCTGGTCCTGCAAAATCCAATCCTACACTATGGTAGTGTGAAAAGGCGCCAGAGGCCTGGGCTAGCCAGAAGAAAGAGCCTAGTAGCTACAAAGTTACTTCTTCAAAGGTAGTTCTTGTTGCTGCTTCTCCTCCTCTTCCTCCTCCTCTTCTTCCTCCTCTTCATTCTCCTCTCCTCCTCCTTCTTGAACCAGAAGAGTTGAGTGTAGGCTTTTAATTCCAACACTTGGGAGGCTGAGACAGGAGGATCACACAGGTTCAAAGCCAGCCTCAGCTACTTAGTGAGACCCTGTTTCAAAATAAAGAATAAAAAATTGGGCTGGGGCTGTATCTTGGAGGTAGAAAGAACGCCCCTGGGTTCAATCCCCAGCACACACTAAAATAAATAAATAAATAAATAAATGCAAACAAACACTAGGAGGAGGGTATACAGAGCATGGAATTAGAATGCTTCCTTGGCCACCTTTAAAAAGCACAGCTGAGCCAGGCGTGGTGGCACACGCTTGTAATCCCAGCATTTGGGAAGCTGAGACCTGATGATCATGGTTTGCGGACAACCTCAGCTACTTAGTGAGGTCCTCTGCAACTTAGTGAGACCCTGTCTCAAAATAAAGAAATAAGAAATAGATCGGAGGTCAAATACCTGTGGGTTCCATCTCCAGACCTGCAAAAACCAAAACCAAAAACGCACAGCTGCCACCCAGCGTGGTGGCACATGCTTTTAATCCCAGCACTTGGGAGGCTGAGACAGGAGGATCACACAGGTTTGAAGCCAGCCTCAGCTACTTAGTGAGGCTCTCAGCAACTTAGTGAGACCCTGTTTCCAAATAAAATGTAAAATAGGCCTGGGAGTGTAGCCCAGAGGTAGAAAGCCGCTGGGTTCCATCCCCAGTACCACAAACAAAACAAAACAAACTCTACCTGAGCCCTGGGCCTCCTTTCCTTTTAATTCTGTGCCACAGAGGCAAAAATAAGCCAGTTTGAAAAAGCACTGTTTTCTTCTGATGGGGAAGCAAAGAAACAAAATGGGTAAAGCCAAATCTCTTTATGAGACTGGAAAAGAAAAGGCCTGGGACACCATGTTGATAGCTCTTGTCCTATGGCCTCTTTGGACCCTGTCTCCCACTCCACATCAATACACGTGAGGATTTGCACAGAAGACTCTGCTATTTCCTGCCCACATCTGGGCCTCACATCTGTGTTGCTTCCTGTGCCACAATGCCTTCTGGGAGATTCATACTCTTCTTAAGGGGTAATGTGCAAGTAGTTCTACTCTCTTGTGTCCTTTGTGTGTTAATACCTCTATTAAATTTTCATGTGTTGTATGGGGGGTTCATATTCAATACAAGTTTCAGGAAAACAGATATTTGGGTCTGTACGTGCCTAGAGAGTGGACTCCCCCACCAGAACAATATCACCGTATCAAATCATTAAACAATACCTGAAAATGCATCTTATGAATAACAAAGGGAAGTCCGTTTTCACTGTGGACAGGTTGACTGAAGACGTGGAGGGACGTGCGAAGGTGTTTGCAGTAAAGGCAAGGGTAGCGGAGCTCGTGTCTGAGAGGGAGCAGTGTAGGCATCAAGGTAAGAGATAAACAAGAACAGTGCTGGGCACAAAGCAGCTCCTTGAACATTTGTTCCTGAATTTATCTACTCTGTCAGCTCCTTCTCAGGAACCAGATCCAGAGAGGGCAGGAAAATGGGAATTATTGCAAGGTAAAGGCCCTGCCACCTCTTTCTCTCTACAAGAGGTGAAAGGTGGATGGCTCTCTACCAAGGATGTCTAGTTCAAGAATTCCAGAGTGATACCATCACATTCTCTTAGGCGGGCCAAAGCTGTGAGAACCGTTGAATGCATTAACACATTTAAATGTGTTCTTTTTAAAGGAG
Source organism: Muscardinus avellanarius (assembly GCF_963383645.1). Classification (NCBI taxonomy): domain Eukaryota; kingdom Metazoa; phylum Chordata; class Mammalia; order Rodentia; family Gliridae; genus Muscardinus; species Muscardinus avellanarius. The sequence goes on along the minus strand of NC_137791.1, from coordinate 119,117,777 downwards.
TGTTGGATAGATTCTGATTTACACAGTATCAGCCAGGCAGGGAGCCCTCTGAGCAGAGTACATGTCCCATGCAATCATGTGGTACACACTTTTTCACAGAGTAAATGCTTAGCCACAGGATAAATCTTATGGGAGCCTACAGTCCTTGTTTATTTTGTTGGGACTGCTTCTACCAATAAGCTGTGAGGTGCATATTTAAGTGGGTCAAGAAATCCAGTATTATTTCCATATGTGAGTGTGGTTTTAAGCAGTCCCACTCCCCTTTGCCCACTGGAATCACTTAATGAGTTTTAATAAATACTGGGGTCCATCCAGTCTTAATTCTCTTTTAATTGGTCTGGGATGTTGCCGGGACAAATGGAGCTTTTTAAAATTCTATTGAGCAACTAGGACTGATAACTACCAAAAGGCTGTCAAAGATCTCCAGCTAATACGGTTTAAAGTTTACAGTGTCTGTAGCCTCATTGCAAGACCTCTGATGGCCCTTTTCCCCACAGCAATGAACTTCCAGGAAAACGCGAGAGACCTGCAAGCATACCTACACATCGCATGCATCTCAGCTAAAGACTGCAGACGTCCCAGCGTGGCGCAGCCTATAGTCCCAGTATTTGGGAGGCTGAGGCAGGAGGATCGCAAGTTCGAAGTCAGTGCCAGCACCTTAGCGAGACCCTCAGGAATTAAGTGAGATCATGTTTCAAGTAAAAAAAAATAAGTCGGGCGTGGTGGCGCAGGCTTGTAATCCCAGTATTCGGGAGGCTGAGACTGGAGAACAGGGTTCATGGACAAGCCTCAGCTACTTAGCGAGGCCCTTCGCAACTCAGACACTTTTTCAAAATTAAAAGGACTAAAAAATGAGGCTGGGGGTGTAGCTCAGACGTGCAATGTCCCTGTTCCACCCCCAGTACCGCAATAAAATAAAAAGGGCTAGGAGTGTAGCTCGGTGGTAGAATGCCCCTGGACTCCATCCTTAGTACTAAAAAAGAAGAAAAAAGACTCTGGGCCAGTTCCAGGGACACGCCCTCGCCCGCATAGGGACCCGGCGCCCACACTCGCCCCGCCCAGGTCCCGCCCAGCCCCTGCACCAGCCTATCACTGGGCCCCGCCAGTCGCCCCGCCCAGGCCCCTCCCCGCTCCAGCCTATCGCTGGACCCCGCCAAGCCCCGCCCATCCCCAGCCCATCCCGCGCCACCTCCTTCCTCTCGCGAGGAGACCCCGCCGGAAGTGTCTCGCGCGCGCGGCGGGGCGGCGCGGAGGGTCCTGCGCGCGGCCGGCCCGGGGAGCGGGAGGGGGCATCTGGGCCTGGTCCGCGGCGCAGGGTCCCCTCGCCGCGATCGCCGCGGATTGGGGCAGCTGGCCGAGGCTGGTGGCCTGGGGCTCTGCGGGCATCCCACCGGGGCGTGGTTCCAGGGCCGCCCCCATGTTGCGCTTTCCGACCTGTTTCCCATCCTTCCGGGTGGTGGGAGAGAAGCAGCTGCCGCAAGAGATCATTTTCCTGGTCTGGTCACCTAAGCGGGATCTCATTGCCTTAGCCAACACCGCGGGCGAGGTAAGTGAGCCGGCGGTCGGCCTGCAGTGGGCCGAGAGCCCAGCCCAGCCCTGTCCCCGTGGGCCTCTGCGCCAGCCTCGGTTTCCCTCACTGCAGGCCTGGGGGGCCACCTGTGTACCCCGCCCTGCCCTGGACGGCTGTAAGCATTAAGTGAAAGTGTAAAAGACTATCTGCCAAAGGTGATATATATGCCCGTTTTCTGTATCTTATGGCCAAAAGAAGTTTTCACAGAGCTTAACACGACTACACAGCCCTGAATCCTCAAGTCGCTTCCGTTCATTTATTTGTCTCTTGAAAAGCCCATGATGTGCCAGCCTCTCAGGCACTAAACAGTAAATCTACGGACACTGCCCTAATTCTGCTTTTAGGTTAGTAGCTGAATAAGGATGAATTGTTGTCAAGCCCCACAGCAGATGTGCTTGCATGTAGCTCCCACAGGGGAGGCTGAAGAGTTTATGGCCTGTAGTCCAGGTTTTATTCCTGGGCTGGATAACCACCATCCACCCAAAATAGCTGACAGAATGTGTGTGGCTCTTGTCAGTTGGCATTACTATTTAGCACCACATACTGCTTCATCAACCATAAGCCGATGGTACCCAACTTTCTACTGAGAGGTAGTACTAGGCAGCCATTTTGAAAGGAAACCTTCACCTGCGCATCTTTCCTCTTTTGGGCATTTGGCAAGTTTACTCGATAGTGATCAGATAAAGTTGTGTTGTGTGCAATCATGTTCAGGGACTGGGTGATAAGGAAATCTTAGCAGTCCAAAGACCCAGTAGGAAGGACGTTGATGGCCAGCTCCTTAGGGCTCTCCATAGGTCTTCTTGTCTTCCTCTTTTGGAACCCTGTCATGGCTCTAGAGAGCAATACAGGTAGTAGTCATGATAGGATGAGAGAAGGTAGAGGGGCAGGGCATAGTTAGGCATAATAGTAGACGCTGTTGCTTCTGTTTCTCTAAGAAGAAGCAGGGCATTGTCTAAGAGCGAATATGGAGAAGAAAGTAATTGAGAGGAGAGAAAGAAGAGGAGTGAAAAAGTTAACAAGGTTGGTAATAGGACTGCCGGTCAATATTAAGAGCCACGTGTGGTTAGTGGTCTAGTAATTTGAGAAACCAGTGGGTGTGGTTGTATGTATTTCTTCATTCTCTTTGGCTGTGAGGGTGCAGGCATGGTTAGGTTGTACCAGGATTATTGTTTTGTAAGTATGAGAAAGCAAAGGAGTTAATGTTATATATGCAAGGGGAGCAATTTTAGTGACGAGCCGGAGGTTCTAGCCTGATCAAGGAGGCAGGTGAGGTGGGAGAATCAACAGATTGAATGCCCTGGAGAGGTTGAGGAACTGGAGTGGGGTTTTAGTAGAGATCAACTGGCAGGATAGAGACAGTGGAGGGAAAGTGGGAATGAAAATTTGAAACAGATTTCGGCGGCATTATATTGTCAGTGGTGGCCAGGCTGAGGGTGTGTATGACTTTAAAAGTAGCTGAAGTGAGGTAGAAGATGTGGTCATAGAAGAAGTCATTGGGAAGTGTCTCCAAGAATGGTAGTGAGTACTATTGGAAAGCACAAGTGAGCCAGGAGTCTTCAAGGAATGAGGGGGATAGGGTGGGGGCCTGTGGACTGAGAGAACTGTATTAAGAGTGATAGTGGTATGGGGTGCATACGTTAGAGAAGTCATCAAGAAGTGGCATCCAAATCGCGAGGATACCTTCACCGGTAGTATTTCAGAGGACAGAATGGCCAACACCTGTAAACGTTACAGGGAAGCAGTGTCTTCAAGTGAGAGGCACATTTCAGAGAAAAAGAAAAAAAGAGGGGATCGTGATGGCACATACTCATGAATGCCAACGGGTACAAAGGGTTTCAGAAGTAGCCGGGCGTGGTGGCACACGCTTGTAATCCCCGCGCTTGGGAGGCTGAGACAGGAGGATCGCACAGGTTTGAAGCCAGCTTCAGCTACTTAGTAAGGCTCTCAGCAACTTAGTGAGACACTGTTTCCAAATAAAATTTTAAAAAAAAGGTCTGGGAGTATACCCCGGAGGTAGAAAGCCTCTGGGTTCCACCCCCCAGTACCACCACCAAAGGGTTTCAGAAGTAAGGTGGTTGAGGGTTTGATGGTTCCAGAAAAGTCTAGGGGCTGAGCAATTCCTTTGGAGTCCTAGATTTGTTGTGTGACTGTTGCTACCAGGAGTGGAGGGCGCTCTGAGCTGTGAAGGAAAATGGAGCCGTGGTCAGAGGACAAGGAGATTGGGAGGGGTCTTTTCAGAAGTTCACATTCTCCTGAGTCTTTTCTTCCTTATTTTCAATAGTTGTATAGAGGACAGAGTAATGGGAGGCTTGGGTTTGAAGCTGAAGGGGTCCTGGGGCATCATTTTGGCCCTCCAAGATGGACATTTACTAGTGTGGAAATGCAAATGTAGAATGGATAAGTGACTTGTCTAAATCCATACCTAGAAAGTGACACAAATGAAATTAGATGTCAACTTGCCTGATCCTAAGTTTAATTGTTGTTGTGTGTGTGTGTGTGTGTGTGTGTGTGTGTGTTACTGGGGATCGAACCCAGGGGCATTCTACCTCTGAGCTACACCCCTATCCCGAATTTTTATTCTTTATTTTGAAACAGGGTCTCACTAAGTAGCTGAGGCTGGCCCCGTACCTGCAATCCTCCTGTCTCAGCCTCCCAAGTACTGGGATTACAAGTGTGCAAAGTTTAATTTTTTGACTATAGCACAGCTATGTTTTTTGTGCTGTGTTTTTTATTTCTTTTGTTCTTGTCATCTCCTTTGATGGTCTTCTTATTCCTTTCTAAAAGGTTAGTATCCTGTGGACACAAATGATAGGCAAATGTATATGGCACAGGGTTAAACTGGGCTTTTTCATTTCACCCATTGCTTGCAAATACCTTACATACATTCAAACACTCTCCCCCTGTTCTCCCGGTAAATATTTTACCGAGAGATGAACATTTTTAAAAATTTTGCAGCCAGGCGTGGTGGCGCACACTTGTAATCCCAGCATTCGGGAGGCTGAGACCGGAGGATCGCGGTTCGTGGGCAGCCTCAGCTACTTAGTGAGGCCCTCTGCAACTCAGTGAGAAGACCTGGTTTCAAAATAAAGAATTAAAAAAAAAAATAGGGCAGGGAGTGTATCTCGGGGGTCAAATGCCCCTGGGTTCCATCCCCAAACCGGCAAAAAAAAAAAAAAAAAAAAAAAAATTACATTGTGGAATCCAGATTTGGTTTTGAAAATGCATTTTTAATTTTCTTCCATCATGTGTGTTTCATCTTAGGTTTTACTTCATCGACTTGCAAGTTTTCAACGAGTTTGGAGTTTTCCACCAAATGAAAATACAGGAAAGGAAGTGACCTGTCTGGCTTGGAGACCCGATGGCAAACGTAATAACAATATTACATAATGTGTATTTTTTTACTTTCATGGAGAGTATTCTACAAAGAATGCCTGTTTTCAGAAAGAATTAATTTTAGTATACATTTTTAGAATGATTTAATATCTTCTCATAGAACTCAGACGAATTTTACCATCTTATTTCTTGGCAACAGTAATACTGACGTGAAAGCTAATGGAGTAAACAATACTTTGGGCTTGTTCTCACACCATTTGGCTCTAGCACCGCCTCTCTACGGCTATTCAATACCATACTGGCCTTTTTCTTCCTAAAATACATTTCAGCACTATTGTGTTTCATAAATGCTCTGTGCGTTTGCTGCACCCGAGGGACCATCACCTTTCTCTCCATTTCCGTGTGATCTTTTCCTCCCGCTGCCTTTTATGTTGGAGCTTGGTTTACCTCTAATAACCGAACCCTTCTTCCACGTGTCACTTTACAAAGACAGCCCTTATTTGAGCTTTTGTACACATACAGTCAATACAGTCAAATGCCGTAAACCCTACAGCCTCAAGTTCTTCTCTGCTAGTGGTATTTTAACCAAAAGAGTGAACCTTTTTTTGTAAACGGGTGATATTATAGATGAATATTAAGTGAAAATTCTCTGAAAGCCTATCGCTTAGAGATAATAACATTTCTATTTTGGTGAACAACCTTTCCAGCATTTTTTGATAAAATACATATATGTAGAGGTCTGCGTGTACAGTTTATCAGTCATTTGTTGTATGCTAGTTATGTTTTTTTTTTTTTCTCTTTTGGTTCTATGTACCACATTAATGTTAACGATTCATAGTAATCCATTATATATACTGTAATTTACTTAATCAACCCCATTTGGTGGATATTCAGATCATTTCTAGGTTTGGGCTTTTATAAGCAGTGCCGTAGAAACTTTCTGAACACTGGGAAGAACGTCCGGTGATTAGCTCCTTCAGTTAATACCCAGCAGTAGGATTTCCAGAAATGCTTTCAAAATTCTATGCTTATTCTGTACTTGTTTTGTTCAGAGTATGTATACAGTATGTATAGCGTCAAGGGACTTTCAGTACAATTTTTTGTTTGCTTTTTGTGATGCTAAGGATCAAACTCGGAGCCTTGCCCATGGGAGACAAGTTGCTCTATTACTGTGCTACATTCCTAGGTCTAACATAAGGAAAATAATAAATTATAAGTAAATAATAAATAATAATTAAATCGTATTATTTATCCAAAAACATGGGATTTCAAAGTTACATTATGAAACCCACTGTGTGTTTAAAGGTATATAAGTAGAATCTAATTCGTCGTTTTAAAAGTCTGTCTTAATGTTTTTGACAGTAAGCTTTTTGTTGAATAATGATTATTTCCAGATTAATTTGAATTGTTTTTTAAAAAGGAGGCTGGCATTGCCCCGCATTTTGCCAAGTTCTGTGTGGTGGTATGCAGCGACACTCACTGCTCTTTATGTATAAAGTCTTAAATATGTTAGGAAGATATATAGGGAAACTACCCCAGAGTCATAGGAAGAGGGCTCAGCGGTATTCCATGGACTTGTTTCCCATGCTAGGATAGAAGCATAAAAGAGGAATAAAAAGACTTCCAAGAACACAGCAGATGCAGCCACTTCCTGTCTTTCAGACCTGTTTATGGGTCTGATAGGTGGCGATAATTCTTTACATGTTGTGATCTGTTCTATATTTTCTGTTGACAACAGGGTTCCAGTCTGGAGACTCTGATATGTTAGACATTAAGTACAATATGTGAGAAAGTCGTAGATCACTCATGAATAATAAAAAAAATAAGCTTAGGCAATAATGTGATTGTATGCAAAGATCTGTTTAGTTTTTAAAATAATAAAGGAGCAATGTACTTAAACGTATTGAAGTCAGCCACTAAGCCAAGCATGGGAAGGAGGGAGGGGGAGGGGATGGGGTGGGAATTGGGTAGGGGCTAAATGGGCGATGTGTACATGTATGTTCACACAAGTTTTTTACCCCAAGATGATGTATGAATACAATGCACCAAAAATTTTTTAAAGTATAAAAAAAATAATAAAGGAAGAATTTTTAGATGAAGTGATTCTGTAAGATGTGTTTAAAATAGTAAAACTGGGCAATAGATGAAATACCCATTCATTTTTCTCAAATGTTACACTAGTTTATTTTGATTGTTTTCTCATTTTAGTTTTGGCTTTTGCTCTTGCTGACACCAAGAAAATTATTTTATGCGACGTAGAAAAACCTGAAAGCTTGCACTCTTTTTCTGTGGAGGCTCCAGTTTCTTGTATGCATTGGATGGAAGTGACTGTAGAAAGCAGGTAATGAGAAAAGAAGTGGTTCCCAAGTACTCAGCATATGCATATTACGTTGAAATTTTGGTTTCAAGTTTATCAAGATGAAACGTTTTAATACTGTTAGGTTTTGGTTTTTTCTTCTAGAATTTTTCGTACTGGTGCAACACTGCCTGAATGGTGAAGATTATTCTTTTTAGTCACTAGTAGCTTATATCAGTGATTTATAGTTTCAAGTAATATTAAAGTACTGGTGAGGAAATTGAGGGTCTGCTTTCCTATTCACCAAATACTTTTGTCTGGAGCTTTGTCCTTTGTGGCTTAGTCAATTTTCTTAGTATATGAAAAGTGCTAAATTGAGCATTCTGATCTGATACTAAATGACTTCTGTGTCCGTGGTCCTCATATTTTCTTTGTTTCATGAAAGCAGTTTTAGTTTTTGTAGTCAAGTAATACACCTGGCTCATGAGAAAGATGAACTGAGGATTCAGTGAGTTTGACTAATTTTTTTAATTTTTTTTTGTCTGGGGATGGTACTTATCTTTCCTTTAGCTTTTTCTTTCTAACTCAGTTTTACTAAGTTAATATCAAATGAGTTTGTAAATCCTGAATGTTAATAATACAAATGGGTATGTGAGAGCCGGGCATGGTGGCACACGCTTGTAACACCAGCGCATGGGAGGCTGAGACAGGAGGATCACACAGGTTCAAAGCCATCCTTGGCTACTTAGTGAGGCTCTCAGCAACCTAGTGAGACCCTGTTTCCAAATAAAATATAAAGTAGGGCTGGGAGTATAGCCCGGAGGTAGAAAGCCCCTGGGTTTCACTCTCAGTACCACAAAAAATAAGTAAACAAACAGGTATGTGAATTTCTGGAAGGCGAGAGGAACAGAACATGCCTTATTAACCTGCTCAGAGCTCCCAACAGGCCTCCTACTAAGAATTGAGAAATACCACGCGGACATTTTGGGTCTCCTCGGCACAGCCAACGTGTGTGAAAGTGGGAAAAGAACTTTCCACATCTCCACTGTTTCGCTTGCTCACTCATTTATTTCCATCCTTATAAATAGAGGTAGAATTGAGAAAGAAATGGAAATAAATAAGATTTCGTCAAAAGGTATAGCTAGGTTGTCGAATTCTCGGGGATGTGTAAGCCATGGAACCAGTATTAATTGGAGAGTTTTAAAAATTACTTTTAGATCCGGGCGTGGTGGCGCACGCTTGTAATCTCCGCGCTTGGGAGGCTGAGACAGGAAGATCGCACGGGTTCGAAGCCAGCCTCAGCTGCTTAGTGAGGTTCTCAGCAACTTAGTGAGACCCTGTTTCCAAATAAAATATAAAAAAAGGTCTGGGAGTATAGCCTGGAGGTAGAAAGCCTCTGGGTTCCACCCCCAGTACCACCAAAAATAAATAAATAAATAAATAAATAAATAAATAAATAAATAAATAAATAAATAAAAAAATTACTTTTAGTACTTGTATCTTTACTTGTGGTTTCTTAATTGAGAGTTAAAAATAAATTCTTGGTCAGTATCTGGATACTGAATAGATATGCATATACTTCATGTGCTGAGGAATTACATACTCATTCCTTTAATTGTAAAGTGTATAGGCTGATTTGTTTTGCAAAAATAACAAAAGAAATCCCTAGTTTTATAGTTCTCATTTGTGACTGTTAGATTTGAGTATTTTTACAATGGCTAATGTTTGTGACATTTATTTTGTGATGTTATAAAACTAGAAGGTTTTGTTTCTAAAAGTACTGAGTTCTGGGTTTTTGTTGTTGTTGTTGTTGTTTGTTTGTTTTTGTGGGTCTGGGGATGGAACCCAGGGCCATTCGACCACCGAGCTATACTCCCTGCCCTATTTTTTATTCTTTATTTGGAAACGGTCTTGCTAAGTTACGGAGGGCCTCACTAAGTAGCTGAGGCAGTCCGTGAACCGCGATCCTCCAGTTTTAGCCTTCCAAATGCTGGGATTACAAGTGTGCACCACCAAGCCCGGCTCTGGGTTAATTTTAAAGCATCATATTAAACAAATGTGATACGTGAATCTCAGTAAACAAAGCCATGTTGTCATCTTTTTGTTGTTGTTGTTGTTGTTCTGGGGATTAACCCAGAGGCGTTCATCTCTGAGCTATACCCCCCACTAGTCCTTTTTCTTTTTTTTTCATTTTTTTGTGGCACTGGCTCTGGAACCCAGGGGCATTCTGCCTCTGAGCTATACCCCCATCCTTCACTTACTTCTTTTCCATTTTGAAATCGTCTCATTAGGTTCCTGAGAGTCTTGCTGTGCTCCTGAGGCTATCCTTAAACCTTTCATCCTTCTGTCTCAGCCTCACAAGTACTGGGATTATAGACATGCAACCCTGCCCCTGGCTAGTCTTTATTTCTTTCTTTCTTTTTTTTTTTTTTTTTTTTTTTTGGTGGTACTGGGGTTCCTGGAAGCCCTGCTACCTCTGGGCTACACTCCCAGACCTATTTTTACATTTTTATTTGGAAACAGGGTCTCTTAAGCCAGTGCGCGCAGCTGGCTTCGAACCTGCGCGATCCTCCTGTCTCTGCCTCCCAAGCGCGGGGATTACAAGCGTGCGCCACCACGCCCGGCGGCTAGTCTTTATTTCTGCAGCAAGCTCTTGTCAAGTTGCCCAGACCCATGCTGAGTTGCCGAGCCTCGAACCTGTGATTCTCCTGTCTGGGTCTCATTAGTACTAGAAGATAGGCCTGTGTGTGTCTCCACACCCGGCTGCCTTGTCTTCTTACATGTGGATTTTTGCAAAGCGTACAGACTTCAGGTATGATAAAGTTTAAAGTAAAAGGTGTTTGTGTTTTGAAATAAAATCGCATAATACTAAAGTATAATATGTTTATTTTCTGGGTGATTTGGGCCATTTTTCCTCTTTCTCAAAAATCCCCACAAATATTTTTAAAGTTGCCCCTTTTATTTGATACTTGAACCTTTTGAAAGAAACAGAAAAGGTGCTCTTGCTTATGTACTTACGCAGTAGATCCCTACACTGAAACAAAAAAGTCATATCAAGAGAGTGACATTAAAATAACCAGATTTGCAAAAACCCAGGCAAATCTAGCCGGGAATGGTGGCTCACGCTTGTAATCCCCGCACTTGGGAGGCGGAGACAGGAGGATCGCGCTGGTTCGAAGAGAGAGCCTGTTTCCAAATAAAATATAAAATAGGTCTGGGCGTGTAGCCCCGAGGTAGAAGGGTTCCATCTCAGTACCACCAAAAAAATTAAAAATAAATAAAAAAAAATAAAAAACCCAAGCAAATCAAAGCTTGGGCAGTGAGCGCCATCTTATTTTGTAATCATTTATTAGCAGTCTGAGTTCTTTGCTAAAGGATACCGGTTAACTTCCTTTCCGTTGCACTTCTGTGACACACGCATGCGTATTTCACTCAGGCAGCACCTTAGAAACATGAGTCTATAACTGTAGTTACGTGTTGAACTTCTCAGCTGAATGCATTCGCTGTTTTTTTTGTGGGAAGTCATCTATTCTGATCTTTTAATGTGCAATGAAAGTTACATGTAGAAACCTAGAAAACTTGGGGTTCAGTACATAGAAGTTTCTTCTACAAAAGAATAGGTCTGTTGTAATTGCCATAGATAATTACAGTGTATTAACATATTATAAACACTATCTGCAAGGACTTTTAATCACAATAATTTCACATCAGAAAGGTATATATTCTTGTTCACTAAAATTATTAAGGCAGTTTGGAAACAAGAGAGATCCTCTTTCTGTTTTCTTAAGTTCCTCAGTGTTTGGCTACAGATAAACAAGCCACAATAAAAATATCAAAAATAAGGGTGTTAGCCGGGCATGTTGGCGCACGCTTGTAATCCCCGCGCTTGGGAGGCTGAGACAGGAGGATCGCGCAGGTTCGAAGCCAGCCTCAGCTACTTAGTGAGGCTCTCGGCAACTTAGTGAGACCCTGTTTCCAAAATAAAAAAAAAAAAAAGGTCTGGGAGTATACCCCGGAGGTAGAAAGCCTCTGGGTTCCACCCCCAGTACCACCAAATAAGAAATAAAATCAGTCTGGGGATGTAGCTCGGAGGTGGAATGCCTCTGGGTTCAATTCTCAGCACCACCAAATAAGCAGGTAGAGAAATGGAGAACTATGGGTATAACTCAGATAAAACCCTCCTGGGTTCAGTCCCAGTACACAAAACAAAGTTAATCTCCCATTTTAGGAGTCTTTTTTTAAGTGGACATATTTACTGCAAAGTAAAATCTTCACTGTACAATGCTGTGTCCCCTCCTTTCAGTGTCCTGACATCCTTCTATAATGCTGAAGACGAATCAAATCTTCTCTTACCTAAGCTTCCCACGTTGCCAAAAAAGTACGTATCAGACTTTCATTCTTTGGAATTAATCTTGTGTATTCTCTTTCCTCTACTTTTAACACTTTATTTTTTATCCTTATCTATTTCCCTAGTTATAGCAGCACCTCAAAAATATTTAGGTAAGATTTATTTTTTTTTTGTTTCAAGTGAAATGATCTTATATTAGAAAAATAAAATTGAAAGGTGACCCAATTTATTTTTGTATTTTAGTGAAGAAAATTCTGATGAAATTATTAAGCTCTTGGGCGATGTCAGGTAAGTCTTGCAGATGTCTTCACTAAGTTGCTATTCAGTCATATTTGAAGCAGTTCCTGCAAGTCTCAAAGCAAGTCTTTTAATTGTCCTCTTATTTCACATTGTCATTAATACCTCTGGACAGTATAACTGGTCTTTTGTTTTGTCGACTTTAATAATGTTATAATGTATCTTTGTTTATTTTAATAAGAAGGAAAAGGATAGAAGTACTAGAGTTTGTTACATTTGTTTACATTATCCGGGCTTCGTAGGCCTATTTAGTATGCTTTGCTTTATGTCTAATAAAACTGATAACACTTTGTATTAGCTAGAAGGACTGCTGTGTTACTGATTGTACATAATAATATTACTGTAAACTGATTTTTGTTAGGCTACAGGAAATTTTTCTTTCTTTCTTTCTTTCTTTCTTTCTTTCTTTCTTTCTTTCTTTCTTTCTTTATATTGAGGGTCTGGGAATGGAACCCAGGGACATTCGACCTCCGAGCTACAGCCCTGCCCTATTTTTTATTCTTCATTTTGAAACCAGGTCTCACTGAGTTGCAGAGGGTCTCGCTAAGTAGCTGAGGCTGTCCTTGAACCACTATCCTCTGGTCTCAGCCTCCCGAGTGCTGGGATTACAAACATGCACCACCGTGCCTGGCTTGCAGGAAATTTGTATTGTTCTTTGAAAAAAAGGAATCGAACTAGGCTTGGTGGCTCATGTCTATAATCCCAGTACTTGGGAGGCTGAGACGGGAGGATCACAGATTGGAGGCTAGCCTGAGCAATTTAGTGAGGCCCACCACAACCTAGGGAGACCCTGTTTCAAAATAAAGACTAAAAATAGAACTGTGGGTATAGCCCAGAGGTAGAATGCCCCTGGATTTAAACCCCCAGTTTCACACACACACAAAAAAAAAAGGACAGAAAAGAAAAACAGGAATAGGACTGATGTATTGAGTATTGAATATTGGTAGTTTTGATGTTTCAATTCCCTCTTGAAGGAAGGGAATTGAAGCATTGCTATTATTTGAGAGCAGTAACCCTTTGTATCTTGGTTTAAGAACTTAATCATCTCTGTTGTTAGCTGGTCCTCAGCTTGTTGCATTATTTTTAACTAGGCTTAATATCCTTGTCCTTGGTGGCAACTCTGGATTTATTGAACTTTACGCTTATGGAATGTTCAAAATTGCTCGAGTCACAGGGGTAAGATCTTCTTCAAAGTTTTCTTTATTGTTTTTCTTAGAATATAGTAGCCAGTTTACTTACGGAATGAGAATAAAGCAGTAAGGGGTCCGTTTTAGTTCAGTCATAAATATTTAGACATTAATTATCTAGGATAGAATATAATGATAACTAAAAGTGAGTTCATAAACTATTGGCTAAACGAATCAAGTTATTTTCTTTAACAGAAAGATTAGTACGATCTACTTGATTATTATCCATTTCGGCTAGCCTTTTGTTAACTTCCTGTGGGCAGGAGTTACGGTTTGTGATTGGGATGTAACGAAAGTCACCAGAAGCAACCTCAAGCCTGGTGTGGAGTCACCCAGTATTGCTTACAACCTCTCCATCTCCTCCGGGCTCTTCTTCTTACTCTTACCGTTCCCTAAGGAGGTAGACTATAGCCCGGGTTCTGTGGGCTGGGGGACTAGGGCGGGCCGTGCAGGCAGACACCCAACCTCACCTGCCGCTTAGGAAGGGCAGGAACCAGGTGCGTGTGTCTGCTGTATGAAGTCCTCTGTCAGCTTTTTGCTTGCAGTCTTCTAAGCAGGTAGAGCCTAGCCGTCATACAAAATCCAGTTGGCGGGGCCTGCGATTGCTTTGCAGATCGCCGGTACCTGTCTTGCACTGTGCTTATCAAGTGATTTGAAGTCGTTGTCGGTGGTCACTGAGGTCACTACCAGTGGTGCCGCAGAAGTCTCGTACTTTCAGGTGAGCACTGGCACTTGATCGTAGTAGAAAGGAAGTATAGATTGTTTTCAGGGGCTGGGCGGGATGATTGGTGCTGGGAATTGGACCCAGGGCTTTGTACACGCTAAGATGCTCTCTTCTTTTCAGCTAGATGCCTAGCCCCTAGAGGCTTTTATTACTCATATCTCGCTATATTCAAGTGGTCATTAAAACCAAATTTTAGCTGGGTGTGGTGGTGCACACCTGTAATCCCAGTACTTGGGAGGCTGAGACAAGAAGATGGCTGGTGTGAGGCCAGCCTCAGCAACTTAGGAAGGCTCTCTGCAACTTAGTGGGGCTCTGTTCCCCAAAAAAATAAAATAAAATAGGACTGAGAGTATACCTTCGAAGTACCCACCTCGGTTCATCTCCAGCACCACACACACAAAAAAAAACCTCACAGATTCTAAATATTTACATATTGAATGTTATTATAGTGACTGTGATATTGTTTTTCTCATACTCCAATATAGATTTCATAAAAACAGTATTTCAGCGGTCTATTAATGACCGTAGTAATTGGTTACTATACCAGTTTAACTAAGCACGTGTTTCTTAGGACTCTGAAACCTGATTGATAAAGGCTGCAACTTACTGATTTAATATGTGCCATAGACTGAGTGCTTCAAACACAGCAACTAATGGGTAGGGCTGTTCTTATTCCTTGTTTCATAGGCAAGGGCACAGGCACCCAGAGAAACCACAGAACTTGCCAGTGTCACAGAATTGGAAAGTGATGCTGGGCAGAGTTGCCCCAGGGTCTGTACTCTTAACCAGCACATCATCTTTTTGTGTAAAATGGTCACTCTATAGCAGGGAAACCCCCTTTTGATTGTGCATTGTTCATATTCTACACTAAGGAAACTTCGATGGGGCTCCTGTAGAATATCCAGGTGGTAGCCTTGCTTTGCCAAGAAATCTCCCCAGAGGTCCCATTATACTTATCATGGCAACCTAAGCTGAGTACATGTGAACCCCCAGAAGTAGGCAAGATGGGCGGCGCGGCGTGTGTGACGCCTCCTGCCGCCAGTCCCTCCCCTGACTCCCCATGCGCTGCCTCTTTTGTCTCTGTTCTTGAGGCAGAGAAACTATGATCGCCAGGATTGTATTTGGATTACAGTAAAATGATTCACTTTTTCTTTGAAGATTGTAATACATTTTTTTTTTCTTTTTGGTGGTACTGGGGTTCCTGGAAACCCTTCTACCTCCAGGCTACGCTCCCAGTCCTATTTTATACTTTTTATTAGGAAACAGGGTCTCTTAAGCCAGCGCGGCTGGCTTCTAACCTGTGAGATCCTCCTGCCTCCACCTCCCAAGCGCGGGGATTACAAGCATGCGTCACCACGCCTGCCAGTAATACACTTTTTAATGACAGCTTTATTGAGATATAACTCAACAATTGATAGCTATATTTTCCTTGTTTTTGTCAATAGCTTGTAATTCCTGTACTTTCATTAAAGCTTTGTCTATATTTGTGATCATTTTCTAATCTCATAATACTGTTAAAAAACAGGTTGTTATTTTTCTGGCTACATAGATGGATTGAACACCTAAACTGTTCTATCCAGAGGGAACAGAATTCTGACACAGTCTTTCTGATAAATACTTAGATCTAGGCTCCCTAAAATTGACAGTATCAAGTTGTCTTTAAAAGAAGCAAATGTATTTGATTGTGACTCATTTTATTTATTTTTTTAATTTTACAGCTGGAAACCAATCTATTATACTCTTATTTACCAGAAGTAACTCGGATGGCCAGAAAGTTTACTCACATTTCAGCTCTTTTACAAGTATGTGTTTATGCCTTGCTTTATGTGAGCGTTTACTATCAGCTTCTAAAGTCTCATAAATAAAAAAACTTAAATATTTATTCAGTAAAGTTATCTTCAGTAGGTGTGTGTTGTTTGCTAATTTTATAATAATCATCAATGCAAAAAAAGAAAATTTAGTTGGGAATCTGCTTCTGCCCAACCCTATTTACCACCTATGAAAGAAAATTTTAAAAATAAATCTTTGAAATACCCCCATAAGTAAAATGCGACTTATATTTTTGCAGATACTATATGTGGAAAAACAACCCTCATAGAAGTTCACTTTTGTTTATAATAAACCCATCTCAGTCTAGCTATCAGTTCTCTAGGTCAGGAGTTTGGGCTGGGCTTCACCAGAAGGTTCTGGTGATCTGGGCTTGTATGTAGCTCATCTCAGCGAGGCTGGTCTAGCACAGGCTGACTCTAGGCTAGACTGGCTTGGTCTCTGCTCTGTCTTCCTTATCTTCCTCTGGTGGCCACAGTAAGGAGTGTAAGTGGTGCTGGGTGTGCTGGTGCACACCTGTAATCCCAGTGCGTGGGAGGTTAAGATAAGAGGATCACAGGTTTGAGGACAGCCCCAGCAATTTAGCATGACCCTAACCAACTTAGTGAGACCCTGTTTCAAAACAAAAAGCCAGGCTTGGTGGTGCATGCCTGTAATCCCAGTACTTGAGAGGCTGAGACGGGAAGATCACAGAGTCCAGACCAACTCCAGCAACTTAGAGAGACTCATAGCCACCTAGCATGGCCCTGTTTCAGAACCCAGACCCAAAATAAAAAGGGATGGGGGTGTAGCTTGGAGGTAGAATGTTCCTAGGTTCAGTCCCTAGTAACACACACACACACACACACACACACACACACACACACACACACACAGTTAAAAAGAGATGGGGGAGGGGCTCTAGTTTGAAGGTTTCAATCTCTAGTGAGAAGAAAATCCTTATGTATGAGATTTTTCTACTTTTACAATGAATAAATTATCTTGAAATAGATTATTTTTTAAAAGAAGAAAATCAAGAGCTTTTGAATCAAAGGTATTGATAAATACAATGAAAATATCAATGATACGAGTGCAAGTGGAAGTTACAGAGTCTTTGAAGGCGGACTCGACAGTGTTGTTTCTGCAGTGTTCCGTTAGCGTGAGGTGTAGGCCAGCTCACATGCAGGGGCTGGAGAAATGGACTTTGCATCTGGATGGAGGAGCCACAAAGAATAGTGCACAACCACAGTCAGCAGTTTACTTGATGTCAAAGGTTTCTAGAGAGCAGTATCTTTTTAAGGGTACTGCTGATAAGTTAAATAGCTAAACAAACCAGCATTTGGACAGCATATGTAAAAATATCTTCTATAAAAAGCTTGAGGATATTTGTTGTACCAGATATAAGCTGAAGGATGATTATTGTAATGTTCTAAGAATCATGCACTGTTTTATAGTTAAGCAGGTACCCAAAGTAGCCTTTTTGGTCTTCCCTTTTTCTTGGAATTTAACTGAGTTAAAAGAATGACTGCAAGTAAATTCTGGATTTCTTTATGATCTTTCACATAAGAAACACATATTATTACTTAACATATTTACTTAAATATTCTTTACGATTTTAACATTTTTTTCCTTTTGCTAATAGTATATAAATTTGTCACTAACATGCATGTGTGAAGCATGGGAAGAAATATTGATGCAGATGGATTCACGTCTCACTAAGTTTGTGCAGGTAATATGACTACAGTTTTCTCTGGAGAGAGTTAAAAAGTACATGTTATCTGTATTTTTTATCAGTCTGATTTGTAAAAAGTTAAGCTTATTCTTTTCATGTGGCTTGGTTTAACCTTATACTGTTTTGTCAGAAATTTGCAAAAATGATTCTTATTTTCCTGTCACTATAATGAAGTACTGAAGTTGGATGATATATGAAGAAGAGGTTTATTTAGCTTCCAGTTTGAGAGACTGAAAGTTCAAGATTGTGTAGTCCTGTTTGTTCTTTCTTTGGTCAGTAGAACTTCATAGCAGATAAAGTCATGGAGGACCATGTGTAAGCGAGATCACATGGGGAGACAGAGCCATAGAGTAGGGAGGGATCATTCTTGCTCTTTTGTAACAACTTCTGTTCTCAGGAGCTGTCTTGGTCAAAATTCTACTGCTAAGTCCCAAAAAACTGACCACACAACTTAGACGAAGGAAAATTGATTTGCTCACAGTTTTTGGAGATTTCGGGGTTTATTTCATGTGAGGTCAGGATCTGTGGATCTCAGGACATGGTGTCAGGAAGCAGAGAGAGGGAGAGACCAAAGGCTCTGCTCTTACATTAAGGCCAGAGGCAAGAGAATCCCCTTAGCAAGCAAGAGGATTCAAAGACTAAAGCAGTTAGTTCATAAGGCCATACCCCAGGGACTCACCTTCAGCCAAGCCCCACTGGCTGCAGTTTACTAAGACCCAGTAAATCTATCACAGTGGACTTACCGCTGATGAGATTACAGCTCGCAAGTCCATTGCATCAGCTCTGAAGATTAATGCATGGACTTTCCAGGGGACATTCTGAATGTAACCATAACAGGAACTAACAGCTTCTCGTGAGAACTACCTTAATTTCTTTCCAGGGTACCACCCCAGTGGCCTAACCACCTCCCGCTACACCCTACCCCTTAAAGGTTCCACCACCTTAAGACTCGGTTGGACCAAGCCTCCAACCCTGGGGACAGTTCACATCCAAATCAGAACAGTCTTCCCATTCATACAGCTTAGGGAGGACAGGATTGTAAAGTGGAGCACGTGGGGCTTGGCGACCAGGTCAGGTGTTGAGATGGCTGACCAGCTGTCTTTACTCACTGATATTCAGGTGGTTGATTTACGTAGGGGTTTGAGGGAAGGTTGAAACAAAGAAAGGGAGTTGTGTTCTATAATTTTGAATAAATATCCTTGTGATTTATAAAATATATATCACACTTTTTAAAAATTTCATATAGGAGAAGAACACAACTACATCAGTGCAAGATGAATTCATGCATTTGCTGTTGTGGGGGAAAGCAAGGTAATACACTCAGGTTAGGTGCTCTTGCTTCTACTTTCATTTCAAGATAATTTTATTCGTTGTAAAAATTAAAAAGGAGAAAACTCTCATACATAGACCCCTGCTGTATATATCTTTCCAGGCTTTTCTTTGTGCATTTTTGTGTAGTTCTTGTTTTTTTTTTTTTTTGTGTGTGTGTGTGTGTATATACTTCTATAGTTATTAAATGTATAAAAGTTTTATGTTTTTATGTAGCCAAACTAATCTTTACCTTGTTGGTGCCTTAGAAAGACTTCTTTCATCTTAAGAGTATTCAAAACTTGACTGTATTTTCTTCTAGATTTTTTTGTGTGTGTTTCCTTTTAGAGTGTGACTTAATTGGCTCTGTGCTGTGGCAGGCCAACTCTTTTGTCTGGTGTGATTTATTGAGTATTACACCGCTCTCTTAACTGATTTGAAGTGCCAGTCAGCATACAGTGAATCTTCATGTGCATTTCAACCTATTTGGGCATTTTGTGTGTTCCTTTGTGATTATGACAAGGTTCTCAGTGATTGTTTACTTGTTTGAAAATCTAGTTTGTAGCTGGGCGTGGTGGCGCACGCTTGTGATCCCCGCACTTGGGAGGCGGAGACAGAAGGATCGCGCAGGTTCGAAGCTTAAGAGACCCTGTTTCCAAAAATAAAAAATAGGTCTGGGAGTGTTGCCTGGAGGTAGAAGGGCTTCCAGAAACCCCAGTACCACCAAAATAAAAAAGAAAAAAAAAAAAGAAAAAAAAAGAATCTAGTTTGTATATTGAAACCTAAGTTTTAAGTGATACATTCAGATTTTGAATGAAGAATGACTAAAAACACTTTCATTTTCATTGTAGCGCCGAACTTCAGACCCTCCTTATGAACCAGTTAACAGTGAAGGTACTGTTAAAGTATCTGTGTACAAATGGCAATGAATGCATTTTACATTTTTCATTTTTGGAATGGCATATAGTATCCTAGTTGTATGCTAAATGTATTTTCTTCTTTTAATTAGGGCTTAAAAAAGCTTGGCCAGTCTATAGAGTCATCATATTCCAGTATACAAAAGCTAGTTATCAGCCACTTACAGAGGTATGGAGACGACATGGAGCTTCTTGGTCTCACATCCATGTGCACATGGTGTTGGTCTTCCCTCTGCCACTTTCTCTTCGTTCGCTATTTTCTTTTTGAGCCTTTTTCTATTTAAAATTATTGCATTGATATTTCAAGGGCATCTTGTCACACCCAAGATTTAAAGAGTCAATAATGATGATTCTGCTTTATGAAATAATATTCCACTATCCTTTCACCAGTTTAAACCTCTGTCTGGGCTTCTTTTTTTCTCACTAAACCATGAGGTATACTTTAATATGAGCCATATACCTTTTTATGAACAATGAGATTGAGTATCTTAGTATATAATTTTATAGCCTCCAATGCATATTTTGTGTTTTCATTTAACATATTGGCATTTCTGATTATGATCATTTTCACAAGAAGAGACAGTAGTTCAGAATTGGTTAGATGGCCGGCCCGGAGTTACTGTCAGAGCTGAGACTTGCTCTTAGGTCTTCTAGGTCTCCTGCTTTTCTGTCTACAGCCACTTCAATGAAGCAGTTTACAAGTGGATGCTGAGTTAAATCTGGATAAAGCCTTTTATGCCGAGTCCCTCGCCCCAGGCTCCTCGGAGCCCTGCAGGACTTTCTGCTCTGGTCTCCTCCAGCCCACACTTTTCCCTTGAATGTATTTTCCTTGATGGATCTAACTCCCTTCAGAACTTCAGTGCCATCCCTTTGCTTGGAGAGCCAAGACCTGTGCATGGCATTTAGCACACCTTCCTCTCTGCCTTACCTATACTAGTGGCCTTTTAGTTTTCCAGACTTGACATTTTGTCTCTCCCCAGAGGTTTTTTTTTGTTTTGTTTTTTGTTTTTTTTTACAAACTTCTTGTTTTCTAGACCACTCCCACCCTGCTCTTCTGTTCTTGAACTCAATTCACTCCTTTAAAAAAAAAAAAAAATTATTTATTTATTTACTGTGACACTGGGAGTTAGACCTAGGGCATTCTATCTCTGAGCTACACTCCCAGCCCTATTTCTTATTCTTTATTTTGAAACAGGATCTCATTGAGTTGCAAAAGGCCTCATTAAGTAGCTGAGGCTGTTCGTGAACTGAGATCCTCCTATCTCAGCCTCCCAAGTACTGGGATTACAAGTGTGCGCCACCACACCTGGCTCTGAACAACTCCTGAGGAGCCTTCTCTGATCCCCCAAGTGCCAGGACTAAATGTGAAGCATAATTTGATCGTCTTACAGTCATGTATGTTCATTTCAGTAGTCATGATGACCAGATGCTTCTGCTATAGTTTTTAGAACACTTGTAAGAAATAATTGTTTCTTCTAGACAGGAAATTAAAGCTACCTTCAGTTCTTATTTCTGAAGGCTTAGAAATGTTCAGGATAGTCGCTACCTACCTCTTTGATGATAGTAGTGATACTTCTTTCTGCTGTTTTGCTAGTGGCTCAGAGTCTTTATTATACCATTTGAGTGAATTGAAAGGAATGGCTTCCTGGAAGCAAAAATATGAACCTCTTGGACTAGATGCTACAGGAATCGAAGGTAGCAATTTATTTTGTCAGTAGAGTGCATTAGACAGCTTGCTTGTTGAGAAGTGATGCTTATTTATTTATTTATTTCCCTTAGATGCCATTACTGCTGTGGGCTCTTTCATACTCAAGGCAAATGAACTTCTTCAGTAAGTAAGCTAGGATCATGTTTTAATTATCCATGTATTTACTGTTTATCTTACCTTATGGAATGCAAGATCCATGAGTACAGAAATTTTTATCAGTTTTGTTTACTGCTATATCCTCAGTGTCTAGAACTCATTAAAACATGGTTAAGTGATCAGTAATGTCTCTTGGGGAATGACGGTATTGGACAATTAAGAAACTTCCTCAGAAAACAGATCATACATGATGTGAGAAGCATGAGAAAAAAACACAAGGGACACTGAGGACCAATCCATAAAGCCTAATGTCTGACCAAGTGGAGTTCTTAAACAAAAAACTAGTTAAAAAGAGTGAGCTATTAAAATAATAGCTGGAATTCAGTTTAAAATGGCTCTTTCTTATTACCAGCACAATGAATGGAAAAACCCACATCTAAAACTGCTTTTGTGAGCTAGGCGGGGGAGGGCATCATGCGCACCTGTAATCTTAGTATTTGGGAGACAGAGACAGCAAAATCGTAGATTGGTGGTTACCCTCAGCAACCTACTCAGGCCCTCTGCAACTTAGTGAGACCCTGTTTCGAAATAAAAAATAAAATAGGGCTGGGAGTGTAGCTCAGAGGTAGAATACCCCTGGGTTCAATTTCCAGGGCCACAAAATACACACATACATACATACAATATTAGGGATAAAGACTAAAATTTTGAGAGGAAAGGAAAAAACCTTCAGAGCAATAAGAATCAGAAAGCACAAGACCCTATCCACAAGCATTAAAAAGTCCAGAATCCAACAAAGCAGTGCTTTCAAAGTTATTTGAGAAAATGATTTCCCCTTTGGACCTTTGTAACACTTTTTTTTTTTTTTTTGTGGTACTGGGGAGATGGAACCCAGGGGCATTTTACCTTCAAGCTACGCTCCCAGCCCTTTTTATTTTATTCTTTATTTTGAAACAGGGTGTCACTGAGTTGCAAAGGGCCTCACTAAGTAGCAAGGCTGTCCGTGAACTTGGATCCTCCTGTCTCCGCCTCCCAAATGCTGGGGTTACAAGCGTGCACCACCACGCCCGGCTCCCGCTTTGGAGCCTTAATACCATCAAAAGTCACCATTTAAGTGTGGGAGCAGGGTCCAAGTATGTTGGCACACGATCATAATTCCAGTACTTGGGAAGCTTCAGCAACTCAGCAAGCTCTTCAGCAGGTTAAGGAGACCCTGCTTTAGAATATAAAAGAAGTAAAAAGAGCCGGGCATGGTGGCGCACGCTTGTAATCCCCACACTTGAGAGGCTGAGATAGGAGGATCGCACATGTTTGAAGCCAGCCTCCGGTTTAAGAGACCCTGTTTCCAAATAAAATATAAAAAAAAAAATAGGTCTGGGAGTGTAGCCTGGAGGTAGAAGGCCCCTGAGTTCCATCTCCAATACCATAAAAAAAAAAAAAAGTAGTAAAAAGGGCTGGGAGTGTAGCTCAGCCAGGAATTCATTTCCTAGTGGGTTTAAAAAAAGTGCTGGGCGTGGTGGTACACGCTTGTAATCCCCGCACTTGGGAGGCGGAGACAGGAGGATTGCACTGGTTTGAAGCCAGCCTCGCTGGCTTAAGAGACCCTGTTTCCAAATAAAAATATAAAAATAGGTCTGGGAGTGTAGCCCGGAGGTAGAAGGGTTTCCAGGAACCCCAGTACCACCACAAAAAAAAAAAAAGTATGGGGGTAGGAGAAGTGGCACATTACGTGTACCCTCCATATCTGCTTTCTGAGTACATTACTGAAGGTTGCTTTTCAGAAAAATGATTAACTGAGGAAAGAAACGGACAGTTTTGGAAGACCTGATCTAACCTGTGAAAGCAACAGGGAAGGAGCCCGTGTGGCTGCTGCAGAGGAGAGGCGCGCTGTGGCCAGCGGAGCAGGGGTGCGGGCTGCAGGACGCACCTGACACAGAGGGATCTGAGTGGTGCAGCGCCACCCCTCAGGGCAAGAGCAGGAAGATGGGGTAAAGACAGCAGATACAAGAACACAAGGGAAACAGAACAGGAACATCACATAGAGAATAACCTCTGAAAGTCGATACATGGAAGAAATGCAATATAGTATGGTTTAAGAAGATGGAAGGAGCCTATAAAAGAACTAAACAGAAAGACTCACAAGAGCCAAATGGCTCCCTCTGGAAAGAGGACCAGTGGGAATTTTGGCATTAGCTTGGCTGCCTAGGGAGGGGCAGGGGATGATACTGTTCTGTGTTCATTGGTGCACAAGAGGGTTGGTTGCATTGTATTGTTGGGTAACAAGATGTTGCAGAATTTTATTTCAAATGATTTCTTTTATATAGAAAGGTGAATGTACTGACCTACCTTCCTAGTGGTATTATGAAACACTACTTGGAAAGGATTTTGAAATGTAAGAAGGAAAAGTGCAGGTATTTTATTAGAATAGTTAGATTGCGATTAAAGAGGGTTTTTTTTTTTAAATAACCTTTGTATTCAGAAACAGATAAAAATTAAGACTTTGATATATAACATTTAATTTGGGGACACATTTGTGTGAAGCCGAGGGAAATGCAATTTTTAAGATCTCTTATTGTCAGGATAAAAAAAAATTAGCTGAGATGAGGGCACAAGCTTGTGATTCCAGTATTTGGGAGGCTGAGACGGGAGGAATAAAAATTTAAGGCAAGCCCGACAACTTAGTAAGACCTGTCTCAAAACAAAAAAGATCTGGGAGTGTAGCTTGGAGGTACAATGCCCCTAAATTCAGTCTCTAGTATCTGTGCCTCCCCCCCCCACCACCAAGAAAAAGAATTAAAAATCAGCTTCAGAAAACAATGTCCACTGATGTCAGAGGCAGTGACACACAACGCATTTATAATGATTCTCTTCTTGGAGTTGATGGTTTTTCCTACTGACCAGTGGTTTTTTTGTTTTGGTTTTGTTTAACTGAGAATAATGCTGAAGACTGTCTATTCCTGATTTCTTCTACTTGCAAAGTTAGAAAAGGATTTCACAGTGTACTGAATACCGGGAAGGACTATTACACGGTTTACAGCAAGGCAGTTACAGCCAGTTAGAATCTGAGCTCTTTGCTGTGTTTTGGAAACGAATCAAGATTTGATTTTTTTTTTTTGACATTTTATTTTTAGGGATGCGTTTGATTTGTAAAATTTGCTGTTCCAAAGACTTAAATGTCATCCAGATAGGCTAAAATAGAACAGTAAGGATTATTATATTCCATGACGAATTGGATGATGATATGTGAAACCACATAATAATCTTATTTCTGACTTCTTATATTTTTATCTTTTTAGGGTTATAGATAGTAGCATGAAAAACTTCAAAGCATTTTTTCGGTGGCTCTATGTGGGTAAGTTATATTCTTGTCATTTTAACATCCTTTTAAAAATTATGGGAGTGCCATTTAGACTGCTTCCATGACTCTAGTAAAGTTTCAAATGCCTACTAGAGAGAACAGTATAATGAAGCCCTTTGTGAACTCCACCCACCTCCCCACAGACATAGTAAAGCTAATTTGTAACACATTTTGTCTCTGTCACTCCCAATGAGTTCATGCTTTTTTAACCTTCTCCTGCCTGGTATGGTTAGGATAACATTTTCAAATCCCTGCTTTGTATTAGGCACTGTTAAAAGCTCTTGAGTAGATCCTGTTAGGTACTTTAGTCTTCTGTCTCTAGATTTGTGCTGCCCAGATGGTAGCCTCTGTGGCCTTAAAATGAGTTGGGATTATCTAAAATTCATATTCAGAGTCAGCCTGGCTACACTTGAGATTCTGGATGACCCCAGGTGACCAGTGGCAGCACAGGACTGGAGCAGCTCTGCTGGCCTTCCACTGGGCAGCGGTGCCGCAAGAGAGCGTGCGGACCACTGTGCAGGGCTGTGCATCACCACAGCCCTTTGCGTTTGGATGGGCAGTTATACTTAAACAGTACTATTGACTTGGTATCAAATGTTTTGCTACTCACTCGGCAGTATTTGTGTATTTTATTTAATTTGTACTGCTTTTTTGTGTGATCTTTGTGTGTTGGGATGGCACACTGGGGCTTAAACCCAGGGGAATTCTACCTTCAAGCTACACCCCCATGTCTGTTTTATTTTTATTTAAAAACGGGGTCTCTCCAGGTTGATGAGAATTTCATTACTTGCTGAGACTGCCCTCAAACCTGGGATCCTCCTGGCTCAGCCTCCAAGTACTAGGATTATAGGTGTGCCACCAGGCTCAACTCTGATCTCTAAATATGCTTGGAATATTCCAGCATGTGTGTTCCTCCGGGGTATGCAAATTAGTGTAAATGCAGTTCATCTTGCATTTGTTAAAATTCTAAAGAATGAAGGAAGTGGTGAATTACTTGTGTATGTAGCAAAAAGTCAAGGGAAATAAACACATTTCCTTGATATTGTAAGGCTTTGGAGGAGAGAGTTGCTCGCAGATTTAAAGACAGTATCATCAGGTTAGAAAAAAAATGCTTGGTGCACACAGTGTTACCACAAGACAGCAGAGTAAGGTTTGTCCAGTGGCAACAGATTGAGTGGAAGGAGAAAGGGAAAAGTAATGGTTTAGAATGCTTAGACCAGTTATGACCCTGCGTGTACAAGTAAATTTAACTTTACCCATTAGTTTTTAACAGAAAAGTAATCTTATCTTAGTGAAAAAGTTTGTTCCAAGTGGGAGATTTAACCAAGTAAAACACATTTTTATATTTGAAATATATCTTATTGAAATTATGTCTCGAGTTTTCCTTTAAAGATAGTTTTTAACTTTATATTTCCAGCAATGTTGAGAATGACAGAAGACCATGTGCTTCCGGAGCTGAATAAGGTATGTATGGGTGTAGTCGCCCTGAATATCCACGCGCTCCCTGAATAGGGTAGTGTATGGTATAGTCGCCCTGCCCATCCACGCGCTCCCTGAATAGGGTAGTGTATGGTATAGTCGCCCTGCCCATCCACACGCTCCCTGAATAGGGTAGTGTATGGTATAGTCGCCCTGCCCATCCACAAGCTCCCTGTCGTTGCCTTCAACTGACTGTGGATTGAAATATTCTGAAAAATATCTACATCTGTCCTTTTTTTTTAAATCATATTTCCCTTAACAATTTAGTAGAACACTATTTACAAAGCATTTATATTCTATCGTTAAAAATAATCCACATATGGTTTTAGCACATGGGAGAATGTACGTCTGTTGTGTGCGTTTACACCATTTATGAGAGAGCTTGAGCACCTGTACATTTTTGGTAGCCGTGGGGTCCTGGACACCGGCCCTCTTGTAAGTGGAGGGACAACTGTTTTCTGTTGTATTGAAGTTGCCCTGGTGGAGCTGGGCACTGCTGGTCAGCTTGGTACTCTTAAACACGTAGTAGTTAATAGGATGTTTGACTGTAAGCATTAGACTAGATGAATTCATTAAGCTTTTTTTCCCCCCCTGGAGCTGGGATGAAACCCAGGGGTATGCTACCTCCAAGCTACAGCCCCAGCCCCAGATTTCATTCTTTATTTGGAAACAGGGTCTCACTAAGTTGCGGAGGGCCTCACAAGTGCTGAGGCTGGCTGCGAACCTATGACCCTCCTGTCTCAGCCTCCCAAGTACTGGTGTTACAAATGTGCACCACCACAACTAGGTCAGACATTTATTATTTCTTTGTGGTGAAAACTTCGAGAATCCTCTTACAGCTCTTTGAAATCTACACTGCAGTATTATCTACAGTCACCCTGTAGTTCAAAAGCTTGCTGAAGCTCCTCTGGCTCTGCAGTTTAGAGTAAAGAATATTGCATACTATTATTTATAAATATATACTATGCTTTATATCAGTAAATATATAATAAACTTATGTAATGATGAAAATAACTATCACAATACAGGTTTTCTTTGATCTTGATGTGTGTTCTTTTTCTTTTTTGTTGATAGATGACTCAAAAAGATATCACATTTGTTGCTGAGTTTCTTACTGAACATTTCAATGAGGTAGGAACTTGATATTTCTGTAATGCTGCTGTTTTGAAAATAATTTCAGTAAACTTGGGCAGTGGAAAGAAGTAATCAAACTTAGTCTTTAGCAATTTAGTTTTTTAAATTATTGAATTAATTAATGGTACTACGTATTAAACACAAAGTGTGTAATGTGAACTTCAGTTTGTGTATGTGTCTTACAGTTCATAAAGAAAAGAGTAATTGCTTTAAACAGTGCCTTATAGAATAAAGTTTTTGCCTTAAGTTTAGGATTTATTCTTTTTCTTTTGAGCTTAAGAGTTAAATTGCTTTTTCTTTCTAGGCTCCAGACCTTTATAATCGAAAAGGAAAATACTTTAATGTTGAAAAAGTTGGTCAGGTATGGACTTTGGATTAAGCTGAGTTTGATTTAAGAACTGATTTAAAAACTTATCAGTGTTAATCTACATTATCTGAATCTGAATCTATACCACATCATGTAGCAGTTCTGTTCTGTCGGTGAAATAACCAAGGAGGAGTAGTAGTTATTAAGCTATTTGGTCAAAGAATACTTTTACATTCTTAACAATTTCTGAGAACCCCAAAGAGCTTTTGTTTGGGTTGTTATTTGTTAATGGTAGCTATTATTAGATATTAAAGTTAAACAATAAAAATTATCATTCATTAAAATGGATAGCTCTACTTACCATTATATATCAATATAAATATTTTAATGCAATAGCTGTTTATAAATAATTCAGTGAAGAATGGCGTGCTATATTTTTGCAAGTCTCTGAAGTCCAGCTTAATGGAAGACAGCTAGATTGTCATTTGCTTCTGCAGTCACTTTTAATGAGTTGATTTGGTTAATGCATAAGGGAAAATCTGGCCTCACGATATGTCTCTGGAAAGAGAGAAAAGTATTGTAATGGATATTTCAGGTAGTTGCGGATATCTTTTGTTACTATCCTAAATCTTGACAAGTGATAGTGGCTTGGAGATGAGTTTCATTGTAAAATCTAAAATTGCATCAATGAACTTTTCATACTCTGTTACTTAAAATCTATTCATCTCTCCTGCACTTTGAAGGCATCTTTTATCTATGCGTGGTTTTATAACATCGTGCCTGGGTCTTTTGAAAAGGTGGTTCACTGAGTTATGCAGCTCTCTCAAGTGCTGACACTTGTCATCATCTAGCATCCAGAAATCATATTTCATTTACATCACCACCAGAAAAGTCTTTAATTAATGTGAGGCTAAGTACACAGTGGCAGATGAAGGTTCTAAAATTTGATTTTTTTTTTTTTTTTCTGTACAGGGAATTGAACCCAGGGACATTCTACATCCAAGCTACACCCCAATACTATTTTTTATTCATTATTTTGAAACAGGTCTCGCTGAGTTGTGGACGTCCTCACTCAGTAGCTGAGGCTGGCTACAAACCAGTGATCCTCCAATCTCAGCCTCCCA
Organism: Muscardinus avellanarius; assembly: GCF_963383645.1. Classification (NCBI taxonomy): domain Eukaryota; kingdom Metazoa; phylum Chordata; class Mammalia; order Rodentia; family Gliridae; genus Muscardinus; species Muscardinus avellanarius. The sequence goes on along the minus strand of NC_137791.1, from coordinate 119,089,053 downwards.
AGTACTAAGATTACAAGTGTGTGCCACCACACCTGGCTTAAAATTTTATTTATTTTTTTAATGCTTGAAATTGAAGCCAGAGCCTCATGCTTGCTAAACATGTGCTCTTCTACTGAGCTACATCCCCATTCTCCAAAATTTTCACTGTACTTGAAAGTGTTGATTTTTCATTGGCAACAAATACTGTCAGTTGTTTATCTCAGAGTGACGGTTTCACTTCATTTATTTTCAAGAAAATGACTACCAAATACTCATGTATGAATTTTCCTTTGTTTTCCAGTCATTTCTTCTAAGTAAAAATGAAATTTTATTTTTTAAGAAAATGTTATAATCTCAGTACTTAGGAGGCTGAGACAGGAGAACCACAGGTTTGAGGCAAGGCCCTCTGCAACTTAGTGAGACTCTGTTTCAAAGTAAAGAATAAAAAAAAAAAAAAATAGGGCTGGGGGCATAGCTAACAAGTAGAATGCCCGTTGATTCAATCCTCAATACTAAAAACAAACAAACAAACAAAAAACACACACACAAAAACCTGACTTAACTCACAATAATTTCATAATTGCTTTTCCTCAAGATAACTTTCATTGGTATGCATTAAAAAAAATACCTTATGTGTAACTCCCAGTTTTGTCCCATACAGTATTACAGATTTATATCTAAGCATTGATTTGATAACACTAATAATTTAATTTAATATAAGTTTCTTCAAAGATAAATGAAACTCTAACCAGACTATTTAACCAAATTAAATAAAAAACATAATGGCTGCTAGTATGATTTGTGTCCACTACTTCTACTCTCGTAAAGGCACCAGCTGGCAGTTTTCCCACCATCCGAGGGTGAGCCACCTCTTGACATTACTGAAAACCCAGTACTGACCTCATGGACCTCTCAAAGCATCTTGGGGATTCCCATGGGTCTATGGCCACACTTTGAGAATAGCTACCAGAGAGAATATTGACAGCTGGTACTTGTAAAACTGCCGACAGTTGGTACTTGTAATACTAGTTACATATGTATAACTTACATATGTAAGATTAACATACGATCATGAAAATGAGACTCAGAATTTAAACCCAATTTGCGATGTCTACATCTACTGCATTCTGATCTTTTCATGGTTTGTAGTTTGTTTAGTTGTTTGGCATTTAGCTGATTTTGGTCACCTCTCTTAGGAAAATAATAGTGCACTATTTATTATTAGTGGATTGACAGTAAAACAAATTAACTTACCGAGTAGAAAAATGTAAGTATAAACAGTTTTTGGAGTCCATAATTCTCTGCTTTACTAAATTAAGTTTTAACCCTGGGTTTCTAGTACTTGAAAGATGAAGACGATGATCTTGTGTCACCCCCTAACACGGAAGGAAACCAGTGGTATGACTTTCTCCAGAACAGCAGCCACCTTAAAGGTACTTCATGAACCAAGCAGCCTTGGGCTATGCTTTTGTTGATTGGAAACCAGGTCCTCAGGAGGTCAGCTAGTGGTGTGGCTGAACAGTTACCTAGGTTCTTCAGATTGTTTACAGTTCCGCAGTGGATAGAACATACTCTGAAGTTAGCCGCAGACACTGTAGTGAGAGGTTTTCCCCTCCCAATACTCAGTGTCCCACAATTCAGATCAGATCTGACTCTTCACTACCCTGAGTTAGTGTCAAGCTCCATGGGGCTGAGGATCCCACCAGACTTTCCTCGCTGCAAGGAGTCAGAAATGCCAAGTCCCTTGACAACTCACAGCTCTGTCTCACTTGGCTACAGGGGTTCCCCCAGCCTTCCTCCCTTCAGGTTAGATAATTGCTCGGGTGGCTCAAAAACTCAGACTACTGAGGTTTCCTGGTTTGAGTGTTATAGAATACACCTCAGAGCAGCTGAGTCAAGGGACATGCACAGGAGTAGGCATGGAGGAGAGGCCAGAGCTCCCATCCACCCAGCACTCCATGCGTTCACTGTGAGGAAGCAGTCTAAACTCCATTGTTTGGGGGTTTTATGGAGGCTTCATCACAAAGACACAGTGGATTAAATCATTGGCCATTGGTGGTTGAACTCAACCTCCAGCGCATTTCCCTTCCTTGGAGCTTGGGGATAGAGCTGAAAGTTCAAGCTTCCGATCAAGGCTTGGTCTTGGCAACCAGCCCCCATTCGAGGGAGATAGGAGCCTGCCAGAGTCTCCTCATCAACACAAAAGCCTCCCTGGGAAGTCTAAGGGTTTTAGGAGCTCTGTTCCAGGAACTGAGGACAAAGGCCACGCCTCTCCCTATGGTACCACAGCACTTGTCACCACTGGGAGCTTAAAATGATAACATGATTAAAATTCACTTTACCCGCCCGTTGGGGCCATGAGCTGCCGAGTGCCGGGAGGCTTATAGGGACCATGGACGACGGTGGCCGTCAGAGTCAGGTGGGCTCGACTCATAGATCCAGAAACAGTCGGCCGCAGGGCAGCTCCTAGACGTGCTAAGCTGCGTTAGGTTTTCATCTGAAGACTGAAGAATATGATGCCTGCTTCATACAGCTGTCGGAAGCAGCAGAAATGATAGACGTGAAAAGACCCTCGTAGAGTAGGGATCAGTAAGTGCTGAACTGTAAGTCGTTCTACCGATAAGTTAGCCTTCTGAAGAGTAAACGGACATTTACCTAGAGCTGATTTCTTGTCTCTCGTTTCAGTTTTAGTACCATATTCTTTCAGAATTATACCAGACGGCCGTTGTCATTACATTGTGGCGAAGGATAGAGGATCATAAAATTTCTTCCAGACGTAGCTTGTGGCTTTTCTAGCTTATCCTGTTGTTCTAAGAGTTAACAGAAACATACTGTTGGATTCTGATGGGAACAAGCTAATGCTAAGTGTAGTTGTTTCTAGTGGCTGGTGGGGGGCTGATGGGGGGCAGCAAGTGGTCAGTTTTTGTTGTTTTTGTTTGTTTGTTTTTTGTTTTTATACTAGGGATTGAACCCAGAGGCATTCTTCTTTCGAATTACACCATTCCTCCATTATTTTTTACTTTTTGTTTTGAAACAGGGTCTTACTGAGTTTCTGATAGCCTCACTAAGTTGCTAAGGTTAGCCTCCAACCTGTGTTCTTCCTTTCTCAGCCTCCCAAGTATTGGGATTATAGGTGGGCGCCACTATGTCTGACCCATGGTCATTTTCAAATGAGGCGTATAAAAGTCCAGTGAGAGCCGGGCACAGTTGCACATGCTGTAATCCCAGTCTGTGGGAGGCTGAGATGAGAGATTCACAGGTTTGAGACCAAACTCGGCTAGCTAGTGAGGTTCTCCACAATTTAAAGAGACCCTTTTTCAAGAATAGGATCGGGCTAGAGGTGTAGCTCGGAGGTAGAATGCCCCTGAGCTCAATCCCAGCACCACAAAAAGAAGTACGATGAGAATTCCACCATGAGATGAAGTGGACAGATTCTAACAGTAGACTATTTTTTCCTAATCATTGGTTTGCTATGTACCTATTTTTGGTTTTGCTTCTCTTTTGTTTGAAACCAGAAAGTCCTTTGCTGTTTCCTTATTATCCTCGAAAATCCTTGCATTTTGTGAAAAGGCGGATGGAGAACATTATTGATCAATGTCTACAAAAGCCAGCAGTAAGTTTGAAAGTTGGAAAAGGGCTGTCTTTATGTAGAATTAAGAATACCTGCGCTGTTTGACTCATCTGTGTGAATGGCCAGAATTATGAGGATGAACTCTATGGAAAGGCTGATATAGGGCTGTCTTTTTCTATCAAAAATGTCAGTTTCAAGCCAGGCGTGGTGGCACACACTTGTAATCCCAGTACTTGGGAGGCTGAGACAGGAGGATCGCGGTTTCTGGTCAGCCTCAGCTATTTAGTGAGGCCTTCTGCAACTTAGTGAGACCTTGTTTTAAAATAAAGAATAAAAAATGGGGCTGGGGGTGTAGCTTGGAGGTAGAATGCCCCTGGGTTCCATCCCTAATGGAAAATGGCAGTTTCGTGGGATTCACTCTTAATCATCTTGTTAACTTATTACATAAATTTGAAAAAATAGATTATTTAAAATGCTGGCATCTCTAGTATACTCATTATAAACATTCTGAGTTATAGAGCTAATGAGACTCTTTTTTTAACCAAAGGATATAAATGAATGGTAAATGTTAGGAGAGTGGAGGAAGGTGATCCTCCACCTGCCACGTGCTTAGCTCCAAGGGCCTCTGCACCTCAGAATAGTCCTTTTTCCTTCCGTTGTAATTGTCACTGAGGCTTCTTCCCTGCAAGGTTTGACGGTGTGTGTGGTTTTTTAATACACTTGAAAAGTGACATTCATAGTTTATATATAATATCTCTGTATATGGAAGTGTTCTAATTATGTTCTTATTTTTTATTATTATTATCTTTTTCCAGTGCTGGGGATGAAACCCAGAGCTTCATGCATGCTAAACAAGTGCTTTATCACTAAGCTATAGCCTCAACCTCTCTAATTTTTTAATCTTACCTTATTTAGGATGTAATTGGAAAATCGATGAATCAAGCAATCTGTATTCCATTGTATAGAGATGCTAGAAGGTAATCCTATTTGCCTTTGGGTGGGAAAATTTAGTAGTCAATTTAAATTTTTCTCACTCTTTTTCTTTTGTTTTAGTGAGGACTGTACACGTAGATTGTTCAAATTTCCTTTTCTGTAAGTATATGTTTCTCCCCTATCTCGTGTGAATAATATATTTTCTATGCTTAGATAGCTAAATACCATATTATGACATGAATTTTTTTCCCTTAGGTGGAATAATAAAACTTCAAATCTACATTATCTTCTTTTTACTATTTTAGAAGATTCACTTTATAAAATGTGCATCTTAAGGAGACATACTGATATTTCACAGTGAGTATTATTTTGAAGTTTGAATCAGAGACAAGATTCTTATTATTTTTAATAATGAAAAATACAGCTTCCCTTCCAACATGCCAGGTCTAAGTCAAGCCAGCTCTTGTCTTTAGGTTCATCATTTGTCCGCAGTCATAGTTTTCACATCATTAAGGGGATAACAGCTGAGTTAGGAAGCTATATGAATCCTCGTTAAAGATTATTTAAGTTTACATTGGTATGTAGGGTTTTTTTTATGGTTAGGAAAAATATGACCGCAGAATTAGGATTATGTCACCAGGCGTGGTGGCGCACGCTTGTGATCCCCACACTTGGGAGGCAGAGACAGGAGGATCGTGCAGGTTTGAAGCCAGCCGTGCTGGCTTAAGAGACCCTGTTTCCAAATATATATAATAGGTATGGGAGTGTAGCCCAGAGAAGGGTTCCATCCCTAGTACCACCAAAAAAAAAAAAAAAAGATTATGTCTATGAACTTTTAGACATTTTTAACTGTATTAGTGGGTACTTTATGGAAAGGATTTTTACCTCTAGTAAAGCGTGCTGTTCATCAAACAAGAGGCGCCGCCCACAGAGATTTGAGAATCCAGGGCAGAAGTGTTCTGGAAGGTAAATCATGTTCAGTTGCTATTTGTATCTTAAATAGATTTAAATCTCAATTTGAAGGATGTGTTTTTAGACCAAGATGTAGCCAAAGAAAAACATTTCGAATGTCCTTAGTTAAGGTATTTAGCTACTTTGGTGACTGTTAAGATTTCCAACCAAGTCAGTTTGTCTATTTAGGTGTTTAAATTTGGGACCAGTATTCTAGAGAGAGAGCAGTCCTTGCTGTGGGATTTGTTGGGTAGGTAAATGTACTAACACTGCCATTCATGTTCTTTAAGAATTTGGATTATTGGCGCTCCAGGTTGTCCCACGCTCTCTCTTTTCTCCCCCTTTTTCTTCAAGATCTGTAAGCAATGGATTAATTGGTATTACATTTGGAAGCTTCACATATGCCACGACTGAAAAAGTCAGAAGAAGGTAAATCTTGAATCTTATGTGGATGACATGTACGAGTGCTCGTGTGTGTGTGTGTGTGTGTGTGTTTAAAGTGGTAACAGTAGGAGAGTGTGGTCAAACTCAGTTGCAGAGAAGGGCTCTGTCACTTCCAACAGAGAAGCCAGAGTTCTTTACATAATTTATACATAGAGGATGATTTGTCTTCTAATTGGATAGAACTCTACTGCCCTGCAGAAATTTTTGTGGCATGTTTTCATAGGAAAAATGAATTCTTCTGAGCTCCCAATCTGCTAAGAAATTAAATGTGGTTCCACAGGGCAGATGAGCCACAGGGCTCAAATTCTTATTGCCACAAAAAAAAAAAAAAAAGGAAAGTGCTATTCTCACCAACCTGGTATTTTGTTAGTCTACAAAAGGGTGATAATACTGAAGCCGTCCCTGAGGCTTCGCAGGGAAAGAACCGGCGCCGATCACAGGCTGGGCCTTTTCTCGCTCTTTTTATCTTACGTGTAACCTTTTTTTTTATAGTAAAGACTTTGGAGTTGCTTTTTAGTCTCTTCATGTGTCAAATCCTAGTTTTTATCTTCATTCTGGTTAATTCCGTTTACTCAAGGAATATATAAGGTATCGCTCATGAATTTTTTCAGGCTGAGGCTTAGTCAGTAATGTCAGGAGTTTTGAGGCCAGTTGTATTTTTGAAGATTAGTACAAAATGTAATTGTGAATTTAGTACAAACTAATACTATGTTTTAACTGTTGTAGAAAATGTCCCTTAATTAATTTAGCTTTTTTTCCTGGTTGGTGCCAGTACAGTGTTATATAGGCAGTGGTTTCGCAGCAATCCTAATATAACAAAATTGATTTTACTTCTAGCACCTACAGTTGTTTAGATGCACAATTCTATGATGACGAAACGGTGACAGTGGTTCTTAAAGACACCATGGGTCGTGAAGGAAGAGACAGGCTCTTGGTCCAGTTGCCATTGTCTTCAGTGTATAACAGTGAAGATTCTGCAGAATATCAGTTCACTGGGACCTACTCTGCAAGGTAACAAACTCGTTAATAAGACCGTCTGCCTGTTATAGCAGCTAGCTTGCTTTTTGTTTTTTTTACCATACATGAAAGATTTCAGTTTATTGGGTATACTGGGTAATGTTTTCTAGTTACTAGGGATAACCATGGAGCCAGCTGAGGAGAAATACTCCTACTTTTTACTTTTAAAGTGCTGACTTAAAAAAAAAATAAAAAATTTTAAAATGCTGACTTTAATAGCTCTCCTGCCCTTGGCTTTAATAGTAAATCCAGAAGTATTTGCAGAAACAACATGGGGAATTATTTGGGGGTGGAAAATGATATTTCTTTTTAGTTATATTTTCAAGAGTAGCATTAACCCTAGTTTGTAATAGAATTGTTTTGTATTTGCCTTTAGTATTTTTCAGATTAGGACCTCAGTACCATGTAGAGAACACATGATCAATTCTAAGAGAAGGATTTAGTTGACTAAGATTTTTAGGTAACTAAATCCCTTTTCTCATTTAAAAATGTGTTTTCCTTGAAAGGGAATCAGAACTACACTAAGATGATACCTGCCTATTGGGGATTACAATATTTTTACAGGACTCGATAATCACAGCTCGTTCATGGCGTCACTGCTAGGATTCCATTGGGAATGGGGAATGGGTAGAGATAGAACTCATAGTTGCCCCTGATGCCACCCGGTGGTGCAGGGACAAGAGCCCCTTTTGACTCAGGTTGGTTTTCCCCTCCAGGCTGGATGAACAATGTAGTGTCATTCCCACACGGACCATGCATTTTGAGAAGCACTGGAGGTTACTGGAAAGCATGAAAGCTCAGTATGTTGCTGGGAATGGTTTTCGCAAAGTGTCCTGTGTGGTGAGTATTTGCAGACTGTTCACTAAGGAAGAGCACCAGCAGGAAGTGCCATTGCTTCTGGGGAGCGGAGCCTTCAACAAGTACATGATAGCACTTAACGCATGAGGCCATTTCAGTGAAACATCTTGTGATTTATACTCCATTGATTTTGAGTTTGTTATGATCTTAGCTATTTAAGTCTCTTATTCAGAAAAATTTTAGTAAGTAATTAAGAATAATTCCAGATTTTCATAATCTCATGAGATTTTCCCTATTATATGTAGAGACAGCTTTTTTTGTAAAACCATCCTTTGATTTAAGCTTTTGATTTTTGATTTTCTATCTATAGTGTGTTTGTTAAACCATTAATTAAAAAGTATATTTATTTGGTCTTTTCTTCCGTAGTTGAGTTCAAATCTCCGCCACGTGCGAGTATTTGAAATGGACATCGATGATGAATGGGAGCTGGATGAGTCTTCGGATGAAGAGGAGGAAGCGGGTGGGAAGCCCGTGAAGATCAAGGAGGAAGTGCTGTCCGAGTCTGAGCCGGAGACCCAGCAGGCTGCCGCCCCGGCCCTGAACCCGGAGATAGTCATTAAGGAGGAGAAACTCGACCCTGAGCTAGACACCTGACCTGGCTCACCATTCTGCTCTCGGGCAGACAGGACACGAGAAGGACTAAGGTGGCTTGGACCATTTTCAGATTTCTTTGTGTAACAAAGGAATAAACAGTAAATTTAATTTTTTTTCATATTCTGTTGCATCTTCTCTTAGTGGCCTGGTCACGATCATAGACTTAACATTTTGCTGATTTCTTTTTAATACCGTGTGGAGAGCTAATGTTTAAGGAAAACACAAATTGAATGTGAGGACAAACGTCAGTCTTGTTTTAATTTTTTTGGTACTGGGGATTGAACTCGGGGCATTCTACCTGTGAGCTATACCTCCAGCCTCCATTTTTTTATTTCTTATTTTGAACGGTCTCACTAAGTTGCTGAGGGTCTTGGCTAAATTGCTGAGATTCAGATTGAACCTGTGATCCTCCTGTCTCAGCCTCCCAAATACTGGGATTACAGGCACGTTCCACCACACCTGGCTAAAAAGGCCAGTCTTCTCTGTCCAAAAAATGTCCAAAATGATTCCTATTTGAAGAAATTAAATTTAAATAATTGTTCATCACCAGAAGTTTTGATGCATTTGTTACTTTCAAAACTTAAACACCATGTATTCCTATTTGTTCATCTTCCCCACCTCATTCATTTTAGGTCTCTCGAATACATATTAGGTTACAAAATGAATTATGCAGATTTACTCTAAGGCTAAGCCCATGTGGATCCTGCCTTTTATGATTTAAATAGCAAAAACACCGCCTGATGCCTACACAGTTATTTTTCTCATTGTATTCCTTTATCTGCGCTCTGAAATTCTGTATCAGCAGTGTCTGGATGTCTTTTTCCCTGTGTAGACTTGGTCAAGGGCAAATGGTAGCTTTGATCGACTGTGTGAGCTTGAGAACAGGAATCAGCTAAACATAACCTCCTGTCGGTGCAAATGAGCTACGGGCTCAGTCCTCCAGTAGGACAGTGTTCTCATGTGACTGTCTAAGAGTCTTCATTTTACAAATGAATTCTATTATCAGTTCTCTCATACCTAAAGGTCACTATTTAAAAACCTAAATATCTTTAGGCGAGAAGATGTACTACAACCAAGTGTGTGGATAGCTGCAGGGTTGCTATGCAGTTTGTTAGTTTAGTAGGTAGGTGGCCTTCACTTGGGTTTTAGGTCCTGTGAAATAAAAATTATAGGAGGTTATTGTTTTGCACTAGGCTCCTGTACTGTGCCCCAGCAGACCGCCCATGCTAAAGTTCCATATCATCAAACCAAAGCTGAGTTATCTGGCCTGAACAGAAGAGAAAAGGTAACAGCCAGAATTCCCAAACAGGCCAGTTTCCTTGGCATGGCAGTGAAGTGTCCCTGCCTTAATCCTTATCAAAAAGTCACCGGATGTTAACCAATCAGTTTCCTACTCTTCTGTTTTCCCGTAACTTTAAAATGATCAATCCACTTTTTGATCTTTGTTTTACCTTGTTTCAGCCCAACTACTTCTGCTCAGAACGAATATTGGAACACTCAATTCTGTTTTATGAAATGAAATATTGCCTGATTCTAGAATCACAAAATAAAGGCCGTTAAGATCTTAAGATAAATTCGTTTGGATTTTGTCCTTCAGCAGGACTTAGTTCTTTGGCACGCAAGGGTACCTCCATCGGTCTAATCGTAGGTTTACAAGGAAAAACCTGAGTGGAAGCTACTGTTGTGTGCAGGCATGGGGCTTTTAGGGCTGAGATCTTTGGGAGACCGACTGGGCTGCTCTACAGCCCTGCACATAGTAGTCCTTAAATATCAGTATGATTAAGTATTCTGATATTTGCTTTGTGTTTCTAGGTACGTACAGAATGTCTTCAATTAGTTTTAGAGAGCAGGGACAATCAACTGTCAGACAACATAGATGACAGGTTGTAAGAATGTAAAGCACTTTAGAGTGATCGCAGCGTATAAATTTACCACGTAACTTTGATGGATATTAGAGACAAATAATTACAGCTTATTCTTAGAGTGAATTATAATTTCACAATAAACAACCAATTCTTTATCACTTCTTCATTCCTTGTGATTTTAGCACTTTTATAGGGACTTTTAACATATGCACATTTGCTTCTTGTTCCGGCATAGGAATTTAAATCCAAACCCTCCGACCCGTCACCTTAAGACAGGGATCAGCACTGCTTTTTTTTTTTTTTTTAATTATTAGCGCATTGCGATTGTACGTCATGGTGAGGTTCAGTGTGATAAATGCGCACAGTTCTTGGTGTGCCACATACCTGCCACATACCACCCTGCTCCCCCTCCTTCACACACGTGTTAGGGGAGTTGATAGCAAGACCTTCGCATATTGCCACTGTATTATTTGAACTGTTGCTTTCTTGTGTCCTCCCTAACTCCCTCCCCAAGCCCCTTCCTCCGCAAGTCTCCCTCTACATTCCTTAAAGCTCCTTATGTTTCCTTTTCTCTTTAGTTTCCAAATATAAGAACAAAAACATACGGCCCTTGACTTTCTGAGGATGACTGATCTCACTTAGCATATTTTACAGTTCTATTCATTTTCCTCCATGTGACATAATTTTGTTCGTCATGGCTGAGAATTTCATGTGTAGAAGAATAAAATTAGGTTCCTATCTTGTACCCTTCACAAAATGAATGAAAGATGTGGAACTAGAAACTATGGAATTACTAGAAGAAAACATAGGACCAACTCTCCAGCATACAAGCAGTGGTAGAGACTTTCTCAGTAAGACCCCTAAAGCTCAGGAAATAAAACTAAGGATCAGTAAACTAAGGATGATATCAAATTTAAAATCTGTGCAGCAAAGAAAATGAGTTCAACATAAGATCCTACAGAATGGGAGAGAAATCTTTGTCAGCTGCTCCTCTGATAGAGCATTACTATTTACATTGCATGAAGAACTCGAAAAGCTGAGAACTAAAAACAACCCAATCAAAAATATGGGCCATAGAACTGAATAGACACGTTTGAAAAGAAATATCATCGGCCAATATACACAGGAAAAAAGGCTCAATATCACTCCCAGTTAGGGAAGTGCAAATCAAAGCTACACTGAAATTCCACCTAGCTCCAGTTAGAATGACAGTCATCAATACAAAAAAATGCTGGTGAAGATATGGAGAAACAGGAACCCTTACACACTTAAAGGCACTCATGCAAAACATAAATAGGGACTCATACGATTGGTGATATAAATTAGTACAACCATTATGAAGATCAGTTTGGAATTTACTCAAAAACTAGGAATGAAACCATCATATGACTCAGCCATACCACTCCTTGGTATCTTTCCAAAACAAAGTCAGAATAGTGTAGTGAGACACGTAGACCCATGTTCATAGCAGCACAGTTTACAGTAGCCAAATTAGGAAAATAACCCAGTTGTCCATCAACAGATAAACGGATAAAAAATGGCTATGTATGCATAATAAGTACTTTAGAAATTTAGCCTTTTTTTAAAAAACAGACTAATAGAACTGTCGAAAGCATTGCCAGTTTTCTGGCTTTGTAGATTTTTCATTGTGTTCTTGATTTTTTTTCCAGAATTAAAACTTTACACTCAGCAAAATGCTAAAACATTCTATCTTTATTCAGAACATTTGAACATAAATATGAAGAAAAATGCTACGGTATAGCCTTGAGTTTATGACAACATAGATAGGCGAGTTTATATGAGGTCATCTAAATATTTTATAATATTTTTAAATTTATATTTTAAATATTATAAAATATTTAGACAATCTCATAAACTAAATAGCTAAGTGGTCTTCCCTACAGTATGCTGTAACTGAAGTTGGGTTACGTGATTTTACCCGGAGTCTGTTTGGGCATGTTTTGAGTCTGACAATTGTCTCCATAGGCTCTATTTACTAGCCCCTACTTTTGACTGTCCATCATCATCATTTTAGTTCTCACAGAGCACCGGGAGCTGGTACTTCAGATGACACCGTCAAATTCATGGAGCTTCTGCCGCAAGAGCGAAGAATGTACCAGAGTTTGCAAACTTATTGGTAGATGATTAGTTCTAGGGAATGAATTCCAAGCACGGTAGGTAATCAGTGTTTATAGTTTACTTTTTTTTTTTTCTTTCTGAGCAAACTAGAACATCCCAAACAGGATTTCCCATGAAGCATACACTACTAAGTGAGAATTGCCCACTGAATAAAAGTGCAAATTCCTGGATTCCACTTCTAGCTCGCTCAAAGTATGTGGATAGGGCTGCATTCTTAAATAACTCATTCTCAGCCCACTAAGGCTGAGAACTGTTTTCTATGTGAGCTGTTTTTTAGAAATTAGACATTTATTACTTTGGGTCATAAGGTCATTAACTGCTTCCTTACATCCATTGAGAATTGATGTCCTATGTCAGAGGCAGAAGCACACACCTATAATCCCAGTACCTGGGAGGATGAGACAAGATTACAGGTTCTAGGCCAGCCTCTGAAACTTAGTAAGGGGCTCAGCAGCTTAGATCCTGTTTCAAAATAAACAAAAAGAAGCCGGGCGTGGTGGCGCACGCTTGTAATCCCAGCAATCCGGAGGTACAGACAGGAGGATCGTGGTTCGTGGACAGCCTCAGCTACTTAGTAAGGACCTTTGCAACTCAGTGAGACCCTATTTCAAAATAAAAATAGGTATCATCAACCTCGTGAAACCATTTCAAAATGTGTATAGCTCCAAGGTAAAATGCCCCTGGGTTCCATTTCCAGTACCGCAAAATAATAAATAAATAAATAGAATCGAGGGTGTAACTTGGAGGTAGAATGCCTTTGGGTTCAATCCCCAGCACCAAAGAAAGAGAAAGAAAAGAAAATTGATATAATTTTTCTTTATAAAATTACCCAGTGGTTATTTACACATGCATAATGTATATATAAATCTGTTTCCATGATGGAGGATGTACTTGTACCCCAAATCTCTTTATGCACTGCAGCATGTAGAAACGAATCCCTTGAGGCCACATTTCAGCCCTAACAAGATTATGTTCAGCCGAGTAGTAGACGCCGAGTTGGCTCACAGGGGCCATGCTGGTAATAAGCCATTACAGTTCATAAATGTCACCTTCCCTCTGGTGTATGCAGGAGACCGAACTCAGAGCCCCAAGACACAAAGTGTAATGTGTAGTTATCACTGTACGGATGATAAATCTGTCCCACGACAGGACTGTAAATGAAACTCGTGTTTACTGGCTTGTTATGTTTTAAACGTTAAAATGAGGAGACAAGTTTGTTGTTTGTGCCTCCTGCCATCAAATTTACAATGCTCTCACATCCTCCTGCGAGATTCAAAACTTCAGGGACTGTTTTTCTTCATTTTGGCATCCCTGATTCCTTTTACGGAGTGAACATTACTTTAAATTATGCGTCCACAGTTTAGATAGTAAAACTGGGTATTTGAGGGCCCAAATTAGATGAGTGGCCAGCTGCTGTAAAGTACACTCATGATTGTCAACATTTTAATGACACTGCAGAAGCTTCTAACATTGGAAGCAGCACTTCCCCTTTTCCGTGTGTGTGTGTGTGTGTGTGTGTGTGTGTGTGTGTGTGTGTGTGTGTTGCTGAGACTTGAGCTCTAGGGTATTCTACCTCCAGGCCCTATTTTATTTTTATTTTGAAACAATCTTGCTAGGTTGATGAGTCTCGCTACTTGCTGAGGCTGTCCTAGAACCTGTAATCCTCCTGTCTCAGCCTCCCAAGTACTGGGATTACAAATTTAAGGTCCATCCGGCTGGAGAGGTCAGACATGTCAAATGCTGCCAAGAAGTAGAGAAGGGAAGGACAGAGCATTACCTTTGCTTTTTGAAAATCTGCCAGTCAGTGGTAACACTGCAGACACTTTTTCAGGAGCGTTGAGGGCTGTGGATTATAGAACTCTGGGGGATTTCGCTGTGAGGGAAGAGAAATGGAGTGGTGGCCAGAAAGGATGTAGTGTTAGGAACTTTTTTTCTTAAGAGATGAATGATATTATCCAGGCATGTAGAACATGCCTGTAATCCCGGTACCTGGGAGGCTGAGACAGGAGGTTCTCAGGTTCAAGGCCCTCAGCAACTTAGTCAGACTTTGTTTCCAAGCAAAAAATTAAGACAGGCATGGTGGTGCATGCTTGTAATCCCACCATTTGGAATGCCGAGACGGGAGGATCACAGTTTGTGGACAGCCTTGGCTACTTAGGCCCTTTGCACCCTAGTGAGACCTGTTTCAAAATAAAGAATAAAAAATAGGGCTGGGGGTGCAGTGCGGACGTTGAATGCCCCTGGGTTCCATCCCTAGTACTGCAAAAAGAAAATTGATAATGATAATAATAATAATAATAATAATAATAAAAGAAATGGGTAGCCAGGCATGGTGGCGCACACTTGTAATCCCAGCATTTGGGAGGCTGAGACCAGAGGATTGCAGTCCGTGGCCAGCCTCAGCTACTTAGTGAGGCCCTCTGCAACTCAGTGAGACCCTGTTTCAAAATAAAGAATAAAAAAATAGTGTAGGGGTTGTAACCCATCCGCAGACCCACAAGAAGAAGAAGAGGAGGGGGAGGGGGAGGGGGAGAAGAAGAGGAGAAGAAGAAAATAAAATAGGAGCCGGGCGTGGTGGTGCATGCTTGTAATCCCCGCACTTGGGAGGCTGAGACAGGAGGATCGCATAGGTTTGAAGCCAGCCTCTGCTTCTTGGTGAGGCTCTCAGCAACTTAGTGAGAATCTGTTTACAGATAAAATACAAAATAAGTCTGGGAGTATAGCTCGGAGGTAGAAAGGCCCTGGGTTCCACCCCCAGTACCACCGAGAGAGAGGGGGGGGGAGGGGGAGGAAGGAAGAAAGGAAGGAAGGAAGGAAAGAAAGAAAGAAATAGAGCTGGGAGAGGTGAGACAGCCCTTGATACAATCCCCAGCACACACACACAAAAAATGATATTAATACATACTTATCCACCAATAGAAGATAATTACTAAAGAGGGAAAACTTGACCGTACTGGAGACAAGGAGGACATACATGGCATTGAAATCTCGACTCAGGACAGGAAGGGCCAAAGCCCCTCTGACAACAGAGCTGCTGGCCTTCAGGTGCAGCGTTTGGGGAGATGCTGGAAGACTCTGGTCCTGCTCCTGGTGGCTGCAATTCTCCCTGTGCAGTCGGTGTGAAGGTCTCAGTGGGGAGTTCTGAGAGATGTGCGATGTTCACCTTGGAATGGCGAAGCGAATTCACCATGGAAATGTTAGCACTGAGGGTCCATCGACGTCTTGTGGTACAGATTCAGAGCGGCCCCAGTTAACGGTGTCCTTTTCTCTAGCTGCTCAGTGCGGGGCCGCATTAGGCAGCACGTAGGTTCCATCAGTGGTGGGGTCAGTGCAAGAGGTATTTTCAAAGGAATGTGTGACGGTGGGTAGTGACAAGGCCAGTGGGTTAGGAAATGGGAGAATGGTGGAGTGTGAGAGTTGGAGGAATGGAAAGACAGGGAGAGGCCGTCGCCAGAGAGCGGAATGATGACATCTGTGATGGATGTGATGACAAGTGCAGCTATGGCAGTAGGTGGCCAGAGGGGTGAAGGACAAAACACTGGGGCTATGTAGGTCGCCACAGACTGACTCTGGAATGTCCCCAAAGGTCCACCTGTTGAAGGCTGGGACCCCAGCCTGAAGTGCTCCTAGGAGGTGGAGCCCGGGGAAGGAAGTTGTCATTGGGGGGCGTGTCCTTGAAGGGTGGGCGGGGACCAGGCCCCTTCCTGTCTCTTCTTGCTTGTCAGCCCACATGAGGTGAACAGGCTCCCGTCATAGTGTACCAGCCTCCACAGGCCCCAAGCAACAGAGCCAAATGACCACAGACCTCTGAGATCACAAAGAACTCAAAACAACTTTTCTTCCTCTTAATTTGAGTATCTCAGATTTTTTTTTTTTTTTTTTTTTTTTTGCAGTACTGGGGATGGAAACCAGGGGCATTTGACCTCCAAGCTACACCCCCTACCCTATTTTTTATTCTTTATTTTTGAAACAGGGCCTCACTAAGTTGCAGAGGGCCTCACCAAGTAGCTGAGGCTGTCCATGAACCACGATCCTCGGGTCTCAGTCTCCCGAAAGCTGGGATTACAGGCGTGCGCCACCATGCCTGGCTCAGATTTTTTTTCACACTAACAAAAAAACCAACTAACACATAACTGAGTGGCGAGCAGGTGTGATAGCACCAACTTGTAATCCTGTACTTGGGAGGCTGAGACTGGAGAGTCACAGGTTGGAGGACAGCCTCACCAAGCAGTGAGACTCTCATCAACCTAGTGAAAGCCTGTTTCAAAATAAAATTTAAAAAAATAGGGCTAGAGTTATAGGCCAGAGGTACAATGACCCTGGGTTCAATCCCTAGAACTCCCCTCTGCCCCCAGGGGGAAAAATACTGAGTAGCTAGGGTTTGGAAAGGTTCATCTGTGTGGTTGTTAAAAATAGATGCCAGCAGTAATGTTGGGAAGATAACAGTGAATTGGGTGCACTGTTATCTGAATGAGGAGGAGCCAGGATAAGGCTTCCTAGGCTTTGAAAGTCCAAGGGGAAGGTCAGTCACTTACTGGAGGTCACTTGATAAATAGTGAGGCAGGGATCTAAGTGGGGTGGGGCTGGGCAGAGTTGTGCTCCTTGGCTCCAGCCTGGAGAAGAAGGCAGCCAACATACAGGGTATAAAGGACACTGAACCAAAAGGCCAGGCCAAGCTGCAAGCACGCAAGGGCAGTGCCTTATAATCCAGCTTAGCCACAGTTGAGTGCTTTTTGCATCTGGGAGATAAGATTAGAGACTGGGATAGAGGTAAAGGCCTGCTCTGATTTGATTCTAAACCTGGAAGCAGCAGGGGTCTCCCAGGGTTCTGGGAAATGGGCATATATGGTTGCTGTTCGGCTTCCTCTGTCTTTAGTGCACCATGGATCACAGAACCAGCCACATGTGGTCCAGGGAGGAAAAAGAGGCAGCCAGGGCGGACCGCTGAGGCCAGCGGCCCAAGCCAGCCACCATTTTAAGGTTCAGACAGGCGCTGAACGAAGCAGGACATGAACTGAATAATTGGTCTCTGCTGAGCCCCTCCTGGGTTGTCTGCAGCTCTCTCCAGAAGGAACTGGCCAAGCAGCTCTGGCCACTCAGGGAATGAGGCAGGACAGGCCTGTGCTTGGCCCTGGTGTCCAGTTCTAGGAGGTGGCACTGGGCTTCAGCTGGCTACCTGGCCAACTTGGCTGGACCCAGTAACCTCTGAATCTGCCAAGTTGCACCCCAAGATCCTGTGTGCCTGGGGCCAGACCAACCCTCAGGCTAGTGGCACTCACAGGGCCTCCGCTGCCCCCCACCTCACCTTTCTGCTTGATGACATTTGGCTTTTTAAGGTTTTCCTATGCAGAAGTCTGTCATGGAAGAAGAATTGCGTCTTGGAAGAAGGAGCTTTAGATCCCTTCCTTCTCAGTTCTCTGAACAGCTGGGCAACAAAGGAAGTCCTAACCTCATTTTACAGAACAGTGGGGCGGGTGGCATCCAGAGAGGTTTGGCTGCAGTTGCCCCAAATCACTCGCTAGCAGGTGGTCAGGCCAGGATGCCAAATAGCTGGTCCTGCTCCAGGTAACAGTGACTGTTAACAATGAACATTTAATAAGAGCCAGGCCTCATTCCAAGCCCTTCCCATGGTGATTTATTTAAACATCACCGCAATCCTACCAGGATTATTTGCCTCATTTCATAGATGAGAAAACTGAGCCCCAGGGGAATTCACTTCCAGAAATTCCTCGGCAGTGGAACAGGACCCTGACGCTAAGCTGCCCTGCCGGACTCCAGACTGCTCCTTCCTCTTCCTCTGGCGGTCCTCCCTGAGCACAGGATAATGACAGCCAGGCTTGCATTCACAATGGGTGCCACCCTTCACAGGATCCCTCCAAGGCTCCGCAAGACAGCCGACTACCAGAGGGAGAAGGGCTTTTGTCCCCTGCAGACCTGGGAATGGTGTTGCCAGAGCTGGGGGCAGAGCCGGGCCTCCACTCCATGGTTGAGTGGGGTTTCCTCCCACGAGACATCATGCACATGTCCCTGTGTCTCCTGAATCAACCTCTGGTGTGCTTTCAGGTCTCCCAAAGACTGGATTTGCTGGACCCAGAGAGGCCAGCAGCTCAGGTGGAGAGGAGGGCTGTGGCCCTAAGTGCGATTCGGCCACTTCCACTCTTGTTGAGATGATTTTTGCATTTTGCTGGTGGAGACTTCCAGTGGGGGAAGGCCCCTAGGAGTTCAAAACTTGGAGAGAAGAAATGAGTTCCAAGCAGAAGGCAGATTTGCAAGGCTGAGACAGGAGGACCGCAGGTTCGCGGCCACCCTCAGCTACTTAGACCCTGTTTCAAAATAAAGAATAAAACTACAGCTGGGGGGCTGGGCGTGGTGGTACACGCCTCTAAACCCAGTACTTGGGAGGCTGAGACAGGAGGAACACAGGTTCGCGGCCAGCCTCAGCTACTTAGGCCCTCTGCAACTTAGTGAGACCCTGTTTCTTGCTAGGGGTGTACTTGGAGGTAAATGTCCCTGGGTTCAATACCCAGTACCACAAAAAAAAAAAAAGAGTCGGTCATGGTGGCGCACACTTGTAATCCCAGCATTTGGGAGGCTGAGACAGGAGGATCACAGTTCGAGGACAGCCTCAGCTACTTAGTGAGGCCCTTTGCAACTCAGTGAGACCCTGTTTCAAAATAAAGAATAAAAAATAGGGCTGAGGGTATAGCTTAGGGGTACAATGCTCCTGGGTTCCATCCCTAGTACTGAAAAAAAAAAGGGGGCAACTTTGCTGCTTGCAATATGCATAGATTTCTAGACTTAGAGGATTACTGTCCCCTTTTCAGAAAACAGAATTACTCAGCACTCCCCTGGGCACATCCATGGCTCCCTCCCTTGTTTTTATCCAATCACCTCCAAAATGTACTGGAAGCGACTACTTTCCCCCCTTGATCAACCCAGAGACCCCAGGGGTAAATGGTACGGCTGACTTTGGGAATCACTACAATAGGGAAACTATGAGAAACTCCAGGAAGCTAAGTCTGTAACACCGTGAAGATGCTGCTGCTCCGTGTGGTACAGAAGGACGCACGCTTGGTCCATCGCTGGGGGCCAGGGACTGTGATAATATGCAGGTACAAGAAAATAAACAGTAGTTTTACGTCCCGTGTTTTTACAACAAATACAACACTGCCCGCTGGTTGTCCTATTTAGGAATACCACGTGTCGAAGGGTCTCCGTGGGGCGAGAGCATCTTAGGATGGAGCAGGAAGTGTGAGAACGTAGTTTCCACTTGAGAAACGGAACCCGAAGGAGCCAACTGGCGAGCCGGCTCAGCAATGAAAACACACGCCTTTGAGCCTTCAGATGTGAAGTCTGCGACTTTCACTCCCTAGAGAGTTTCAGAGTGTGCGCAATGGCCCTTTATGCTAAATTAAACGAAATGCTAGGCTGCAACTAGTCTTGCTCTGGCCGAGCAACAGGCAGGTGATGTGTCCCATGGGGTCCGGGCTCCTTTCCAGAAGCCAGAGGGACTGCAGTTGGGCAGGTAGTGTGATGCAAATCATTAGAACGGGAAGGTGAGCCGGTCGTGGTGGCGCACGCTTGTAATCCCAGAATTTGGGAGGCTGAGACAGGAGGATCGTGGTCCGCAGACACCCTCAGCTACTTAGCGAGCCCCTTTGCAACACAGTGAGACCCTGTTTCAAAATAAAGAATAAAAAATGGGCTGGGGGTGTAGCTCGGAGGTAGAATGTCCCTGGGTTCCATCCCCAGTACCACAAATAAATAAATAACAGGAGAGTGATCATACCAGAAAGAAGTGGAGCCCTTTGGGGGGGGAGGTATATGAAATGTATCCACCTAAATTAGAAGAATAAAGATCTGTCACGCCGCCCCCTGCAAACTCTCTCTTTTGACCCCAGACAGATTCAAGTGCTTTTCCAAAGCCTCCCTTGGCTCCCCCGGCCCCCCGCCCCCATTGCAGGCCCTGGCTGGGGGGCACCTGAGCCTCAACAGAGCTCCCAGTGCGCCCCGTGTGCTCACACTACAGACCAGGGCTAAGGGTGCCACGTGTATGCACTTGTTCAGCCACCCTCAGCCCAGTACTCATGAGAAAGGAAACTTTACAAATCCCTCTGGGCAGTGGAGAACGGAGAGGGATGAAGATGTTAAGTCCCTTGCTCAAGGGAGAAAATTCAAGTTCTCAACCATTCCCTGCACATCTCTGACATCTGGCACCTGTTGCCTCTCCTTAGGGATCCTGCATGTTACCCTCCTGGTGTGTGAACTCCTGTGAGGTGAGGAAGGCAGCTCCAGGTGTAGGTCGGAGATCCTCACTAGGATCAGTGAGGAATCCTGTGGGTAGTCCTGCTCCTGAAAAGGGGTCCTGTTTGGAAGCTGTTGCGCCCCCTGGTGTCTGAGAAGAGGACGTTTGGCTCTGGCCCACCAATGTTGCAGGCACCCCAGCCCTGGTGCCAGGGCAAAAGAACTGAGCCTTCCCAGGTAGGAGGGAGACACTCCCACGCGGCCACCTGGGGTTCTGCGGGCGCTTTGTGGGAGCGGCTGGTACAGGACTAGAAGCGGGGAGTGGAGAATGCCTCAATCCAGGGAGCTGGGCACAACACGGGCTTTGGGCCCCGTTGGGTTGACAGGCATTAAGTTCTCTGCTGGGCCCAGCGGTCCAGGTCTGGGCCTGGAGCTGGGAAAGAGGGAGGCCATCTGTGAGGCTCCCCATCCCGAGACCCGGGGAAGGACTGTAGATCTCCCTGGTGGAAGCCCCTGCAGAGGGCAGCACATGATCTGTGCTGTTCATGCAGGGCCAGCTTCCCAGGCTTGTGATGTGCAGCTACTCGGGGACCCTGGCACTAAGCACCCGTGCCTAGTTTAATGGTTTAATGCTCTTTGCAACCAAATGAGGACAGGTAAAGACTGTCCCCTCGGAGCTGTCACAGCGAGGGAGGCAGCCGCAGCAGCTAATTAGAGCCCGCTTCCTGCTCGATTGGTTAGGGGTGTGCATTTTGGCTTTTATTGGCTGTTCCTGTGTTGGAAGCAGGGGCAAAATTAGAGAAGCTGACAGTTAAGAGTCAATTCCTGGACACCGGGGCTGACTGCCAAGGAAGTTGTTTAGCTTTCTGGATTGTTACTGGAGACCATGGAGATCGTACTGGAACGGCTAAGAGCAGGCTGGCGTCCTGGCTGGGTTCTATAGATAAGGGCCTGGTTTCCTGGTTGCGGGTCAGGGGTCTGAGCATTGTCCACGTGTATATTCAGCCTGTCTCTCTGCTGTCGCTCTCCTCAGCTTCTTAACAAGGGCCATGCACGTGGCATAGTATCTGGGCTCAGACCAAGGAAACTTCCCTGTCTCTCTACGGCTTCCCGAGGCAGCCTGACTTAGTGTTTTCAAACCTTTACTTAGAATAGGAGATTGTTTCACACCAAACTGAGCGCCCCCTGGCCGCATCCAGGTTCTAACACCCTGGAGAACATCCTTGAGGTCTTTGCCAGCATGCCTGCTTACATCTCAGGCAAGCGGCTCCTCTAGGTCAGCACGGCTGTGTCTTCTCCATCTTTGGAAAGCTCAGTTGGTGTGGAGTGGCGGTGAGCATTGAATTGAGTCTCACTAATGTAAATTCAGTTAAATTTTTTGGGGGTATTTTAGGTGGCCCCCTGTGCCTCCGGGTGTGCGGCGCTTGGGGGTTCAGCAGTGCGCCAGGGTGTGTGTTGTGGTGGTGATGATGGGTGTGAGCGATGAGTGTGCGTGGGTGAGACAAAGGGCGAGTGATACCGGGTCGGAGGCCATCCTGGCAAAAAGAGTCTCACTAAGTTGCTGAAGGTCTTCACTGGCCTCGATCCTCCTGTCTCAGCCTCCCAAGTGCTAGGATTACAGGCGTGCACCACCACATCAAGCCTTGCTTAATTTTAAATAAGGAAGTTTGGGCCTATTTTTTTAAAGATTTGCTAAATGCATGTATAGTGCAAAAAATCTGCAGGGATGGGGGGCAGCATTTCACCTGTTGAGAGCAACATTTTTAAGGACCTAAAGAACATCAGGTTACATAATCCCCAAACACTTTGTAAGAGTAAAATCTGGTTCCAAGGCAATCTTTGCTACCCATGAGAGTGACTGTCAATCCCTCTACTTGGAGGCTTATCATGACACCCTGAGATGCGGGGTGCCCCCTGACGATGGTGGATACAGTCCAGGACCCCCAGGGGGTCCCTAGAAGCTTCTGGTCCCAAGCTCTAGAAGTACACTGTTTTTTCCTGTACATACATACTGATGGCAAAGTTTAATTTACAAATTAGACACAGCAAAAAAAGGAACAAAACTTAATAATAAGAACAATTTCAACACTGTGCTATAATAAAACTTATGTGAATGAGGTCTCTCTTTCTGGAACTTTCCATTTAATATGTTCAGACCATGGTGGACCATGGGTAACTGATACCATGGAAAGAGAAACCTTACATAAGAGTAGACTATTTAACTCAAGAGCAAGAAAACCAAACCTCGATGGTGGTTTGCTGCTTTTTATTTACTGCAAAGCAGCCCTTGGGCCCGAGCGCTGGGGCTTTCCTGATTTTCTGTCCTGCTCGTTGCCCACGGGCTTCCTGAGCACCTGCAGCCCTGGCCTCCTCCCTCCTCCAGGACAGTCCCTCTGCCCATGACAAGTGTCACCTCCCTGCTCAAAGGCCATCCCTGATGCCACCCCCCACCCCCACCCCCAGCTACCCCGTCATTAAGAAAGCTCTGGGGGCAGACAGCAGGCTGGGCTCTGCCACACTGCTGCTCAGCAGCCCTGAGAACCCCACCAGCCTACCCCTTCCTCATCTCTGAAACGAGGCAGCGACCCCACCCCATGGGGCACTGAGGTGAGAGCCGCAGGAGAGGGTGTTTGTGCGGCAGGATGAATGTGCGCCGGCCCCGGTCCATGCCGCTCCTCATTGCTCTGGTTAAACTCTTTGCAGCAAAACAGAACTCCCCGACACCAGCTCTGGCTTCAGATCCCCTCCAAGCTCCCAAAGGATGGAAGCTTCTTCATTGAGGGTCCTGGAGGCAAAGGCTGCAGGCGCCGTGGGCCTTTCCCAGAATTGAGGAAAAGCAATGCTTGTGGGCAGGGCTCCCTGGGACCTCCCCAGGTGGCCGTTTGCAAGGCGAGGGTCCATCCGCACACTCAGGTCTGAAGAACTGCTTCGGAGGTAGTCCCCGTGCTCTCTGGTCATCTGGTCAGTGGGGGGTGGCTGGGGACACAGTTAATGGCTCTGAGGAGTATCCAGCAGCCCTGGGCATGGATCTGCCACTCCATTCCCCATGTCCTCCTCGCACATGAGGTTTGAAGACTATCGCATCTGGCTGCTGCCACCTGCGTCACTCATAGGACCTGCAGCCATGACACCTTTGCTAATGCTCAGCGCCTATCTTGAGTCACAGTGACCAGAAAATCAGCAGGTGCTCACGGAATACCCACCACCTGCTTGCTTGGGCCCCTCATTCCAAGCCCTGCCTGCCCTGCTCTGTCTGAGGCAGGGGCGCTTGAGGGTCACCTCAGTTATCAACCAGAAAATCAGGCTGAAATGTACCTTCTTGAATGGAACCAAGCCCAACTTTTGATTCAGATGGTTTTCAGCCATTGTAACTGTCTTCTTAAAATCACTGGGGAGGAGACCATGGGAAGTGTGTTACACAGGATGAAGGCAGCCTCAGACCCGCCTGGGGCAGGAGCTGCTATGGCTTCCCTTGCCTTCACCGGCACCCGCTCCCTGCAGCCCTGGATCCCCAATCTGTGACTTCTCCCTTCCTTCCTTCCTTTTTTTTCTTCCTTCCTTCTCCCTCCATCCCTCCCTCCTTTTTTCTTCTTTTTTTTTTCTCTTGGTACTGGAGATTGAACCCAGGGGCATTCTACCTCCAAGCTACACCACCAGCCCCTTTTATTTTTTGTTTGGAA